>NC_079193.1:272157503-272463336 GCF_029499605.1 Hyla sarda | reverse complement strand
AGTAATTTAACAATTCTGGATAGGGGATAAGATGTCTAGGGGTGGAGTACCCCTTTAAGTTACCAGTGGGACGCACATGCTGGCCAGCAAGTTAAGTTACCGGCGGCACATCAGCTTTGGTGCTCTGACCTCTGCTCCTTCTGTCCCAGTACCTACTGCTATGGCCCATAGGAGTGCCCACGCAGTGTCCGGAAGTTCATTACTCCGAACGCTGTGTGCGGGCTTCCGTGTTCGCGGATGCCGGGCGTGACGTCACGCCCGGCGGCCGCGAGCACGGAAGCCCACACACAGCGTTTGGAGTAATGAACTTCCGGACACTGCGTGCGGTGCTCCGAAAGCCAGGGCAGCGCACAACCCCTTTAACGTTCATAAAGAAGCCAAGGAAAGATGGAAAATTCTCTAAAAGGCATCAAATTGCAGATTAGACATTCTTATAATATGTCAACAATAGTTAGATTTTATTTCCATCATTTACACTTTCAAAATAACAGAAAACAAAAAAAATGGCGTCTGCAAAAGTTTGGGCACCCTGCAGAGTTAATATCTTGTACTGCCCTCTTTGGCAAGTATCACAGCTTGTAAACGCTTTTTGTAGCCAGCCAAGAGTCTTTCAATTCTTGTTTGAGGCACAGTGGGGATCAAAGTTAGGGCACCCCAGGTAAAAATTTGTATTAATGTGCATAAAAAAGCCAAGGAAAGATGGAAAAATCTCCAAAATGCATGAAATTACAGATTAGACATTCTTATAATATGTCAACAAAAGTTAGATTTTATTTCCATCATTTACACTTTCAAAATAACAGAAAACAAAAAAATGGCATCTGCAAAAGTTTGGGCACCCTGCAGAATTTATAGCATGCACTGCCCCCTTTGCAAAGCTGAGACCTGCCAGTGTCATGGAATGTTCTCAATCATCATCTGGGAGGACCAGGTGATGTCAATCTCAAAGGTTTTAAATGCCCAGACTCATCTGACCTTGCCCCAACAATCAGCACCATGGGTTCTTCTAAGCAGTTGTTAAGAAATCTGAAACTGAAAATAGTTGACGCTCACAAAGCTGGAGGAGGCTATAAGAAAATAGCAAAATGTTTTCTGTTGGGAATGTAATTAAGAAATTGCAGTCATCAGGAACAAATGAAGTTAAAGCAAGATCTGGAAGACCAAGAAAAATATCAGACAGAACAGCTCGCAGGATTGTGAGAAAAACTATTCAAAACCCACGTTTGACTGCACAATCCCTCCAGAAAGATCTGTCAGACACTGGAGTTGTGGTACACTATTCCACTATAAAGAGAGACTTGTACAAATATGGAATAGTCATCAGAAGAAAACCTATTCTACGTCCACAAAAATCAGTGTTTGAACTTTGCAAATGAACATATAGACAAGCCTGATGCATTTTGAAACAAGTTCTGTGGACCGATGAGGTTAAAATTGAACTTTTTGGCCGGAATGAGGAAAGGTACGTTTGGAGAAGAAGGGGAACAGAATTTAATGAAAAGAACCTCTGTCCAACTGTTAAGTATGAGGGTGGATCAATCATGCTTTGGGGTTGTATTGCAGCCAGTGGCACAGGGAATATCTCACGAGTAGAAGGAAAAATGGATTCAATAAAATGTCAGCAAATTTTGGATGCTAACTTGATGCCATCTGTGAAAAAGCTGAAGTTAAAGAGAGGATGGCTTCTTCAAATGGATAATGATCCTAAACACACCTCGAAATCCACAGGGGATTATATCAAGAAGCGTAAACTGAAGGCTTTTCCATAGCCATCACAATCTCCTGACCTCAACATAATTGAAAATCTATGGATAGACCTTAAAAGAGCAATGCGTGACAGACAGCCCAGAAATCTCAAAGAACTGGAAGACTTTTTTAACCCCTTAAGGACGCAGGACGTAAATGTATGTCCTGGTGCGGTGGTACTTAACGCACCAGGACGTACATTTACGTCCTGTGCATAACCGCGGGCATCGGAGCGATGCCCGTGTCATGCGCGGCTGATCCCGGCTGCTGATCGCAGCCAGGGACCCGCCGGCAATGGCCGACGCCCGCGATTTCGCGGGCGTCCGCCATTAACCCCTCAGGTGCAGAGATCATTACAGATCCCGGCATCTGCAGCAGTGCGCGATTTCAATGAATGATCGGATCGCCCGCAGCGCTGCTGAGGGGATACGATCATTCAGAACGCCGCACGGAGGTCCCCTCACCTTCCTCCTTCCGGCTTCCGGCGTCTTCTGCTCTGGTCTGAGTTCGAGCAGACCAGAACAGAAGATGACCGATGACACTGATCTGTTCTATGTCCTATACATAGAACAGATCAGTATTAGCAATCATGGTATTGCTATGAATAGTCCCCTATGGGGAATATTCAAGTGTAAAAAAAAATTAAAAAAAATGTAAAAGTAAAAGTTAAAAAAATTTGAAAAATCCCCTCCCCCAATAAAAAAGTAAAACGTCCGTTTTTTCCTATTTTACCCCCAAAAAGCGTAAAAAATTAATTTAATAGACATATTTGGTATCGCCGCGTGCGTAAATGTCCGATCTATTAAAATGAAATGTTAATGATCCCGTACCGTGAACGGTGTGAACGTAAAAAAAATAAAAGTCCAAAATTGCTAATTTTTTAATACATTTTATTAAAAAAATATTAGAAAAAATTTATTAAAAGTTTTTTATATGCAAATATGGTATCAAAAAAAGTACAGATCATGGCGCAAAAAATGAGCCCCATGCCGCCGCTTATACGGAAAAATAAAAAGAATTAGAGGTCATACTAAGGTCGTACTAATTTGGTTAAAAGTTTGTGATTTTTTTTAAGCGCAACAATAATAGAAAAGTATGTAATAATGGGTATCATTTTAATTGCATTGACCCTAAGAATAAATAACACATGTCATTTTTACCGTAAATTGTGCGGCGTGAAAACGAAACCTTCCAAAATTAGCAAAATTGCATTTTTCTTTTTAATTTCCCCAAAAAATTGTGCTTTTTGGTTGCGTCATAGATGTTATGATATAATGAGTGATGTCATTACAAAGGAAAGCTGGTCGCGGAAAAAACAAGCCCTCATACTAGTCTGGCGATGAAAATATAAAAGAGTTATGATTTTTAAAAGCGAGGAGAAAAAAATGAAAACGTAAAAATTAAATTGTCCTTAAGGCCAAAATGGGGTTAAGGAAGAATGGGCAAAGATACCTCAAAAAAGAATTGAAAGACTCTTGGCTAGCTACAAAAAGCGTTTACAAGCTGCGATACTTGCCAAAGGGGGCAGTATAAGATATTAACTCTGCAAGGTGCCCAAACTTTTGCAGACACCATTTTTTTGTTTTCTGTCATTTTGAAAGTGTAAATGATGGAAATATAATCTAACTTTTGTTGACATATTATAAGAATGTCTAATCTGTAATTTGATGCCTTTTTCCATCTTTCCTTGGCTTCTTTATGCACATTAATACACATTTTTAGCTGGGGTGCCCATTCTTCCTTACAAAAGTCTTCCAGTTCTTTGAGATTTCTGTGCTGTCTGTCACGCACTGCTCTTTTAAGGTCTATCCATAGATTTTCAATTATGTTGAGGTCAGGAGATTGTGAAGGCCATGGCAAAACCTTCAGTTTAAGCCTCTTGATGTAATCCCCCATGGAGATGTGTTTAGGATCATTATTCATTTGTAGAAGCAATCCTCTCTTTAACTTCAGCTTTTTCACAGATGGCATCAAGTTAGCATCCAAAATTTGCTGACATTTTATTGAATCCATTTTTCCTTCTACTAGTGAGATGTTTCTTGTGCCACTGGCTGCAATACAACCCCAAAGCATGATTGATCCACCCCCATGCTTAACAGTTGGACAGAGGTTCTTTTCATTAAATTCTGTTCCCCTTCTTCTCCAAATGTACGTTTGCTCATTCCTGCCAAAAAGTTCATTTTTAACCTCATAGGTCCACAGAACTTGTTTCCAATATGCATCAGGCTTGTCTATATGTTCATTTGCAAAGTTCAAACGCTGATTTTTGTGGTGAGGATGTAGAAGAGGTTTTCTTCTGATGACTCTTTCATGAAGACCATATTTGTAAAAGTATCTCTTTATAGTGGAATAGTGTACCACAACTCAAGTGTCTGCCAGATCTTTCTGGAGGGATTGTGCAGTCAAACGTTGGTTTTGAATTGTTTTTCTCACAATCCTGCAAGCTGTTCTGTCTGATATTTTTCTTGGTCTTCCAGATCTTGCTTTAACTTCCACTGTTCCTGATAACTGCTATTTCTTAATTACATTCCGAACAGAGGATATTGACATCTGAAAACGTTTTGCTATCTTACAGCCTTCTCCAGCTTTGTGAGCGTTAACTATTTTTTGTTTCAGATTTCTAGACAACTGCTTAGAACCCATGGAGCTGATTGTTGGGGCAAGGTCAGATGAGTCTGGGCATTTAAAACTTTGAGATTGACATCACCTGGTCTTCCCAGATGATGATTGAGAACAATACATGACACTGGCAGGTCTCAACTTTGCAAAGGGGGCAGTGCATGCTATGAATTCTCCAAGGTGCCCAAACTTTTGCAGACGCCATTTTTTTGTTTTTGTTATTTTGAAAGTGGAAATGATGGAAATAAAATCTAACTTTTGTTGGCATATTATAAGAATGTCTAATCTGTAATTTGATGCCTTTTGGGGAATTTTCCATCTTTCCTTGGCTTTTTTATGCACATTAAAGGGGTACTCCGGTGCTTACACATCTTATCCCCTATCCAATTATAGGGGATAAGATGCACGCTCCGCCCCTCAATGCAAGCCTACGGGAGGGGGCATGATAGCTATCATGCCCCCTCCCATAGGCTTGCATTGAGGGGTGGAGCGTTATGTCACACGGGGGCGGAGGCGTGACGTCACACGCCGCTGGCCCTGCAGTCGAGTGTAATCAGACCTGGAGCGAACACGCTCCGGGGACTGATTACAAACGGGGTGCCGGGTGCATGATCACGGGCGTCCCCAGCTGCGGGACTCCCGTGATCAGGCATCTTATCCCCTATCCTTTGGATAGGGGATAAGATGTGTAAGCATCGGAGTACCCCTTTAATACAAATTTTTACCTGGGGTGCCCAAACTTTTGATCCCCACTACACTGTATGGCTGGATGCTGTATGTTTGTGGGGGCCACTGCCTACCTAATGTGGGGGAACTATGCTGCCTACCTAATGTTGGGGAACTGATGCCTACCTAACATAGGGAAACCTCTGCCTACCTTATGTGGGGGCCTTATTCTGCCTACCTATTGTGCAGGACTTATGATGCTTACCTTATGTGGGGGACTTATGTTACCTACCTAGTGTGGTAGACTTATGCTACCTACCAAATGTGGGGGACTCATACTGCATACCTAATGCGGGGGACGTATCCTGCCTACCTAATGAGGGGGACTTATGCTGCCTACCTAATGTGGGGGACTCATGCTGCCTACCTATAAAGGGGGAACAGCTTGTTACTTTTTGTGGCATACTTGATGCAGCCCAACCTTTACCTCCAGCAGCCCCCAGATAATTTGAGTTTGAAATCCCTGCTATAGAGGGTGAAGAAGTTACATGCAGTCTGATAGGGGTCCAAAAGATTCCTCTGCTCCATATGAGGAGATTTGAGAAAGCTGAGGACCCTGTAAGATACAATAGGCTGTATGTTTGTGAGGGCCACTGCCTAACTAATGTGGGGGAACTATGCTGCCTACCTATTGTGGGTGAACTATGCTGCCTACCTAATGTGGGAGAACTATGCTGCCTATACCTTATGTGGGGAAACATTGCTGCCTACCTAATGTGGCAGAACTGTTGCCTACCTAATGTGGCGGAACTGTTGCCTACCTAATGTAGGGGAACTTATGCCTACCTTATTATGGGAAACTTATGCTGCCTACATAATGTGGGGGACTTATGCTGCTTACTTAATGTGGGGGACTCATGCTGCCTTCCTATTAAGAGGGGAACAGCTTGTTACTTTTTGTGGAATACTTGATGCGGCCCAGCCTCACCCAGCCTCTACTTCTAGCAGCCCCCAGATGATTTAAGTTTGAAACCCCTGCTATAGAGGGTGAAGAAGTTACATGGGGTTTGAGAGAGGGGCCAAAAGATTCCTTTGCTCCATATGAGGAGATGTGTGATAGGTGAGGTACAGATTTGGCTAACCTTGTAACCAGCAGTGAGCACTTTGCACTATGATTTAATCGATTATTATGATAAGATTAAACATTATTTTGCTTCACTTTCGGTTATCAGATCTGCAGCTCATTGCTGTATTGTATTGGGCAATCTCTGCTACAAAATAAACAGAATTTCTCCATCTTAATACAGTATGAGTTACAACAACAGATGCTGCCTGTGATGCAATAGAGTTGTTCTTTAGATAAATGCAAAGTTTTTTACTTATTCAGAGCCTTAGAATCCATTCTCTACTCTTCACATAAGGACAGATATTTTCTCGGGCTGAGTTTTGTCATGTTATAGATAATATTTTATCATGTTTGTCTTGTTGTATTGCAGGAGAAAGAGAGAAAGATATTTGGCTTTGAGAATGATCAGATGTCTGAAGTCAAAAGGTAGTTACCTTCCCTTGCCATGCATCTGAGGTGATAACAGCATGTTTTGTGGGGTTGTCATGACAACAACACTGCATGCTGAGAGTAAATAGCTATGAACGGTGTCACCTAATGCTACTCAATGCTGCTCTCACCTTTCCGTTCGCTGCTGATAATACCCCTTACCATCATAATAATAAAGCGTGTGCACAGACAAATAACTGCTACAAGTGTTAATGCCAATAAAAAAATGGAAAGACAATGCAGTCAAGAAAACATCAGAACATCATAATAACCCTATTCTAAGGACAGATAATATGTTAAGGTGACAACCTTCAAAGGTAGAGGGGTATGGAAATTGATATACATATGATAATATACATCATATGTTGTAGTTATAATAAGGGTCAAATTACAGGGAAAGCAACAATTGGCTGGGAGCTGGGGAACCGTACCTCCCCCTCAAATACTTTCCAGACACCCAGAAGATAGGCTCCATTCTTATCAGAGCACCAATGACCCATCTGCCTGCATGTCTAACTAGAAGAAATGCAATGGCTGTCCACCCATGCTTACTGCCATAAGGATTGCTGCAGGTAAGCAGCTGCCTATCTGCCCTCTTAGCTTACAAAGCACTATGGAGGAGATTTATCAAAATCTGTCCAGAGGAAAAGTTGTTGAGTTGCCCATAGCAACCAATCAGATCGCTTCTTTCATTTTTTTTGAAAAGGCCTCTGAAAAATGAAAGAAGTGAGCTGATTGGTTGCTATGGGCAACTCAGCAACTTTTCCTCTAGACAGGTTTTGATAAATCTCCCCCATAATGCTCTTATGCAGGAATATTCGTTTATTGGTAAAATAGGGTCAGGACATACCAGACAATGATTACTAATCTCTGAGAATGCAACAGATTTGGGTAACAGCTGAGGTAGGTGGATCCACTGACCTATGAGGAAGATGACTTGTACCGTACCAGGGAGCAGAGTCTAGGGTGCCGCTGGTTTTCACCACAGCCCGCCGCAAAGCGGGATGGACTTGCTGCGTCAGGCGGCACCCCGGTCGCTACCTCGGAAAAAAACTCGTCCCCACAGGCAGCCGAGGTAGAAAAAGGCACAGGAAGGATGAGGCGCAGAAGTAATCAGGACTGGCAGGAGGTCAGGGCAGGTGGCAATGAAACAAGGTCAGGTTACGTAGCAGGAGGTCAGAAGGCAGGCGACACAGGAGCAAGGTAAGTAAATGTAGCAAGGGATCAGATACACAGCAAGCAAGACATGATATAAATGCTTTCTCTTGACAACTAGGGCACAACGATCTGCCAGGGAACAGGAGGAAGGGCCAGAACTAAATAGGGTAGGTATGGGAGATGCACCAATTATTGGTACACTGGCCCTTTAAAATTAGAAAAGCCGGCACGCATGCGCGCCCTAGGATGCGGTGACGCGACCAGCAGAGACTGGCAGGAGAAGAGGAACAGAGAGGGGCTCACAAGCGAGCGAGCCCCTCCGGCTCCCAAGATCTCTCCTCCGGACCGGAATCTTTCCAGTCCACCAAAAAATCCACCAAAAAATAAAGTCTCCCTCTTACAGTTTTCGTGGCTAAAATTTATTTGACCTCGTAGATGTCAGAAGAACGGGAAACAGGAATGGAAACAGCAGACTTTTGGGAGAACCAATCAGTCACAACTGGCTTGAGTAGGGAGACATGGAAAGAATTCGGTATGCGAAGAGAAGAAGGCAGACAAAGTTTATAGGAGACCAGATTAATCTTTCGTAAAAGCTCAAATGGTCCTGGGAAGCGAGGACCTAACTTGTAGCTGGGAATCTTGAAATAGATATATTTGGAGGGTAACCAGACCGTTTCACTGAGAGAGAAAGAGGGAGGAGATCTTCTTTTCTTATCCGCCTGAGATTTCATACAAGAGGAGGCTTGAAGCAGACAATGCCGAGTCTGTTGCCAAATGGACGTGAAATTCTGAACCTGTTCATCAACGTCTGGCACACCGAGAAGACTGGAATTGGAAGAGGAGGAAGAGGATGAAGACTGTAGACAACATAAAATGGAGAAGACTTTGTGGCCTCAGAGTCTCTATGATTGTAAGAGAACTCAGCCCAGGGTAAAAGATCAACCCAGTCGTCCTGTCAGGCCGAAATGGGGTGGCGAAGAAATTGTCCCAGAACTTCATTTATTCTCTCAACTTGCCCATTGGATTGCGGGTGATAGGGAGATGAGAAATCCAACTTAATTTTCAGACAAGAGCATAAAGCTCGCCAGAACTTCAAGACAAATTGCACCCAGCGGTCCGAGATGATGTGAGACGGGATTCTATGTAAGCAGAAGATATGCTGAAGGAAGAAATGTTTGGCCAGTTGTGGAGCAGAAGGTAACCCAAGCAATGGAATAAAATGAGCTATCTTGGTAAGCCGATCGACCACCATTCAGATGACTGTATTGTTATAGGAAGGGGGCAGATTGGTGATAAAATCCATAGCCATTTGCGACCAAGGAAGAGGCTGTAGAAGGCCAGCAGGTCTCTGCCGCGGAGCGTAGTCTCGAGCACAGGTAGCACAGAAACTGACAAAGTCTGTGACATCTTGTTTGAGGTGGGGCCACCAATAATGCAGAGAGATTAATTTAAAAAAAAACTTCTGCACACCAGAATGGCCAGCTACCAAGGAAGAATGACCCCATCTCAGCACTCTGCGTCTTAATAGAGGTGGCACAAAGGATCTTCCAGATGGAGCTTACTGGAGGACTGCAGGTGCTACAGGAACCAAACACTCAGTTGAAATAATATGATGAAGAGTGGAATCCTGACCAACCACATCTGAGGACCTGGAGAGTGCATTGGCTCTAATGTTCTTGTCGGCAGAACTGAAATTAATCAAAAAATGTTACCTAGAGAAGAAGAGCAACCATCTTGCCTGGCGAGGATTCAAACATTGGGCTGACTGAAGATACAAAAGGTTCTTGTGATCCGTAAAGATGCTGACTGGATGTAAGGAACCCTCCAAAAGATGACGCCATTCTTCTACGGGAAGTTTTATAGCAAGGAGTTCCCGATCGCCAATAGAGTAATTCCTCTCTGCTGGTGAAAAGGTCTTGGAGAAAAAACCACAGATCATATTCTTGCGCTTGGGGGTTTTCTGAGTTAAAACTGTGCCAGCTCCTATGGAAGATGTGTCAACCTCCAAAAAGAACGGATTTTCAGGATCAGGTCTTGTGAGAACAGGTGCTGAAGCGAAGGCAGATTTTAAGCTGGAGAAGGCCTCCTCGGCCTCAGGGGACCAATTATTGGGGTTGCAGCTACAATTGGGGCCACCAAGGAAGAAAAGTGTGGAACGAATTGACGGTAGTAAATGGCAAACCCCAAAAATCATGAATAGTCCGTAGACCGGATGGATGTCGCCAGTCCAAAACCGCAGAAAGCTCGCCAGGATCCATCTGTAGACCTTGGTGGGAGACTATGTATCCAAGAAACGGGAGACTTGGTCTCTCAAAGAGGCATTTCTCAAGCTTGGCCTATAGATGATTCTCCCAGAGATGCTGAAGGACCAGATGGACATGGAAACGATGAGCTTCCAAATTGGGAGAGAAAATCTGAATATCATCCAGGTAGACAACTACACAGGTGTACAACATGTCTCGGAAGATGTCATTAACGAATTCTTGAAAGACAGTGGGAGCATTGCAGAGACCAAACGGCATGACAAGGTACTCAAAATGGCCATCTTGGGTGTTAAAGGCTGTTTTTCATTCGTCGCCTTCACGAATTCGAATAAGATTGTATGCTCCCCTCAGATCCAACTTAGAGAAGATTCTGGCCCCCCGTAAGCGATAAAAAAATTCAGAAATCAGAGGCAAAGGGTAGCGATTTTTTTTGCGTAATCTTGTTTAAACCCTGATAGTCAATACAGGGACGCAGAGATCCATCCTTTTTTCCTACAAAGAATCCAGCCCCGGCTGGAGAGGTGGGCTTCTGGATGAAACCCTTTTGTAGCTTTTCTTGGATATAATTAGCCATAGCTCGCATCTTGGGTACAGACAGTGGGTAAATTCTTCCCCGGTGAGGAGTTGTGCCAGGTTGAAGATCAATGGGGCAATCATAGGGACAATGTGGTGGAATAGTCTCTGCCTGCTTCTTGCAAAACACATCAGAATAATTTTGATAAGAAAGAGGTAGGTCCAACTTAATAGAAGAAGATGGGGCTGTCTTGGGCTGGGTGGACTCCAGACAATGTCCATGACAGAAAGTTCCCCAACGAGGAACCTCTCCAGTGTTCCAGTCAAGTTGCGGGGAGTGACGCTGAAGCCAAGGAAGTCCTAGAAGAAGTTCAGAGGTACAGTGAGGAAGCACAAAGAACTCTATCTTCTCCTTATGTAATGCTCCCACCTGCATGATGAGAGGTTCAGTACGAAACAGGACCGTACCCTTCAGGTTCTCTCCATTGACTGAAGAAATATATAGTGGCTTGACAAGCCGAGACACAGAGAGATGATGCTTTTGAACCAAGGAAGCATCAATAAAATTTCCTGCGGAACCGGAATCCAGGAAGGCAGAAGCGGAGAAAGAAGTAGACTTATAGGATAGTCCTTAAGGAAGTGCTTCGAACTGGCACAGTAGAGACACAAATTCTCCTCACGATGACAAGACTTCTCCTGTGAAGACAATCTAGTCCGATCCACTTGCATAGGCTCCTCCACTGAAAGAGTTTGAGAAGAATGTAGGGGATTCTGGAACACAGGTGCCAGACAAGGGAACCAACATGTACGGACAGGTTCTCTTTCGCGACAAAGCTCTTCCTGTCTCTCAGAAAATCGGACATCAATTAGAGTGGCCAAGTTGATTAGGTCACTCAAGGAATTCTGACGGTCTCGTGTAGCAAGGGCATCCTTGATTCTACTAGTAAGTCCTTTTTTAAAGGTAGCGCACAAGGCCTCATCATTCCAAGCCAGTTTGGATGCCAGGATGCAGAATAGTACAGTGTAATCCCATACAGAAAAGTTCCCTTGACAGAGATTCAACAGGGCTGTCTCAGCAGAGGAAGCCCGCGTCAGTTCTTCAAAGACATTGTGGAATTCTGCGATGAAGGACTGGAAGTTTGCAGACATCGGATCATTACAATCCCAAAGAGGACTAGCCCAGGCCAAAGCTTTGCCAGACAGAAGACTGATGACGAATGCCACTATAGCATGTTCCGTAGGGAACTGGTCAGCCAAGAGTTCCAGATGCATAGAGCACTGAGTGACAAAACCTTTACAGAACTTGGGATCGCCATCATACTTGGAAAGCAGAGATAAAAAAATTTGTGAAGCCACTGGAAGCCACTGGAGCAGATTACACTAAAGGTTCTGCTGAAACTACTCAATCTGCATGGACTGCTGTGCGACAATTGCCGATAGTTCAGAAACACTGGGCAGAGGAACCATGGTGGGATCCATGGCCGGATCTTACTGTAACGGCTGAAGTAGGTGGATCCACTGACCTGTGATGAAGATGGCTTGGGCGGTACCAGGTAGCGGAGTCTAAGGTGCAGCTGGTTTTCACCAGAGCTTGCTGCAAAGCAGGAAGAACTTGCTGCAGCAGGCGGCACCCAGGTCGCTACCTCTGATACAACTTGTCCCCACAGGCAGCCGAGGTATATCGAGGCACAGGAAGGATGAGGCACAGATGTAGTCAGGACTGGCAGGAGATCAGGGCAGGCAGCAAAGAAACAAGGTCAGGTCACGTAGCAGAAGGTCAGAAGGCAGGCGGCACAGGAGCAAGGTCTGTAAATGTAGGAAGGGATCAGGTACACAGCAAGGCAAGACACAATGTAAATGCTTTCTCTTGGCAACTAGGACACAAAGATCCAGCAGGAAACAGGAGGAAGTGCCGGAACTAAATAGGGTAGGTTTGGGACATGCACCAATTATTGGTGCACTGGCTCTTTAAATTCAGAAAAGCCGACGTGCGCGCCTGCCCTAGGAGGCGAGGACATGCGCGCCGGCAGAGACGGGCAGGAGAAGAGGAACAGAGCGAGTCTCACAATCAAGCGAGCCCCGCAATGTGAGGAGAAGGGCCAGCGAGACCAGAAGAAGACAGTGCACAAGGTAAGCGGCAGTCCGAGGTTCGCATGCGGGCACTTCCGGAAATGCAAACCATGGCACTGGGGGTAGAGGAGGGCAGAGCCCTAACAATTTGGAACATCATTGGCAGCCATTGAGGTAAGTAAACAAAAGCAGTAGGGGGGAATGGAGTGCTAATGCTAGACCAGAGAGGTAGGTATGGCAATGTTAGTTATTTTTTACAGCCCAAGCTGCCTGACTACTTTTTAAAAAATCTGGACAATCCTTTTAACCAATACAATTTTTTACTAGACTTTGTGGGAAAAATAATGGCATGGTCTACTACTCTGATCTGTCTTATTATTTTTGCAGTATACTGGCGTATTTTCAGGCCTCCTTCGGACTAGCAAGAGTTAAGAGTGTGTTCCATACGTTTTGCCTTCTCCTGAGGCCTGGGGGCCACACATCAGTTACATGAGCAACTCCAGTTTAGCTTCTTTATTCAGCCATTCGTTCTTTATTTTATACTCTCTGGACTGAACTTCTGCATAATTCAGCATCATTGTTTGGACTGGCAATAGCCAGCCATACTCTGGGGATTACTCTGAGCTGCATTCTGCATTGAGGTATTGCTCCAGTAGTCTGGGACTTGTAGTACTGAGCCAACCTATTTATACTTCCAGAGTTTTTGGACTTGAGCATTACTGTTTTATTCTGTGCTTTGACGAATCCTTGACTTACAAATATAATATTTTAAAGTCTATGCTGCAATCGGTTATTTTCCATGATTTAGTGTGACAAATCAATATAATCATATAATCATATAATCAATATAATCATGATAATTTCAGGTCAGACCACTAATGGTAAAAAATGATATGGAAAAGCTGGGGGTGCTGTAGGCGTATATGACATTTTTTGTGCCCTGGTCACTTTAAAGTGTTTAGAGAATATTATGCAGTATGGCATACAAAGGCAATTACATTTACTACACCAGTATGCTATAAACACCTTCATTAATGGGCTACCTATAGCTTCCTTTATATTAAGATCCAAATGCTGTTCCCCTTAGCCATACTACTTTCACAGACATACTTGGCTATTCTTTTATTTATTTATTTTTTGATCAACAGGATTCTAATCTTGGTCCCTGATAGAAGCTTTGAAATTTCAAAGATTACATTTTACACAAAATGCCGTTCCATAAAATGCAAGGTATTGACAGCACTTCTATACTGTGCTCCCCAACAGACAATAACAACATTGCAAATCACACTATATGTATTTATGTTCCTGGACTGCAATGCTCTCAGATGTGATGGCAGGGAGTTTATATATTGAGGAATAAAGCCATGTGCATGAAAAAAAATACCCTGGAAATGGGTTATGTGTATGTTCTTTATTCATCCCACAAGATACAAAATTGTTTAATTCATGAACAGAGGAAAACCCATAAAGTTGCTGTGAAATTCACCCTTCAGGCATATAAATCACTTGCTCGGTGCACAGCACCTCCAGTTTGGTACTCTATATCTTTATGTTAAATAAAGACAAAAGTCTGTCTGTTATTTCACATTCTTTGGAAAATTAAACTGTAATATTTTGCAGAAATGTACGGTAATCATTTGGTTACTTTTTGATGTTCTATATATTTTATTGCTTCTATTTTAAAAGTTTTTATTTTTAAATAAATGAATATATTTAGCTTTCCCAATCCAGAAAATTAGAAAATAGGAGCCCCTGTAAACTCAGCCCTAATCTTTGAATCACTGTAACCTCTGAGCTAAATCCCAATTTTTATCCTTTGCACCTGGAAATTATTCATGTTACCATTTTTCTCATTGGTATATTATGAATGTTGAAAGGGGTTACTTATTATTTCAGACCTCCTTGTGACCTGCTTGGTAACATGGGTTCCCTTGCTGATCAGCTGATGAAGCTGGAGATAGAAGCATGCTGCATCATGTTCTCCCCCACATGGGGCCCATAAAGATGTGATGCATAGACATGTAAAATCCTCAGAATCTTTATTCACACGGTAGATTGTTTAGTAAAATTTTGCTGCAATTTTAGATGGAACAGCCACATGCAATGGGGTTAACTCAGATCCTGGCTATCTGATGTCATAAGGTAGGTACAAAGCAGGTGACCAAGTAACCTAATAGGTCATATGGAGAGAGGCTTTTCTGTTAAAAATAAATAAAATTAAGAGTAAATTTAAAGCAATGTTTCACATACTTAAAGGAAGAAGAAGACTCGAGAAAGCGTCTTTTGATGCGAAACCTGTTTGAACACACCTCTGTTACTGCTATGCCGCATTAAAGAACCCTCTTATTGCATCACATTCCAGTGCCGCGGAGTCTTCTTCTTCCTTTAAGAATATTAGTTGCTGCTGTTTTCCACTGAGCACTGGATTGCTGGATCCGGTCTCGGTTCATCCTCTATACATAGGTACTACGTGAGCTGGTGCGGGAACAAACCCTCCCTTTCTGTGATTTCACATACTTAATTGTTGTGTCATGAATCAGATATGAGTAGGTAGAAGAGAAATGATATGTCTTTTAATGTGTAGCTACTATTTATAAAAATAAATCTTTCTGGGGTAGCCAAATTGGACACACACACATACCTTCCAGTATTATCATAAAATGTCATAAATATTTACAATCTTCATAGAAGTAATTAGGAACTGTCTGTGGACAATCATTTATAGGTTTCTACAGAGATGTTTGATTAGGTTCAAGTTAGGGCTTATATGGTTGTCCCTAAACCCCTCCTGCGTTATCTTGGATGAGTGCTAAGCATCATTGTCCTTCCGCCCAGTCTGAGATCCAAAGCTCTGTGAATCAGGGTTTAATTAAGAATATTTTCGCACTTTGCTCCATTTAGCTTTCCCTCAACCCTGACAAGTCTTTCTGTTCCAGCCATAGAAAAACAACCCCCCATAGCATGATACTGCCACCACCATGCTTTAAGGTAAGGATTGTATTGGGCAGGTGATGAGCAGTGCCTGGTTTCCTCCAGACATGATGCTTAGAATTTAAGCCAAAAACTCAATCATGGTTTTATCAGACTAGAGAATCTGGTTTCTCACAGTCCTTTAGGTGCTTTTTTTGCATACTCCAGGCAGCCTTCATGTGTCTTTTACTAAGGAGAGGCTCCTTTCTGGCTACTCTGCTATAAAGCCCAGAATGGCAGTGTGCAGTGTGATGTATTGAGCCTTCTTCCTGGTGCCTGGGTCCAATACATCACACTGCTGCTTAGCCTATTACGGGCCGGGGCGGGACATTCTGCACTAGCGGTATACTATTATAGTGTGACATGTCGTGCCCCAAAAAGCAAGAGGAAGACTGCAGCGGGTGTGGTGGGAGGTAAATTAAGGTTTATTATTTTAATTGCAGCAGCCCGGGCATAATGGCAAAATATTTTTTTTTGCAAGAGTACCCATTGAAGTTATTGAGGGGTTCACATTGTTGGACCCCTGATTCGGATCTATGAGGTATAAATCCATGTAATGTAGATTTACTATAGTGAAGTAAAACTATTGAGAGGAGAACCAAAAAGTAGGACTTGCTTGGCCCTTGGCGCCTATTCCCCAAGCATCAATTCCAGCCTGTAGTAGTTCATTAAAACAACTTGCCTTTATTGGTACAAAAGAAGGGTAAAACTATTGACACACAAAGAACCTGATTCTTGTTATTAAGTCCATGCAGGCATAGATTATTACTAATTGATACACTCACTCATACTTACACATTAGCTGTAGGCTGACACCCACAATAGGAAGATATCCTCAATTTATGCAGATCACCTTATCTCATCTGCTCTCTTCTTGTAATAATGTGTTTGCCAATAAATGTATCATCTCCAAACCAGTAAAATGTTCTAATCTGTCTTACTCTGTTCCTGAATTGATGCTACTCCCTGCTGTGTTATTTTTCTCTTTATAAAGGTAGGAAGGAAGCAAGTTTTAGCCTGCAATAAAATGAGATAAGTTATTGTAAAATGTAATCTGTAGCAATAACAAACAGGGGCATGGCTAGAAATGACTTGCTGCAATGAAAAATCACTAAATTGCTTCAGACTGCTCATATATATAGCACCAAAACTGGGGATCGTAAAAAAACAAAATAAATAAATAAAGGAAAATAAATAAAAATGTATGTGTAGATACCTTGATGTTTGTCTTTTGAAGATCAATGAACATGAGTAAAAAGTGGAGAAGTAAATCATAGCATCCAATCAGATTTCATTTCTTCTTTCTAAGGTTTATTACAGAATGAAAAAAAATCACCTTGACCTGTTGCCGTGTGCAACTCTACTTCACCCTTTGTCTGCACCAGCTCCATGATGTCGTCATGGAAGAGTGAAAGAGGACTCCAGTGGCAACCTTTGAAGCTTTGGGAACTTCATGCACAAGAGGCTTAAAGGGGAAGTCCTATGCTCAAATTTTTTGCAGCATTGTGTCGGGGCTGTCTCCATATAAAGCAATAAATCGGACTCACCTGCTGCCGCTCTATCGATGAGCCGGTATCGCACTCCAGTCCTCTGTGGCCGGCGATTTGCTGTGATGCATTGCCCATTGACAAACCAGGAAGAAGATGGCAGCGGAGGACTGGGACCCAATACTGTACATGCTATACAAACACAAGGTTGCAGCATTTGATCAAAACGTGTCCCCCATCCATAACGCGTAGGTGGCCTCACTTCAAATGGAACCCTAACATGCTTACTCCACTCACTTTTACTGGGAATACAAACTTGTTAAATTTGGTGAAATTGTGTCATACACGGAAGAAGTCAGGTTGCAGCACCTGCTGCATTAATTGCCTGTGTGCTCCTCTGCCATTCTCATTAATAAGCACAAGACAGCATGATATTAACACTCCTCATTCTTTCCTGAATACATATCTATATGTGTATATGACAGGGAGATGGTGATGTCGGCTGTAGGGGCTGGTCAAAGGTGATGCCATCCTTTAATGAGCAGGGCTAGAATTCAGAGACAAGAATTAGCCACTCTTCCTGAGACAACAGAGGATGATGAATCATCTGGGGAGAGAAGGATGAGCTAGGGAGCAGGAGACAATACCACATTCAAAATAAAATAACTGCACAACTTCCTGTCAGTGTTAACTCACTCAAAAGCATACTGAAGCCAATAAAATTTGTGATAACACTACATTGTGATACCACTATATTAGTAGGTAATATATCTTGTGGTAAAGTTTCTGATACCAGAATACCCCTTTGAATGTTGTAAATGTAATATTGGTAACTTTTGAAATAGTTAACAGGAAAAATCCCCAAAAGGTACTAGCCTGATCCTATGCAAAATTACATGCCACACTGAAGGAAACCAATGCGTATGTAGATCAATCAATAAACTTTATTTTAAAACTTTGCTTTAAAGAAAGTTTATTGATTGATCTACATATGCATTGGTTTCCTTTAACCCTACAATATGCAGCATTATGATCAACTTTGTGCATTTGATATTGGCAGGGGAAAAGTACTAGCTCCAAAAGTGGAGAGAAAAAGGCAAAAACTTTCCGCCAGAATGATTTCCCTTCTCTGCAAAAATATGCGCAACTGGCTTGCAAGAACCATGGTGTAAATTAGAATTTTGTTTCTGCATTTTGAAAAGGAAGAGAATTTTACGAGATGTAAGGATTACAGTTTGCTGTAATGTCTGTGTCTTAACTCACTGCAGTTTTCAGCTTTCGCAGGAGAGTTGTTGTTTAATATGATCGTGACATACAATATCGCATGCGCTGATTTCCAGACAGGATGTCACATAAAGTCACTGACAATGAAATGGTTAATGATATGTTCATCATTGCTCATTAAGAATATTTCCAGTTGTAAGTTTGTGGGGGAAATGAAAGTTCAGTACTAGATTTATCTGAATTTTTCCCATGTGAACCTATGGAAGACTTTCCTTGATTAATTAAAATGCATATAACGGCTCCCACAATGCGTGGTCACTAATGGAGGCTGTGAAGGAATTAATTGCCGTAGTTGTCATATATATATTACACTGTTGGTAAGATTTTCTTGGGAGCTAATTAAAAAAAAAAAGAGAATGTTGGAGCGCATTTGTAGGGGCTGTATTTCTTTTCTGTAAGACAGAGAGGACAGGGAACTGTTAAGAAAACATGAGTGGAGGCACCAGGCTAGTGAGTTATTACATTGGGAATGTAACAGAAGAATAATAAATTAGCAAGAATATTATAGAATAAAATGATCTTCTGCTCAAAAATATATAGGAGAGCAGAAGAACCTATCACAATAAAAAGGAATAAATGGTTCTCCTAGAGAAGAAGAGCGTATTATGACATATATGTTCCATTAGACATTGTAATAAACTGTGACATATACTCATCTGTTACTCAGGGACATTTTACTTATATGTTATTCAGGAATGTTTTATGCATTTGATCCCTTTTGTTCTCAAATTAAGAAATAAGGTCTCTATTAATAAAACCGTGTTATATTCCATTTTGTGGAATGGTATGGTGTGTTCACATGGTGTAAAATTTACCAATGTATTTTATTTTATGCATTCATTGTGTGGATTACAGAGAGCAAAAAGTTAAGGTTGTTCTTTTCTGTCTAAGTCCTCTCTGATGACACCTGTCTCGGGAAATGCCCAGTTTAGAAGAGGTTTGCTGTGGGGATTTACTTCTAAACTGGGCGTTTCTCGAGACATGTGTAATCAGAGAGGACTTAGACAGAAAAGAACAACCTTAACTTCAGAAGCTCATAAGTACTGAAAGGATTAAGATTTTTTAATAGAAGTAATTTACAAATCTGTTTAACTTTCTGGAGCCAGTTGATATATAAATAAAAGTTTTTCCCTGGATAACCCCTTTAAGGACGTAGGGCGTATGCACACACCCGTGGGAATTCCGGTCCCCGCTGCTAGCCGGTTGGGGACCGGACCGGGATGCCTGCTGAAATCATTCAGCAGGCATCCCGGCACATCGCCGAGGGGGTGCTGAGACCCCCCGATGTCGGCGATCGCAGAAAATCGCATGTCAATTCAGACATGCGATTTTCTGCTATTCTGGGCTGATCGGGTCTCTGGTGACCCGATTGCCAGGAAAATAGGGATGATCGGAGCTGTCAGTGACAGCCCCGATCATCCTGAGGGAAAGGAGCAAGATTGCGGTGCTGCGATCTCCTCCTATCCCCTGCCATTAGTCAGAAATTAATTCTGACCAATGGCAGCGCACGGCAGGGGGTTGCCATGGAAACCTCCCGCTCTGCCCACCCCTGGATGTCGGGCAGAACGGGGGGAGAAGATGGCGGCGGTTACCTGAACAGAAGATGCCATGGGGACAGCCGATCATCGGTGGAGACTGCGAAGATCAGCAGCGCAGGTAGGGAAGCGACGGTGGGGGGGAAAGGAAGGGGGCAGTAAAGCAATCTTTACTGCTGCCCTTCTAGTGATTGCCAAACTGCAGCTACCAGCATGCCCAGACAGCCAAAGGCTGTCTGGGCATGCTGGGAGTTGTAGTTTTGCAACATCTGGAGGGTCACAGTTAGGAGACCGCTATTACAGTGGTGCCCAAACGGTGGCCCTCCAGATGTTGCCAAACTACAACTCTCAGCATGCCTAGACTGCCCAGGCATGCTGGGAGTTGTAGTTCTGTAACATCTGTCCCTTCAAATTTTACAATTTTCATGAAAATTTGGAAAATTGCTGCTATACTTTGAAGCCCTCTGATTTTTTCAAAAAGTAAAAATATGTCAATTTTATGATGCCAACATAAAGTACACATATTGTATTTGTGAATCAATGTAAAATTTATTTTGAATATTCATTTTCCTTACGAGCAGAGAGCTTCAAATTTAGAAAAATGCAACATTTTCTAAATTTTCATGAAATTTGGGGATTTTTCTCCAAGAAAGGATGCAAGTTACGACAAAAATTTACCACCAAAATAAAGTAGAATTAGTCACGAAAAAACAATCTCAGAATCAGAATAATCGGTAAAAGCATCTTAGAGTTATTAATGCTTAAAGTGACGGTGGTCAGAATTACAAAAAAGGGCTGCGTCCTTAAGGTGAAAATGAGCTGCGTCCTTAAAGGGGTTGTGCGCTGCCCTGCAGTTCGGAGCTCCGCTCACAGCGTCCGGAAGTTCATTACTCCGAACGCTGTGTGGGGGCTTCCGTGTTCGCAGCCGCCGGGCGTGACGTCACGCCCGCCCCCTCGTGACATCTTGCCGGCCCCCTCAATGAAAGTCTATGGGAAGGGGGCGCGACCGCTGTCACGCCCCCTTCCCATAGACTTTGGTAGAGAGGGCGGGCATGACATCACGAGGGGGCGGGCGAGACGTCACGAAGGGGCCGAGCGTGACGTCACGCCCGGTGGCCGCGAACACAGAAGCCCGAACACAGCGTTCTGAGTAATGAACTTCCGGACGCCGTGAGCGGAGCTCCGAACTGCAGGGCAGAGCACAACCTCTTTAAGGGGTTATATCACTTGTGTGTGCTTTAATTGTGCTGAAATTTTTTCCGATAGTGACCCAAGGTGTCAAAGGGGTGTGCCCAGGGGTCCACTGTGCCCTAGGGCCACAAACACCTATCTGCTGTGATGTGTCACAAAGCATGCTCTGTGAATGTGGATTGTAGCGCACACATGGTAAGTCTGTGAGGCCGATTCATAACCTTGTAGACTCACTACATGTGAGGTGCAATTGCCAGAGGCAGGGAGCTCACTCTCTACTTATAGTAACAGCTCAGTGTGCAGTCTGGGAGACTGATGCACAAGAAGAAGACTACGTCATACAGATATGCACTGTATTAAAGTATTCTCAAAGCTATAAGTTGATCCCTATGTGTTTATTCAACAAAATGGGCAGAAAATCACAGCATACAGGTGTTGCGGCCCAAGGGCACAGCGGACCCTAGGACACACCTCTTTGACAGGGCCTCTTTGACGTAAAGGTAGTTTTTCCACTGCAAAATAAAGCGTGTGCAAGATAAAGGTATGACGTGTATTCTTTTTTTATAACTGTTTTTTTTTATTAAAGAATTTTTCTTTAAAACAGATATTTGAGAATAAGAAAATAAAAGTACATAGAATAATAAACAGAGTCATTACATATTAAAAAGACCAGGTTACAATATGATAAAATAGATCCGGCTGTAAAGATGTTGTAAAGTCCAGATTATTTCAAGTCGGCTCTGTGAGTATTCCCGGGGAAGACCCCATATCAGAGACATGAAGCTTAGATAAAAGCCGTTATCTAACAGATAATAAAGAATGAAGCGAGGATAATATGAAGTGCTATTAGAGGATACTAATAATATCTCTTGACTCCGGATCTATTACACCTCAGTTTATGGTCAATAATCCAGGCAATATGCAATGAAGAAGATGTAAAATAATGTAAAAAAAAAAAAACAGGAGGTAAAAAGTTTGTAAGAGGTAGAAAGTTATATAGAGAAAAGGACAGGTAAGTATGGAAGATAAAGATAAAGGGACGGATAAGTAGGGAAGATAAAGAGAATAGAGAAGTATCCGCTCGGCTCCAGCTCCTCGGGGTCCGTCCACTGCCTCAGACTACTCTCAGGGACTCCACATATTCATCCCACCGTATCAAAGTATCAAAAGCATCCAGTCTGTTTTCCACCATGGCGGACATATTTTCCATTCTCCGTATATCTGCAATTTTGTCTAGTAGCATCTGGAATGGTGGGCTATCAGTTTTCCTCCACCACTGAGCCACAAGACACTTGGCCGCAGTGAGTATATGTAAGAAGAGTTTAGACTGAATGGTAGTGATTCCGCTGGGGGGGATGTTCAGATGATATGTCTCCGCTGACAGTGGGATGTGGGACCCTATAACCCTCCTAACTAGTGACTGCACCTCCAGCCAAAAGTGTCTTAGAAGTGGGCAGTCCCAAAATATGTGTGGTATAGAACCAATATCTCTATTACACCTCCAACAAGAGGGTGAAAGCTGCGGGAAGAGGCGGTGCTGGAGCTCAGGCGTGTGATACCAATGTAGTAAGATTTTGTACTGGTTCTCTTTGTGTGTGATACAAGTCGAGGACTTAGCTTCACGTGACCATATGACCTGCCATTGTGCAAAGGTGAGGGATTTCCCTAAATAAGATTCCCACTTGGTCATATATGGGTGTCGTAGTTGGGACGTGTCCTCTGGAGATATTAGGATATCATAAATTCTTGAGATCAAGCCTCTAGTGGAGGTGTCTCGTTTACAGATAGATTCAAAGGGTGTTGGAGGTGGGAAGGGGGGATGGGATGGGTGAATCCCTAAATGTTCCTGAATGGTGTGGAAGTGGGGACAGGGACTCTCTTGTCATGTGAAATTTGTCACTAATAAATTGTGGGGTTAGAAGCTTTCGAGTCATGGGATCAACCAAGTCGGCTAAATAAAATATCTTGGCTGTGATCCAAGGGGAGACAGTCCTGATGTCATCACTATCTGGAATACTAGGGTTAAATAACATTGGTGTGAGTAGAGAGGTTAGTGATTTAAGAGGGTATGTGGAGGAGGCCTCATTCCAGATTTTAATAGTTAGTCTCATTGGCCCCAAAAGGTTCCTTGTGACAGTGCAGGGGGTGGATGACCATATCATAGAGGATGGGAGTATAGGAGAAATCCATAACTTCTCAACTTCAGTCCACCTGTGTTATGCCAAAAATTTGGTCCATGAGGGAATTCTCCGGAGGTGCACCGCCAAATAATATTTATATATATCAGGCATGGCCAGGCCTCCAAACAGTTTTTTAGCAGATAGGACCGCCGCCGAGAACCAATGTCTCCCACCCCTCCATATGAATTTAAGCAACATAGTTTGGAACTTTTTAATGGCAGTTTTGGGAATGGGGACAGGCAATGTCTCCACAAGATACAGGAATTTTGGTAGAATAGACATTTTTACAGCTGCTATTCTTCCTAATAGGGAGAGTGATATTGGGGCCCATTTGTCTAACAATGTTTGTATATTTTGGAAGAGACGAGGGAAGTTCTGCTTATATAGGGAAGAGTACGTGGGTGTAAGACAGACTCCTAGGTAACCCAAGGACGTATCCTGCCATTTATAGGGAAATGACTGTTTCAGGTTTAAGAGATGAGTTGGGGGGATATTAATTGGGAGGGCTTCTGTGTTTGAAGTATTGATCTTGTAACCCGACAAATGCCCATAATCAGTTAATGGCGCATGGAGATTGGGTAAGGATATTAAAAAGCTATCGACACTGCCCAAATTTTGCTCAAAGTATGACTTCAAACATGTTTCCAAATTCCTCCTATGGACCTCTTTTTAAGCAGAGTTTCGTTAAGTCACCAGTGGCAAACCTTACGTGGTGTAGAAGCCGGTTTGAGGTCCAATGTTACAGGAGCGTGGTCAGACCACGTATTAGGATGAATTGTTGCACTGGGTGCACTGCCTGCTAGTCTAAGGCCAAGGAGATTTCCCATAAACATGTCTATCCTTGAGTGGGTGGTATGTGGTGTTGAGTAAAAAGTGTACTCCCTACTATTTTGGTTAAGAACCCTCCATAGGTCAAATAGTTTATGGCGCCTAACCAGTTTCCTAAGAAAAGAGGATACATACAGCTATGTCAGGGGTTTCCACACTATGGGACAAATGCACATTAACAGGTATGGCAACGCCATCAAATAATAATTGGTCAGTTCCACTAGGTGTCCAAACAAAGTATAGTTTCAAAACAATGCAACGTGTAATATTAAAGGCACAGTAACATACTTCTCAACAGTGCGTTATCGCACAACATAACATAATAACTTAGTATGGGTTCTTGCAGATCAGACTTTTACACACAAACTAAATACTCTAAGCCATGCAGAACACAGTAGGTAACTACCCATTATGTATTTATAACAAAAAATTCATTACGTTAATATAATGAACTTTTAAACCACAAATAACTGCCATGGACCACTACAGGTTTTTATTGTGCTCCTCCATGCAGACTACATCAAAGTGGGTCATAGACATTCAGCATATAAGTATACTTACAGGTATTATGCACAGTACCTTTGCTTTGTCTTAGTCTTAATCATTGCACAAATCACTATATTGTATACATCCTTTTTATTGCTGCCAGGTTCTTATTCTGACTTGATGTACATCATGAATACACTGCAGCCACTTGTCCTTCTTTGTAATTTTGCCTTTTCTTTGAATAATTGCTATAAGCCACACTTCCTTCCTGTAGTTTCTGAACGTCCTAAGGATCTATTCAACCACTCTTAAAGCTGATTTACATCTCAGGGTATTTAGTGTGTCTGCATGCTGTGTAATTGACCTTCAAAAATGGAAACAGGCAGGGAAAAAAACATCTTCAGTTTTCTGAATTTCTTTGACAAGCTTTGAACAACTCACCTCTGGTTGAAAAACCTAAATAAAAAAGTGAACATCAGCTTTTTGCATACACCTCAATTTATATCAATGCAAAGATGATAGACATGACAAATAGTCGTAGGCCTGACAATTCAGTATTGTCATAAGGACATGAGGCACATTTATAAAAACTGTTGTAAAAAAAACTGTTTATGTTGCCTTTAGCAACCAGAGTGCTGCTTTTACTTTACAAGAGCAAAATATGACTCCGATAAGAGAATCTATAATAACTTCAAACAAATTTGGATTTAAAGGATCAGCTATTGATTAGCTTTGTCTGGCACAATTGGATCCATTTTCAAAGTGCTTTTGTTGCCTCGAAAATATGGATAAGGCAAAGAAGACCTCAGATTGCCATACTGGATTATTTTCTGTTTTAACGAAGCACTTTCTCCCCTGACATCAATCATCAGGGGAGAGATGGGCTGACGATATTTCCTTGAGACAAAAACGGGATATTGGGATAGCAAAAATGGGATGGGGATATATAGTTGTAAGTCCACCCCATTTATAGGTGTAGACCCCCATATTTCCCTCATATATAGTTATATGCCCCTATACTGCCCCCATAAATAGTTTAAGGCCTTCAATATTTAGTTGTAGACCCCTATCCTACCCGCATATGTTGTTGTAGGCTCCTATACTGTCATACATATAGTTGTAGGTCCCCTCTGTGCCGCCATATAGTTGTAGTCCCCTTCTCCTCTATGCCCCTAAATATAGTAGACGGTAGGTGGCCTCCACAGACATAATGCCCTGCTGCTTCGGTGTCCTAGCTCCTTAGGTCTGGACCATAGCAGTAGGTTCCTGGAATGGAAGAGTAGTGGAGCACTGTCAGTACTGAAGCTGACGAGGGCGGTAGTTTAGTTAGTGTCCTGGTACCTACTCCAGGGTCTGTGCCTGGGTCCAGGATCCAGGCTCCCACTTTTCTGATATGATCCTGCTCCACTTCTTGGGGCGTGATACTCAGCCACTGCTCCCTCATTTTAAGATCAGGCAGCATGGGCCGTGGCCACTTTAAAGGCTGTTCACCCACACTAAATCCAATTAATTGGGTTATAGTGTGGGGGAACAGGAGTACAAAGAGCTATAACTTGGTCCCCCATTGCTATACAGTTTAATTCTTCAGCAATGGAGGCAGGAAGCCTGCTTTGCATGCATCCCTACTTCCATTCTCTATGACCTTCCATCTTATGCACAGTCATTTTATTGACTCTCATGTGCTAGTGACATGAGTGCTTGGGGCCACGTAAGTGCTCTGCTATTGTTGCAGAGCCCAGGCATCGCTCCCTCATTGCACCCATAATTCGGGAGTAGAGAGGCTTCAGTGGAGCCTGCTCTTTGGGCACATAAGTTTGGGCACAACACACAAGTGTGTCACTAGGACATGACAGTTAAGAAAATTACCCTGCATAAGATAGGCGGGCATAATAAATGGAGGCAGGGAAGCGCAGAGGGATGCCTCCTGCCTCCATTGCGCAATAGAGGGATTAAGCTTTATAGTGACAGTGGCCATATCTTCAAAATGGCTGAACCAGCAAGTTATTGCTGTTTGTACTACTGTTCAACTGCACTATAACCCAGTGTATTGGATTTAGTGCGGGTGAACAGCCTGTTTGTTTCCTTTTAAGAACAGTGACCAACTGAAATGTCAGTTTTGTCCTTTTTTTTATTAAAACAAAGGGACAAAATGAACATTTTTAATAATGACAGGCAGGGGCCTACCTAGAGCATTTTGCACCCGGGCGGACCCTTTGTTTGGCACCCCCCCCACCCGGGACGGACCCTGTGTTTGCCCCCCCCATCCCCCCCAACCCAAGAAAGTAAGAAAACAGGCACAAATTTTTTTCAATGTTTACAATAATATTTATTGCACAAATGCAGGAGTTTTGCAGAAGGGGGCCAGGACAGGGGTTTTGTAGAAAGGGGCTGGTAAAAAAAACTTCTAGAATACTCCTGCCCTGCCCCTGTCTACAAATTCCTGGTCTTCCCCCTTCTAGAAAACCTCCACACATAAAAACCCTGAACCCACCCTACTCATCAAATCCATCCCCCTCCCCCTTCATATAAAAACTCTGCACCGCCGTCACATAAAGTGCATACACCCCTACACATAAAAACCTGCACAACCCCTTAATAAAAAAAATAACACCTGAACACCCTCATTAATTGGAATCCCCTGCACCCCCTTAATAAAATAAAACCCTGCACACCCCTTAATAAAATAAAACCCTGCAAACCCCTTAATAAAAGAAAACCCTGCAAACCCCGCTTTATAAAAGAAAACCCAGAACACCCCCTAATAAAACTCCTTAACCCCCCTTAATAAAACCCCTTAACCCCCTAAATAAAATAAAACCCAGTGCACCCCTTAATAAAATAAAACCCAGCCCACCCCCTTAATAAAATAAAACCCTGCACCCCCTTAATAAAATAAAACCCTGCACCCCCTTAATAAAATAAAACCCATGCACACCCCCTTAATGAAACCCATTAACCCCCTTTAATAAAACACCTTAACCCCCCTTAGTAAAACACCTTAACCCCCCTTAATAAAACCCCTTAACCCCCCTTAATAAAATAAAACCCTGCACCCCCTTGAAAATAATCACTTTCCATCTTAACCAAATAGAAACAAATCCAAATCCCCATCAATAAAATTAACAAATCCTGAACCCCCCCTTAATTACACCCCCTCCATCCACTCCTCTAACAACACCCCTTCCCTCCCTCCCTTAATTACACCACCTCCCATTCCCCCCTTAATTACACCCCCTCCCTCCCCCCCTTAATTACACCCCCTCCCTTCCCCCTTTAATTACACCCCCTCCTTCCCCCCTTAATAACACCCCCTTTCTCCCCCCTTAATTACACCCCCCCTCCCTACCCCCCTAAATTACACCCCCTCCCTTCACATAGAATTATTTACTTACATTTTAATGATGCCTCCGTCCGACCGCTGGTGATGGCTCCTTCTGCTCCTTTAAAAGATCCATGAAGCCGGCATCAGAGTCGTGACGTCACGTTGCATGCTGCTGCAACTCTCCTCCCCCTGATTCTCTGACTCCACAAATGCAGGCGCTGGGCAGAAAAGCGTTGCGGTCACGGTGCAGCAATGGATGGGGGGGTGACTACTTCATGGCACCCCCCTTGTGAGGGGCACCCGGGGCGGGACGCCACCCCCTCCCTTGGTACGCCACTGACGACGGGACAACCTGTAAATAAATAAAAATCAATAAAAATCAGGGCTGTCCTGTGCAAAACGAGACTGTCCTGTTCAAAACGGGACAAATGGTCAGATAACTTATACACAGATTGTCAGCCGTACCTGCTGAGACTTTAGCTGACTTTACTTTGATGTGTATGGCAAGCTTTATAGAGAGACAGTACCTTCATTGTCACTGAAATATAGAGGTTATCACTTACCAGACACCCATGATACATTATGAGGACACCGACAAAAACCCACTGAAAAAACAGTGTGAAGCTATCCTAAGATACACATTTTATAAACTCACATAATAACTTCATCATATCAATTTCTCAGGAGTCCAATGGATGAAAATTCAGTGGAAAATACTCCAATGTGAATATTCTTTTCTACTCATAACAAATTAGAGTCACTCTGAGTATTTCCATTGGCTATGATTAACTCATCATTTCTCTGTTTCATAAATGTAATTCCTACCAGGCCTATGCTTATTGAATAACCTCGTCTGACCCAACATAGCTTGACGCATTTTGGTTGTAGGGAGCCAATGTGCATACAGTTGCTTTTTATGTCTAAACCCACATTTGCATTTTTAAACATGTTAGAAATGTATCATGTAGAGCTGCATAATTTCTTCTGTGTATGTATTCTATTTATTTTGTACAGACAAAATGCAGTGGGGTGTGAAACCATGGAGAGTTATGGTGGCATTGGGGAACGTCAAAAGAGGTGCACATAGGGACAATAAAATGTAAAACTAAGCACGGTTAAAAGTAATACAATATTTTTAGCGGTATTCCTAGCTGATTGCAGATAGCGTTGTTTACCTGATTTTAAGGATAGTCACATTGTGTTTATAAACTGTTCCTGGGAACATGCCTGCTGAGCTTGGTGTTCTTGGAAATATTTTTGTATTATTAATTTAGGAGGAAATAATTGAACTGAGTGGAAAAAGGAAATTATTTTTTGAATTGTTTTCTTATTGTTGCACCATACAACATTCAGCGAGTAAACCTGAAAAACATAGTAATTTGCCGCACAGTTTACTGGTTATTCATTCCACACGATAGTAACAAGTTCACAGGAAAGCTTCATACTGTGACCGTTCATAAAGGGAATTCAAACATAACTTTAAGAAGATTATGCAAATGTAAAATGCTTGTTAGTTGGAAATCTAATTGATTTGTTTGAAATACTTGTTGTGCTTAGTATTAATTGTGAGTGTATCTTTATTAGAAATCAGCAAAGAACAATCATGCAGGAAGTTAAATAAACAGGTGAAATCACTGTACGCTGGAACTTTCTTAGAGAGAAATTATCATAGAATGATTAAAGTGACTTACAGACACTAAACCATTTTTACCTTAAAGTAAATGTCCTTCTTAAACCGCATTTTGTTTTCTTTCCCAAAGTTCTGTTCTGATATATTACCTTAGCCTTGCAACAGTGCGATTCCTTTTTATTGTGATGTATAATCATGAAGGCAAATGGTAAAAGTCTGACTGTCTACAGCCATCACTACAATAAGTCTAAATGTGCACTGTAAGATTCAATAACGTTCTCTGTGTTTTACATCTTGGAAAAACATGAACCTTTTTATTATATTCTTCATTAGAAAATGTAATTTTCTTTTTATAAAAATTGTAACAAATAAAAAAAAAGACCACTAGGGGTCCCCATACCACCCAAAATATAATCATGTGTGGCTGCAGCATCATCTTTGTCCAAGCTGAAGCACAGGCAGGGACAAAGTCCAGTAGGTGAGGGTATGACTAGCACTCCTCTGTGCTCACATCTGTCCTATTCAAAAACTTCTATATATTGTACATTTTGGCAAAACATTAACTTTTGTAATATACTTCAAACGAATGTTTTATTTCATTTTTATGCTGTGCCGAAGCACAGGCTGGGACAAAGTCCAGTAAGTGAGGGTGGGACAAGCACTCCTCTGTGCTCACTTTTCTCCTATTAGACTGCAGCATAAAAACAGAGAGGAGAGGGTTACAGAGCAGCCTGCAGTGATTGGATGAAGAGACCTAGCACTGCACAGCAGAGTCAGGGAGGAAGCTGTCTCATGCAGAGCACAGAATGACAAACCAACAGAACTGTGCACAAATATAATTTTTCTATTTTGTAAAGGCGTTCATTTTCAAATTGGCATTTGAATACCTGTATGGAGCCATGTTCATTGATGCTCATAACTATGGTTTAGGACACAGAACCCCCTCCTCCATCTACATAGCACCCATAGCCAGCATGAGTACCCAGTGCTGTAGAACCACATTACATTCTACAAGCTGGGTCTTGAGTTGGCTATAGGTGTTTCTTAAAAGATTAAGGGGGACATTTATCAAGGGGTTTAGTCAGGTTTTTGTTACTATAATTGTCGCAAAATTGTCACAACTGCGACTACGTGTGTTTTTGTGCGACAATTTGCGTGAAGAACAAGAAAAGCAAGAAAATTCTAACTTGCTTACGTAGTAAATTTTTCAAAATGGATTTGCTTTAGTCAGGTATTTATTAACTGCGACAGTCGCAGCTGCGCAATAAAATGACGCAACGGCCATAAAAATTGACTATATTTACTCCAGCTCCAACATGGAGCAGGAAAAGCTACTGCCGCACGGGCTCCGACATACTTTCTCCCCGCTACCCTCACTTCCCTACAGGGACACTGCAGTGATTTACATCCCCTCCTCTCACCTGCCAGCGCCACACAACTCCCATCTGTCTGCTAACTGTTGCAAGACTACAAGTCCCAGCATGCCCTTACAGTGAGGACACGCTGGGAGTTGTAGTCTTGTAGCAGTGGAAGCTGAGCAGCGCAGGCGGGAGACAAGGGGGGGATGTATATCAGTGTTCCATCATTATTAAGTGAGGGTAGCGGGGAGGCAGTATGAGGAGCCTGAGCGGCTGGACTGTAATGTCAGCCCGGGCTCCTTATAACATATAGCGGTGCAGCAGACTCCTAAATCCCCTGCTGTCATTTCACATTTCCTGCTGGGTCCTGTGATTGGCCAGGACCAGCAGCCAATCACAGGACCTGACTGGAACATTGACATAACATTAGGGGATATAGGAGTCTGTCGGGGGGGGGGGGGGCTTTCACCTCCGCTGGGCCTGTCCGTAACACCCAAATCCCCCCCCCCCCTTCCCCCCCGGCTTTCACCTGCACTGTGCCCAGCCTCCGCTCCCACGTCTTCGGTTGCACCGGCCTGATGTCCCTCCGTCAGTGACGTCACTCGCAGGGCTCCCGGAGTGATGGGTGAGTGTGTGTGTCTGTCTTTCTGTCTGTCTCTATCTCTGTCTGTGTGTCTATGTCTGTGTGTGACTGTCTGTGTGTGACTGTGTGTGTGTGACTCTGTGTGTGCGTGTGTGTGTGTGACTATGTATGTTTGTGACTGTTTGTGTGACTGTGTGTGACTGTCTGTGTGTGTGTCTGTGAGTGTGTTGTGTGTCTCTCTGACTGTGTTTGTGTGTGTTTGTGTGTGTCTCTCTCTTTGCAGGACTACAACTCCCAGCATGCCCTTACTGTAAGGACATGCTCGGAGTTGTAGTTGTGCAGTTCAGGCGAATGACAAGCTTGTCCCCTGCCCCCAGCTGCAGGACTACAACTCCCAGCATGTCCTTACTGTAAGGGCATGCTGGGAGTTGTAGTCCTGCAGCTGGGGGCAGGGGACAAGCTTGTCACTTGCCCACACATCTCAAGCACCACACAACTACCTAGCTGGAAGTTATAGCCATGCGGGGCGGGTGATAATAAATGTACTAACCCATTTTTTGTGTTTTTTTTTCTCTTCTCATTTCAGATCCGTGTATCCTGTGGACTTCTTCGGATTCAGTGGACTACTTCGATGACCAGCGTTTTTCTTTGTTTGATTTTAATAAAATGGTTAACGAGGGCTTGTGGGGGAGTGTTTTTTTTAAACCTGTTGTGTTTTTTTCCTTACTTTACTTGACAGGCTTAGTAGAGGAATCTGTCTTATAGACAGAGTCCATTACTAAGCCGGGCTTAGCGTTAGCCACAAAAACAGCTAGCGCTAACCCCCGGTACCCAACGCCACAGGGGTGCCAGGAAGAGCCGGTACCAACAGGCCCAGAGCGTCAAAAATGGCGTTCCTGGGCCTAGGCGGTAACAGGCTGGCGTTAATTAGGCTGGGGAGGGCCAGTAACAATGGTCCTCGCCCACCCTGGTAACGTTAGGCTGTTGCTGTTTGGTTGGTATTTGGTTGGCATTTGGTTGGCATCGTGGTCCCTATGCATTTTTTTAAAATAAATAATTAAATATAAAAAAAAAATGCATAGGGTCCCCTCTATTTTTATTCTCAGCCAAATACCAACCAAACAGTAACAGCCTGACATTACCAGGGTGGGCGAGGACCATTGTTACTGGCCCTCCCCAGCCTAAATAACGCCAGCCTGTTCCCGCCTAGGCCCAGGAGTGCCATTTTTGACGCTCCGGGTCTGTTGGTACCGGCTCTTCCCGGCACTACTGTGACCATGGATACCGGGGTAATAATTGGGGGTGAGCGCTAGCTGTTTTTGTGGCTAACGCTAAGCCCGGCTTAGTAATGGACTTTGTTTATAAGACAGCTTCCACTACTAATCCTGTCAAGTAAAGTTAGAAATAACACAACAGGTTTTAAAAAAAATTTATTACAAAAAACACTCCCCCACAAGCCCTCGTTAACCATTTTATTAATATCGAGCAAAGAAAAATGCTGGTCATCGAAGTAGAAGTAGTCCACCGAATCCGAAGGAGTCCACAGGATACACGGATCTGAAATAAGAAGTAAAAAAAAAAAAAATTTAGTAAGTACATTTAGGTAGAAAAATCAGTGGTAAAAAATTTTTTAGTAAATACACTCACACGTGTATATATATATAGCTGCAAAGTGGTGTTCTGTAGTCATTATTTTGTTTTTGCTTATGTGTGCTAAAAAAAATGGTATTTAAAAGTGATTTATTGGTTTTTGCTCATGTAAGCCAAATTTATCAACCCCCTGTGATAGTATGATATATATGTCATACATAAGCAAAAAATAGCAAGAAAAAAATGACTACAGAACTTGCTTACCAAAGCAACGATGATAAATGTCCCCGTAAGTTTCTTGAAATGTGGTTATAAACAGCTCTGTATAGGTATTTATATGCTCAATTAAAAATGAAAGTATTTCAGAAAAATGCTTATTATGCACAATGCTGTTTTATAATAATTTTTATTTAATTTAAAAAAAACTTTGTAGTAAATTCTATTAGAGAAAAATGAATCTTACTTCACTTATCAGGTTCTTTTCTCTTCCACCCTACCTTCTAAACTCATCCTTTACTTTGAGAGATGGGGGGGGGGGGGGGTAGTGATGAGCAGCATAGGCCCTATTCGAATTCTTTATAGGGAACTAATGGGCCAGTGCATTAACTTTTGCCCATTGAAGCCAATAGGCCCATTGTGGTCTATGGGGATCTCACAGTATGTAAAACTGTAATATAAGCAGGAGGGGCTTGGCAGTACAGTGGATGGGAGACCCATGCAGTGGTTTGAGTCCTGGGGTGGGACACAGTGACACAGTGACACAGTGTTACAGTGGTGTGGGTAAAATTTACTTTCCTGGAAAAGCTTCTGAGTTGCCCATAGCAATCAATCAGACCGCTTCTTTCATTGAGCAGAGGCCTTGTGAAAAATGAAAGAAGCGATCTGATTGGTTGCTATGGGCAACTCAGCAGACTTTCCTGGAAAAGCTGATGAGTTGCCCATAGCAACCAATCAGATCACTTCTTTAATTTTTCACAAGGCCTCTGCTAAATGAAAGAAGCGATCTGATTGGTTGCTATGGGCAACTCAGCAGATTTTCCTGGAAAAGCTGATGAGTTGCCCATTGCAACCAATCAGATCGCTTCTTTCATTTTTCACAAGGCCTCTGCTAAATGAAAGAAGCGATCTGATTGATTGCTATGGGCAACTCAGCAGATTTTCCTGGAAACGCTGCTGAGTTGCCCATAGCAACCAATCAGATCACTTCTTTCATTTTTCACAAGGCCTCTGCAAAAATCTGATTGGTTGCTATGGGCAACTGGACAACTTTTCCTTTGCACAGGTTTTGATAAATCTCAGCCCTCTGTATTCGGTTAAAAAGATAAGGAATGAGTGGAAAAGGGTATTTTTGTCACAAAAAAAATCCTATAGGAGACCCTGAAGGCCTTATGTGACTTTTAAGAAGTCTTGTCTGAATGCAGTCTTTCATGGCCAACCTCTTTTGCCTGGAAAAATGAAGGGGGGGGATGGAGCTGAGAAGGCATCCTCAGAAAAAAAAAGCATCAGAAAATCTAGATTAACTTCTTAAGGACGCAGGGCGTACCTGTAAACCCTGTGCCCGCTCCCCTGCTGTGACGCGGGCTTACAGGCTGACCCGGCATCATAGCCGGGTGGTCCCGGCGGCTGTCAGCCACCAGGACCTGTGTCTAATGCCGGACATCACTGATTGCGGTGATGCCCGGTATTAACCCCTTAGATGCGAAAGTGAAAGTAAACTGTTCCCAACAGCTCAGTCGGGCTGTTCGGGACCACCGTGGTGAAATCGCGGTGTCCCGAATAGCTGAGGGGACAGTCCCTACCTGCCTCCTTGCCATCCAATCGGTTATCTGCTGCTTCAAGCCTGCTCAGCAGGCTGGAGCAGCAGAGCGTCGATAACACTTTGGCATAGCATTGAACAGTATATGCAATCAGAAGATTGCATGTAATAGTCTCCTACGGGGACTAAAAAATGGTGTAAAAAGTTAATAAATGTGATTTAACCCCTAAACACATAAACATATTTGGTATCGTCATGTGCGTAAATGTCCGAAGGGACGCTAATCCGTTTGTTTACTGTGCCCGGATCCGCCTGGCCGTTCAGCCGATATCTTTGTTTTTCCACACATGCTAATTAAGTGCTAACTGGCACAGGCGGGGTAGCTGGCAATCTGACGACCGGCCGCAGCGCCGCCCAGCTCATCAATATTCCTCCCCTCCCTCCGCCTTTCCCTCTTCATTACAGAGCGGGGAGAGGAGGGAGAGGCAGAGGGAGGGGAAGAATATTGATGACCTGGGCGGCACTGCGGCCAGCGGCCGTTGACGTCAGAGCGCCAGTTACCCCTCCTGTGCCAGTTAGCATTTAATTGGCATATATGGAAAAACAAAGATATCGGCCGGGCGGTTCCGGGCACAGTAAGCATCAAACTGATCAGCGTCCCCCGCGCTACCAGCCAGTACCGCTGGTTAGTGCAGGGGGGAGCAAGCTGAATGTTTTCCTTTAACACATTTAGTTCAGTCTCTTGCCGAAAGGGTTCAAGCTCAGGAAACAGCTAATATTCAGGCAGTGGACAGTCCTCCAACTGTTTCAAGTGAACCGAAAATAAATCCTCCTGACCGCTTTTCTGGGGACTGAAAGAAATTTCTGTTGTTCATAGAAAGTTGTAAGCTATATTTCTGCCTAAGACCCCAGTCAGCTAGCACAGATGTTCAGAGAGTAGAAATTGTCATGTCTTTGCTGCAAGGGGATCCCCAGGTGTGGGCATTCTCTTTACCTCCCTCAGCTCCTGAATTAAGTTCTGTGGATGCTTTATTTTCTGCTACTTTATATGAACCTGACCGTGCAGCCTTTGCAGAGTCTCAGCTGGTTAATCTTAAGCAGGAGCAAAGAACGGCTGAGGAGTATTGTGCAGATTTTTGAAAATGGTGTACAGTATCTGGTTGGAATTATCCAGCCCTTAGGTGTCAGTTCAGACTAGGTTTATCTGATACTATTAAGGATATCCTTGTAAGATATCCATCACCTGACTCCTTAGAACAGGCCATGACTTTAGCGGTATGACTTGACAGACATTTAAGAGAGAGAAGAGGTGAATGATTCTTCTGTTTCTTACTCTCCTTCCTCCATGTTGTCTTCTTTACCTGTCTCTCATGTGCCTTCTGAGGAACCCATGCAGATAGGGAAATTGTCATCCTAGTAGAGAAAATCCATGCAGAAGAAAGACAACTCATGTTTCTTTTGTGGAGTGGTAGGGTATCTGATACAGAATTGTCCCAAACGCCAGCAGCCGTGAAACGATAGCACCTAAATGACAATCAGGGAAATGATTTAGGCACACAGGTATGTCTGAAATTGTCTTCTAAACTCTTGTTGCCAGTCCAAATATTTTTTCTTTGTTGGAGAACCCTATTCCCTTTGCTGGAGTGGATTACACACCTTTGTCACCATTGTCTTCCACTCCAGAAGTGGGATTACTGGTGGGTTACTGGTTTGGTTCTGGAAAATTTGTCGATAAATGTGATTTTGGGGTTACCCTGGTTAAGAAAACATAATCCTGTCTTTGATTGGTCTTCTGGGGAACTCATCAAGTGGGGGTCTGAATGTATAAACAAATGCATTTCCACTTGTGTTGTAACTCTCTTGTGTTGTACCCAAATTTATTTCAGATTTTTATGACGTTTTTTTCTGAGGAGGTCTCCTCTGCTTTGCCCCCACACCTAGATAATGACTGTGCTATAGAACTTGTACCTGATGACAAGTATCCTAAAGGCCAAATTTATAATTTGTCTGGTGCTGAAAGAGGAGCTACAGTATGAAGGATTATATTTAGTAAATTTTGCAAAAGGGTCATATTAGTCCTTCTGTATCTTCTATAGGAGTAGGTTTCTTCTTTGTGGCAAAGAAGAGCAGAGGGTTAAGGCCTTGTATTGATTATGGGGGTCTGAATAAGATTAATGTTAAAAATTTATATTCATTACCTCTTATTCCAGATTTGTTTAATCAAATACAGGGAGCATGTTGGTTTTCAAAACTTGACCTTCGAGGGGCCTACAATTTAATCATAATAAAAGAGGGTGATGAATGGAAAACTGCATTTAACACTCCCGAAGGTCATTTTCAATATTTGGTTATGCCCTTTGGTCTCAGTAATGCAGCAGCATTTTTTCAGAATTTGGTCAATGATATTTTTTGAGAATTTTTACGGCGCTGCCCCGAACCCCCCCCCCCCCCCCCCCCCCGCAAAAGCCATACTTGGGTGCAGAGCAGCAGGGGGGAGCAAGCTGACAGTTTTCCTTTAATCTTTTCAACTGTGAGGCCCTATGGTCTTGTCAGGCTGTTGCCACCTCCAGGCTGGGTCATTTAGCCACTATATGGTCTCCTCGTGGTGCCGCCACCTCCACGCAGTGTCATTCAGCCACTACATGGTCTCCTCATGCTGCCGCCACCTCCACGCTGTGTCATTCAGGCTGCCGCCACCTCCACGTTTTCATTCAGCCACTATATAGTCTGCTCATATTGATGCCACCTCCAGGCTGTCATTGTGCCGCTCTGAGACAGTGATTCTAATATCGACTCTTCTAATCTGCATGTCATACTGAATAACAGTATTATTTCACTAACCCAGCACACACCCTATGCGTGTTACAGCAAAGTAAAGTATTCTACACCCCTATTGAGGCTCTCTGTAGGCCAGAAATAGCCGTTTTTAATACAGATTCGCCACAAATAAATTGTGACCGAACCAAACGAAGAGCTTCAAAAATTTGCTCATCTCTATTAGATATCATGGGGTTCCGGAAAATATTGTGTCTGATCAAGGAGTACAAATTGTTTCTAAATTTTGGCAAGCTTTTTATAAACAGTTGGGTGTTGAATTGTCTTTTTCATTCTTTTTTCAACCTCAATCTAACGGTCAAACAGAATCAATGAATTAAAATGTTGAACAGTACCTTAGATGTTACGTTGCAGATAGACAGGATGAATGGATACCTTTTCCGTATTTTGGTGAGTTTGCCTTGAATAATCAAGAAAATTCTTCTACTGGTATGTCACCAATATGGATTTCATCCGCAGATTTCTTCCTGCACCAATACTGTTAATGATGATCCTGAAGTCGAGACTACCATGAGTAAACTGTGCACAGTTTGGGACCAGGTTCAGAAGAATCTGAGAAATGACCAAGAAGTACAAAGTAAATTTGCCAACAAGAGACATACTTGTGGCATTAAATTTAAAGTAGGTGATAAAGTGTGGTTGTCTACAAAAAATTTATGTCTCAAGTTTCCATCTAAAAGGTTCTTATTCATTGGGCCTTATGAGATAATTGAGGTTATTAATCCGGTCTGTTACAGATTACATTTACTTACTTCATTTAAGGTCCATAATGTGTTCCACTGTTGTTTATTAAAATTGTATGTTCCTTCTCAGTCTCCAGTCTCGGTGTCTCCTCCTCCAGTTGAGGTCATCGAGTGCAAAATTCTGTCCAATATTTGGTTCACTGGAAACGGTATGGTCCGGAGGAGAGGTCGTAGGTTCCAGCCTCTTCTATTCATGCTTCCACCTTGGTAAAAAGATTTCACAAATCTCACCCGGACAAACCCAGACCCAAATTGAAGGTTCCAGTGGCCCCTCCTAAAAAGGGGGTACTGTCAGAACCCGTGGAGTTAAACGGTTCTGACAGCTCTCCATGTTTTGTTTTGGTTCTGGGCTACACCCAGCTGCCTGGTCTGGTCAGCTGACCTTGATGAGTCTGGGCACCTCGTCTAGGCTTATTTAGGCTGGCAGTCTGCTCTCATGCGTTGCCTGAAAAAGAGCCCCTACTCCTAGCTAGTGTTCGTATTTTATCTGGTATTTCTGCCATATTTGACCCTTTGGCTCCGTTCTCTGACTCTTCTTCTGTTTCTGCGATTTGGCTTTTCTGTAGTCGCTTGGTATCGACTTGGCTTGTGGACTATGACTTATTGTGTGTGTGTATGTTTAGTTATTATTTCTGTTAGTGTGTGTTTCCATACAGTGTCCTGACCTCCGTCTGCATTATAGTTTAGTTTGTTGACGTTTAACTCCCTGCCGTATTCAGGCAGGAACTGTCTTGTGGTTGTGGACCCGTCGCCTAGGGCGGGTAAGCAAGTAAGTCGGGCAAATGGGAGCGAGTGAGTTTAGGGCTTCACTCTTCCCTGCCCATATGTGACAGCTATGCTTGAAACATTGAAAGCAATCTAATGATATGAATAGTGTTTAAAAAAGTTAGAAAAAAAAGTTAATAAATGTGATTTAACCCCTGCACTAATAAAAGTTTGACTCATCCCCCTTTTCCCATTTCAGAAAAAAATATATGTAAGCAAAAATAAATATAAACATATGTGGTATCGCCATAAGTGTCGAACTATAAAAATATAACATTAATTAAATTGCACGGTCAATGGCGTATACCTAAAAAAAATATATAAAAGTCCAAAATCACTTATTTTTGGTCACTTTGTATACCCTAATTTTTTTTTATAAAAAGCAATCAAAAAGTCCCATTAAAACAATAATGGTATTGATAAAATCTACAGATCACAGCGCAATAAATGAGCCATCACATTGCCCTGTATACGGAAAGTTATAGGGGTCGAAAGAGGAAATATCCTAATTTTCGTACAATAGGTTATAATTTTTTTTAAGAAGTAAAACCAAATAAACCTTATATAAGTTGGGTTTCATTTTAAACTATGGACCTACAGAATAAATATAAGGTGTCATTTTTACCGAAAAGTATTCTGCGTAGAAACGGAAGCCCCACAAAAAATTTTTCAATATTTGCCACACATATTTTTTTTCAAGGAAAATAAATAATAGGGTGGCTGCACACTATATCAGAAATTATGTAACTTGCTTAGACCGAGGAACTGAGTTGAACTATACCCTAAGTGCCAATGGATAAACAAATAGGATAAAGGATTTGGGAATTGTGAATCTACTTAAATTGCAAGTACAAATGCTTTTCTATCATCTAATTATTTTATCCAACTGACCCCATTCATGCTTTTTTATACTTAATTTTTTATACTGTATTTTATTTGTGACATGTATGCAATTCCACTGGATCTGCAGCAAGGGCCCTGCTCAGACACCAGTTAATATATGCTGATTATATATCTTAAACCAATTAAAAAGTGACATGTAGATTAATCAGCTACATTTTAGAATAATTTCTTTTCTACGTTAATTCATCTATTTTCTATCTAGGACCTGCTTGTTTACACCTTGAGGTTAGAATCCTTTATTAAAGTGTACCCGTCAGATCCAACAATTTATTTTTAAATATATCACTCAGTACCTAATCCTGACCATGTACATCTAATTTTTATGTGTCTAGCATATTTATTTACCGTATTTATCGACGTATAACACGCACTTTTTAGGCTAAAATTTTTAGCCTAAAGTCTATGTGCGTGTTATACGCCGATACACTCCCAGGAAAGGCAGGGGGAGAGAGGCCGTCGCTGCCCGCTTCTCTCCCCCTGCCTTCCCTGGGGTCTAGAGCGCTGCTGCCGGCCCTCTCTCCCGCTAGCTATCGGCGCCGCTGCCCGTTCTGTCCCCCTGACTATCGGTGCCGGCGCCCCATTGCCGGCGCCGATAGCCAGGGGGAGAGAAGGGGCAGCGGCACCCGTTGCCGGCGCCGCTGCCCCGTTGCCTCCCCCCATCCCCGGTGGCATAATTACCTGGGTCGGATCCGCGCTGCTGCAGGCCTCCGGCGTGCGTCCCCTGAGTCGTTGCTATGCACGGCGCGGTGCACTGACGTCATGCGCCTCGCCGTGCAGCGCATAGCAACGACGCCGGGGGCGCACGCCGGAGGCGTGCAGCAGCGCGGACCCGACCCAGGTAATTATGCCACCGGGGATGGGGGTAGGCAACGGGGCAGCGGCGCCGGCAATCGGTGCCGCTGCCCCTTCTCTCCCCCTGGCTATCGCCGCCGGCAGTGGGGCGCCGGCACCGATAGTCAGGGGGACAGAATGGGCAGCGGCGCCGATAGCTAGCGGGAGAGAAGGGCAGGCAGCAGCGCTCTAGACCCCAGGAAAGGCAGGGGGAGAGAAGCGGGCAGCGACGGCCTCTCTCCCCCTGCCTTTCCTGGGGGTATATCGGGGTATACACGCGCACACACGCACCCTCATTTTACCATGGATATTTGGGTAAAAAATTTTTTTTACCCAAATATCCTTGGTAAAATGAGGGTGCATGTTATAGGCCGGTGCGTGGTATACCCCGATAAATACGGTACTTTTTTATTACACTTTTAATTAAGCTCACTAGTCTGAATTCCTCTCAAAGGGAGGGGGCGTGGCCTCACTGTGCAGGTCAATACTAGGTTAATACTATTGTGTTATTTTGTGTTGATTTGCTTTGTATAATTATATAGTGGTTTAGTTGGGGATTTGGTGTGGGAGGGGGAGGAGAGGTATAATTCAAATTAGTTATAAGAATATGTAGATGATGAGGGTTGGACAGGGGACTGAAACCGGATTTGAGAAATGTATAGGTGAGGGAGGGGATAAAAGAAAAAAAAAATACATTTTTCTCTGTTTCTGTAACATCGATAGTATGTAAAGAAAATGGAAAAGTAAACGAATGACAAGTATCTAGTAAAGGGAATACTTACTTGCTTTTGTATCTGTGCTATTTTTTTCATGAGTCAACTGAGAATTCTGACTTATTTTCCTTAAGTGACTGAAACCGGATTCGAGAAATGTATAGGGAGGGAGGGGATAAAAGAAAAAAAGAAGATTTTCTCTGTTAAAGTAATATCGATAGTATGTAAAGAAAATGGAAAAGTAATTTTATAAAGAATGTATAACTATTAGTACGGCAAAAAAAAAAAATCTCTTCAAAAACTAGAATACTAACACTAAATTGGGGACTTTTAAAAATATCTTAAATTCTCACTGTAAGAGGTATATACCTTATGGGAATAAAAGGATCAAGAATAAAAGAAAACCAATATGGATGAATACAAGTTTTAAGGGGGCAATAAATGATAAAAATAAAGCATTTAAACTACTAAAACAGGACGAAAGTGAAGAAGCATTAACCCCTTAAGGACTCAGGATTTTTCCGTTTTTGCACTTTCGTTTTTCCTCCTTACCTTTTAAAAATCATAACCCTTTCAATTTTCCACCTAAAAATCCATATTATGGCTTTTTTTTTTCGTCGCCAATTCTACTTTGCAGTGACATTAGTCATTTTACCCAAAAATGCAAGGCGAAACGGAAAAAAAAATCATTGTGCGACAAAATCTAAGAAAAAACGCCATTTTGTAATTTTTGGGGGCTTCCGTTTCTACGCAGTGCATATTTCGGTAAAAATGATACCTTATAATTATTCTGTAGTTCCATACGGTTAAAATGATACCCTACTTATATAGGTTTGATTTTGTCGCACTTCTGGAAAAAATCATAACTACATGCAGGAAAATGTATACGTTTAAAAGTGTCATCTTCTGACCCCTTATTTTTCCACGTACAGGGCGGTATGAGAACTCATTTTTTGCGCCGTGATCTGAAGTTTTTATCGGTATGATTTTTGTTTTGATCGGACTTTTGATCACTTTTTATTAATTTTTTAATTGTATAAAAAGTGACCAAAAATGCGCTTTTTTTGACTTTGGAATTTTTTTGCGCGTACGCCATTGACCGTGCGGTTTAATTAATGATATATTTTTATAGTTCGGACATTTACGCACGCGGCGATATCACATATGTTTATATTTTTTTTTTACACTGTTTTATTTTTTTTATGGCAAAAGGGGGGTGATTCAAACTTTTATTAGGGAAGGGGTTAAATGACCTTTATTAACACTTTTATTTTTTATTTTTTTTGCAGTGTTATAGGTCCCATAGGGACCTATAACACTGCACACACTGATCTTTTACACAGATCACAGGCGTGTATTAACACGCTTGTGATCAGTTTTATCGGCGCTTGACTGCTCCTGCCTGGATCTCAGGCAGGGAGCAGTCATTCGCCGATCGGACACCGAGGAGGCAGGTAGGGGCCCTCCTGGTGTCCTGTCAGCTGTTCGGGACGCCGCGATTTCACCGCGGCGGTCCCGAACAGCCCGACTGAGCAGCCGGGTCACTTTCACTTTCACTTTAGAAGCGGCGGTCAGCTTTGACCGCCGCTTCTAAAGGGTTAATACCGCACATCGCCGCGATCAGCGATGTGTGGTATTAGCCGCGGGTCCTGGCCGTTGGTGAGCGCCGGGACCAATGCGATATGATGCGGGATATGATGAACGGGTTAAAAAGCTATAGAGAAAAATGTAGAATATGTAAAAAAACAGATAAAAGCCGCAAAAAATAGAGACAGAAAGACTTATTGCCAATGAGAGTAAAACTAACCCCAAAATGTTCTTTAACTATAAAAGTAGCAAAAAGATTAAAAATGTAAGTGTTGGCCCTTTAAAAAACTGATAAAGAAGAAATTATAAATGGGGATCAGGAAAAAGGAAATGTATTAAACAAATTCTTCTCCACTATATTCACCGAGGAAAATGATATGCCAGGTGAATTACAGTGAGATAAGGGAAACTCCCCTGTGCAGGTCACCTGTCTAACCGAGGAAGAAGTACAGTGCCGCCTACAAAAAATCTAAATAGACAAATCTCCAGGTCCAGATGGCATTCACCCATGTGTTCTAAAGGAATTAAGTAATGTGATAGACAGACCCCTATTTAATATTTAATATTAATTTAATATTCAGGTACTCAAACTGGCGCATGGCAAATGTGGTGCCAATATTAAAAAAGGGGTCAAAAGCTGACACCGGGAATTATAGACCTGTTAGTTTAACCTCAGTTGTATGTAAATAGTTTGAGGATTTTCTAAGGGATGCTATTTTGGAGTATCTTGATAAAAATAAATGTATGACCCCATATCAGCATGGCTTTATGAGGGATCAGTCCTGTCAAACTAACCTGATCAGCTTTTATGAGGAGGTGAGCTCCAGACTGAACCAGGGGGAATCGCTGGATGTCGTATATCTGGATTTTTCTGGTGTCACATAAAAGATTGGATGGGGCTCGGGGAGAATGTGTGTAAGTGGGTGAGTAACTTGCTCAATGATAGGAAACAGAGGGTGGTCATTAATGGTACTTATTCTGATTGGGTGACTGTTACTAGTGGGGTACCACAGGGGTCAGTATTGGGACCTGATCTATTTAATATATTTATTAATGACTTTGTAGAGGGTTTGAATAGTAAAGTAGCAATCTTTGCAGATGATACAAATTCTGTAAAGTGGTAAACACAATAGAGGACTGTGCACTGTTACAAACGGATCTGGATAGGTTGGAGGCTTGGGCTGGGAAGTGGGAAGTGGGAAGTCCTTTTACTGAACTTTCTTTTTCATATCACTTTGACTATTTATGAACTAGGCAGGTGGCGTCATACCTGCGCCATCCACCGGCGTCTCGATGATACAATCCGGTACCTCTGCGTCATCATTCTGTGACATATAATACTTCTCCATGCGCTTGGTCAGATGACCTGCGGCTTCCATCATGTGACTTGAATGTCACATGATCTACTTACTCTCGCAATCCCGAAAATTTGCGCATGTGGGAAAACTTGTTATATTCTCCTGTGAGAGGCTCGCACATGTGGGAGAACTTATTGTATTTACCTATGCAGGGATGTGGAAATCCTATCGCCCGACGCCCGGGACAAGTAGTTTTGGCCGCCGGGCAGGTGAATTGTTCATAGATTTAGCCCTGTATTGGGCAAGCAGGGACAGACCGACTTCTCCCTTATTTTTCTTTAATGCCTGTGTGAGGTGCAGGAGCCGATGCAAGTCTGCACCTCAACCAGCGCTCAGAGTGTATGGAGGGGGCAGTGGCGGCCCCCAGCTGATTTCAGTAGCTGCTGCTCAGAGTGTATGGACGGGGCAGTGGCGGCCCCCAGCTGATTTCAGTAGCCGCTGCTCAGAGTGTATGGAGCAGGCAGTGGTGGCCCCCAGCTGATTTCAGTAGCCGCTGCTCAGAGCCCCCCAGCAGGTGGGAGGGGATCTCAGGAGCAAGGGCAGAGCCCGAGGTCGCACGTCTGCAGGAGATGATTAAGCCACACCCCTTATCCCCCCTCCCGGAGGATGGAGAGCGCAGCTCTGCATAATGCAAGAAGACGGGGGGAGAATGAGGACGTCCACAGCTCCTCCCTCCCCCACACACAGCCCCTCCCTTCTCCCTGCTCTGTCTACACAAGACCTAATTTATCACGGGGAGGTTTCAAGTATTCACAGGAGAAAATACAGAGCGGGGAGAGGACGTGTGTGAGGAGACTGCACTGCACGGGCCAGAGATTTCACCTCACACTGGCTCAGGTGAGGAGGCTGAGCATGGAGGCAGCAGGAAGGGTGGTTGTATATGTATGTAATGTATGATTAGAGGGGGTATGTATGATGTGTGCATATGTATGGTGTATGTGTCATGTGTGTATGGTATCCGTGTATGTGTGATGTGTGGTGTATCAGCGGCAGGTGTATGTATGATGTGTGTATGTAATGTATGATTAGGGGGGTGTATCAGTGGCGGGTGTATATATGATGTGTGCATATGGATGGTGTATATGTCATGTGTATATATGACGTGTGTATGGTGTCCGTGTATGTGTGATGTGTGTATGATGTGGGGTGTATCAGCGGCGGGTGTATGTGTCATGTGTATATATGATGTGTGTATGGTGTCCATGTATGTGTGGTGTATGATGTGGGGTGTATCAGTGGCGGGTGTGTGTATGATGTGTGCATATGTATGGTGCATGTGTCATGTATATATATGATGTCTGTATGGTGTCTGTGTATGTAATGTATGATATATAGGGGACAGTGGCAGGGGTATATATGATGTGTGTATGGTGTATGTGTGATGTGTGTATGTAATGTATGATATATAGGGGGCAGTGGCAGGGGTATATATGATGTGTGTATGGTGTATGTGTGATGTGTGTATGTAATGTATGATATAGGGGGCAGCAGCGGGTGTATGTATGATGTGTGCATATGTATGGTGTATGTGTCATGTGTATATATGATGTGTGTATAGTGTATGTGTGATGTGTGTATGTAATGTATGATATATAGGGGGCAGTGGCAGGGGTATATATGATGTGTGTATGGTGTATGTGTATGTGTGATGTGTGTATGTAATGTATGATATATAGGGGGCAGTGGCAGGGGTATATATGATGTGTGTAGTATGTATGTGTATGTGTGATGTGTGTATGTAATATATGATATAGGGGGCAGCGGTGGGTGTATGTATGATGTGTGCATATGTATGGTGTATGTGTCATGTGTATATATGGTGTATGTATGGTGTCTGTGTATGTGTGATGTGCGTATGTAATGTATGATATATAGGGGACAGTGGCAGGGGTATATATAATGTGTGTATGGTGTATGTGTATGTGTGATGTGTGTATGTAATGTATGGTATTGGGGGCAGGGGCAGGTGTATGTGTGCATATGTATGGTGTATATTTATGGTGTGAGTGTATGTGTGTATATGATGTGTGTATGGTGTATGTGTGATGTGTGTATGTAATGTATGATTGGGGGAAGCAGTGGCGGGTGTATGTATGATGTGTCTATGTATGATGTATGTATGTAATGTATAATATAGGGGGCAGTGGCCGGTGTATGTATATGTGTATGTATGATATGTGTGTGCTGTCCGTGTATGTGTATCAGCGGCGGGTGTATGTATAATGTGTGCATATGCATGGTGTTTGTGTCATGTTTATATATGAAGTGTGTCTGTGTATGTGTGATGTGTGTATGTAATGTATGATGTAGTTGGGCAGCGGCAGGTGTATGTATGATGTGTGCATATGTATGTTGTATATTTATGGTGTGAGTGTATGTGTGTATATGATGTGTGTATGGTATATGTGTGATGTGTGTATGTAATGTATGATGTGGGGGGGGCGGGTGTATGTATGATGTGTCTATGTATTATGTATGTATATATGTAATGTATAATACAGAGGGCAGTGGCCGGTGTATGTATATGTGTATGTATGATATGTGTATGCATGTATGTTTTGTACAGGGGCGGACTGACAAGTGCTGCCGTCAGTTGTGCTATCTAATTTTATTTATTTTTAGTGGTTTCTGGCTACCCGCACTAAATTGCACCCCCAGAATCCCACCCCCTTCATACACACCCGACGACCAAGAGCCCCACGGATGCACGCAAACACGCCTGAACCAAAACTCCCAGCATATTGCACCGTAACCTAAACTGTAAAACTATAAAGTGTAACATGCTGGGAGTTGTAGTTTTGGTTCGGGTTCAGCTGCAAAGGCATAGGCTGCATCAGGGCATGCTGGGAGTTGTTGTTACTAACTGCAATTGCCAGTATTCCTTGACACAGCCTATGGCTCTGCAGCTGACACAAACCAAAACTACAACTCCCAGCATGTCCTACAATAACCTTAACTGTCCTACTATACAGCGCAACATGCTGCAACACCCACAAAACCATAGGCTGTATCAGGGCATGCTGGGAGTTGTAATTATCTAGTAACTAAATACAACATCCAGCATTTTCAGACATATAAATCAGAGTAAATAAAATGCACCACATAAACTGGAGAAGCAGAACCCCCCCCCCCCCCCCCAGTAACAAAGCGTTGTTCACTGTAATCCAATCAAAAGACTCCATATATAAGTCCCTATGAAGAAGACTGAAAAATAGTGATTAAAATATTTTAAGAAGGGCGTATATATGTGAATAAGCCCCTTTCCTAATAAAAGTTCCGATAAAAACTACAGATCACGGCACATAAGATTACCCTCATCCCTGTATATGGAAAAATTGGAGGTATAGGGGTCAGATGGGGGGGGGGGGCTTGCCTCGGGTATAAAAGGAGCCAGCTACAGCTCTCCCACAGCTTATAGCCTGGCATGCTGCGATCGCCATGGCCGCTATTAAACTATTAGATCACCGCTGTTGAAGTTGATAGCAGTGTCTAAAGGAATCTTATAACCATCCCTGGTGGTCTAGTGGGGTGGATCGTACTATTTTGGTTGAAATTGTTTTATCTACCAGGACAAGTGGATTTTCTTGAGGGACAAGTAGATTGTGTTCCGCTTTAGTCCCTTGGACAAGTATTTTTTTATTTTTTATTTCCACACCCCTGCTATGCCAAGGTTAGATTTGCACATGCGGCCGGACTTAATCTCACCGCTTGTATAGCGGAGCTGTTATACTATGTGGTGCCCGACCACTTCATTATATTTCTTGCATGATGCGCTTACGGGGAAGATTTGTATATATTTATTGATGCATAAAAACCTATCTATACACAGATTGGCTAGTTTTTCGCACTTTCCAATAGGCTAAAAGGCACATTATAGTACTCAATAGTCCTTGCTTTGCCTCAACTCCTTCTGGGTCATTTAGGCCTAAATGGCCCAGAAGGAGTTGAGGCAAGGCAATTAAGGACTTTGAGTACTATAATGTGCCCTTTGGCCCATTGGAAAGTGTGAAAAACTAGCCAATCTGTTTATAGATAGGTTTTCTGGGTTAACTGACCTCATTTCGTAAAGATGGACTGTTGTTTTTTTCTTTTTTACATAGAGCTAAACACTCCCGTAAACTTGCATTGAGGGGCAAGGCCTGATGTCAAAAAGGGGTGTGGCCGACCCCTGCAGCACGCACACAGCATTAGGAACTAAATGTTCCCAACGCTGGCCATTGGAGTACCCCTTTAAAACCATCAAACTATGATGAAACTCTCATGAGGCAAGGAAAAGAAGACCAAGGATCACCTCTGCTGCACAGAATAGGTTCAACAGAGTTACCAGCCTCAGTAATGGAAAATGAACAGCGCCTCAAATTAGAACCCACCTAAATGTTTCACAGAGATCAAGTACCAGACACATCCCAACATCAACTAGACTCAACCAGACCAGACTCGAAGAAGTTTCTACTGAGGAAAAACAAGTACAGAATTACTTGGGCCAAGAAGCACAAATAATGAGAACAAAGGAAATCCACCATACTTTGTTGTGATGATCCAAAATTTTAGATTTTTGTTTTCAACCACCGTGTCCTTGTGTGATGAAGAAAGGTGAGCAGATGGTTTCTTAAAGGGGTTCTCCGGTGCTTAGACATCTTATCCCCTATCCAAAGGATAGGGGATAAGATGCCTGATCGCGGGAGTCCCGCCGCTGGGGACCCCTGGGATCTTGCATGCGGCACCCCGTTTGTAATCAGTCTCTGGAGCGTGTTCGCTCCAGGTCTGATTACCGGCGACAGCACGGCCGGCGGTGTGTGACGTCACGCCTCGCCCCCGTGTGACGTCACGCTCCGCCCCTCAATGCAAGCCTACGGGAGGGGGCGTGATAGGGATAAGATGTCTAAGCACCGAAGTAACCCTTTAATGGGGGTTCTCACCATGGGGTATGGAGGAGGAGGTGTGAGGGTATGGGGGTACTTTGCTGGTGAAGCTATTGGTGATTTATTCCAAATTCAAGGCACAATTAACCAGCATGACTGCCAGTTGGTGGCACCAAACTCATTTAACCAGCATGACTGTACAATTGGTGGCACCAAAAAAAAACAAGCTCTCTTGGGTCTGTAGATGAAAGATAAAAGTGTTATGAAAGTACAAAAATTAAAAACTGTTGTGTCCTTAAAGGGGTACTCCGGTGCTTAGACATCTTATCCCCTATCCAAAGGATAGGGGATAAGATGCCTGATCGTGGGGGTCCCACCACTGGGGACCCCGGTGATCTTGCATGCCGCACCCCATTGAAATCAGTCCCCGGAGCGTGTTCGCTCCGGGTCTGATTACTGTCGATCACGGGGCAGAGCATTGTGACGTCACAAGGGTGCGGAGCCGTGATATCACAATATTCCGACCCCGTGATCGACAGTAATCAGACCCGGAGGGAACACGCTCCGGGGACTGATTTTAACGGGGTGCAAGATCACAGGGGTCCCCAGCGGCGAGACCCCCGCGATCAGGCTTCTTATCCCCTATCCTTTGGATAGAAGATAAGATGTCTAAGCGCCTGAGTACCCCTTTAAGGGTTTAAAGAGAGTCCAAAAGTAATATTATGCTGCTCTTGCTGAGGGCAGCATTTAAGTTGTTGGCTACTTCATGAGCCTATGGGTTATATTACATTGCCTGAGCCGCTGAGTAAACAAGCGGCAGTCTTGTAGATTGGTGATCATTTACCATGCCTATTACATGGCTCAGTGAAAAGGTTTGTTGACAGCCCCTCCCCTAGGGAATCTATGCATACCAGTATATAGCGATTTTAAAAAATTACCACAGGTCCTGTTTGAGGGGGGATTCAGCCCATATACATTTTATCCCCTATTCAAAGGATAGGGGATAAGATAACTGATCGTGGGGGGCCCGCACCTGCTGCTGCATTAATCCCGGAAACCTCTGGGTTTCCAGGACTGGAGACTTGACGTAACGCCATGCCCCCTTGTGACATGATGCCCTTCATTCATGTCTATGATGGTTGTCATCGCTTAATGCCAGGGTGATGGTGCCCCCATAGAAATATTATTTGGAAATTTTTCTTATTTTTAGATTTCTAGATTTCATTTTTTCCAGAAATTTCAGCAAAAAAAAACATTTATGACGACTTAATAAAGATAAGTAAGTCGATTAGGGCCCTTTTAAATCGTAAAAAATAAATACACACACAAATAATATATATACATATATGGAGTTGATGTAGTATATTAAGAATGTGTTTCTATTTCCCCTGATACTATTTTATCAGTAACACTTTTCTTAAAGCAGACACATTAAATAAAGCTTAGTACTTATTACATTTACTGTAATAAATCTATGTTCAACTAATTTGTGAATAAGTCAATGTAATGACCTCTAGCTGTATGACGGTAAAAAATAGGCCCCTGGTTACAATTTTCTTGTTTTATTACCTTACTTGTCACTGAACAGGTCCTCTAGTCATTTGTACAGCATATGTAGAATAATAAATATTTTTGAGATCTCACATGTAGGTGTCATCTCGTAAAAATTACTTTGGAAAATAAGGATGGGCCTCATTTATGAAAATTATTGAGCGATGGTGATTTATTAATATAAATCACCAGCGACTTCCTGCCAGCTGTCTCTTGCATCCAATCTTCAAAAAGTGAGCTTCTTGTGTCCACCATCTACTAACCCACGTAAACCTGATATTTAAATTTCATTTATTTTCAGTTTGTGCTTCTACCATAACTCCTAGACAGCATGCCCATTTTCTCAAGGTTAGTGTTACACCCATTCCTCTCCTGGGTTCCAGCTGTTCGGCATCCTTCTGTTCACTACCCTGAAAACGCCCCTCCGCTGTGACGTACCCAGAACTATCAGAGGGTATACTCCAAAAACCCTCCTGTAGGGAATATCCACTACAAGGTAAATGATACGCTAATACCCAAATTTAATATATAACACCAAAGAAAATAGGGTATTCGAAAAGTCAATAGTATAGATGCAAAGTCATGCAAAATCTTTATTAGAAAAAATACATAGATAAAAACATACATAAAATAGACTTGGCACAGTGGGATAACAGCATGGACGACATAGCATGGGGAGGGTGGTAACATGTACAATACAAGGTAACAGAGAACTCCCTATCATCCACATATAAGATATAGAACCAATAAGGAAAGTAACCAGATAGAGAGCATAAATTACTGAACCAGTACCAAATGATATAAAAAACCTCACCCAGGTCTATGCCAGACCCCAGGTCTGGCATATAAAAAACCTCACCCAGGTCTATGCCAGACCCCAGGTTTGGCATAGACCTGGGTGAGGTTTTTTATATCATTTAGTGCTGGTTCATTTATTTATGCTCTCTATCTGGTTACTTTCCTTATTGGTTCTATATCTTTTTTTTTTTTTTTTTATATATATTTATTAACTTTTACAATTATTTTACAAAGAATTGACAGGAAACATACTCCTGATGCATAAATGAAACAGTCATGGAAAACCATAATAATAAGTAATGGCAAAATATCTATTAAACCCCACCCTCCCCACCCAGACAAATTAAGCTACATGTCCCATACGAGCTCTGTAGGCATTGTCACCAGTCAAAGCAGCAGATGAACAAAGATAGGTCACAAGGTCACTCCACGGCAGAAGACAATCCAAGGGCATATTACAGCTAGTTTGGCAGTTTGAGCCTCCCCAAAGTGCCCACTACAGCCTTCCTCAAATACCACTCCGTTTCCTTAAAGGGGGTCACGACACTAATTATCTCTTCCTCAGAAAGGAAGTGAACAATATACGTCTTCCATTTTCTGAAATAACGCTTAGCCGACTTATTAGCTGTCCTCCCATATTCCAACTTATCCCAGTGTAAGTATTTAGATATTTGAACTATGACATCAGAAAAGGTGGGCATAGCAGGTACCAGCCATCTGGCCAGAAGACATCTCTTCCCAACCAATAAAATATGTATATATATGCAGCTAAGACGTAAGATTGGCGTCTTCCTTAGGAATATGGAATAGGATCAACAGTGGATCGTACACCAGTCTGATCTTCAGAACCCTGTCCAGTTCACAAAAAAGCCCCTCCTAAAAGGTCTTAGATCGATTGCATATGACCAGGCCATGCAAGAGATCCGTCCGAGGACTGTCACAATTCGGGCAGGCCTCAAGCCTATCCGGTCTCTCCGGAGTCCTAGGTAACATCAACCCATATAAGGCATGATGCATCGCTTTAAACTGGGTCACCCTCCAGTTCTCCCCTATCACTGCTGCCCTAATCTTACTCCAACCCTCCAGAATAGGTTTTCCCAGGTCTGGGACCCCCAACTTGGATTCCCAATACCTGAAAAGGGATGCAGCAGTAGCTTCACTACTTTTTCTCCTGAGACGCCAGTACAAATAAGATGAAGAGTGGACGTTGTCAGAAGTGGTAATGAGAGCGTCAAAAGATGTAGGGCCCTGGATCACTCTAACTTCGCGCAATCTAGCCATCAGAAAGGCCATCAACTGACTATATTGCAAAAATTGCATATTGCCTATTGGATACATAGCCTCCAGTTCTGACAACTGCAAATATCTAGGTTCAGATGAATGGAGCAGATGCCTCACCTTCTCCACCCCCTCCCCCACCTCCGAAATGGAACATTTTGACTCCCCATCGGAAATTCTGGATGCGTCTGCATATCCTTGCCTATTAAAAAGGGCAGGTTCATTGCACCCCTACCCGCCTTCCATGCGGCAATAGTATCCCGCAATAGCAGACTCTGTTTAACAGATCGAGGGAGAGCGGAAAAACGGGTGTGGAGAAGCGAGGCTAGCGACCAAGGAGACACCATGCCCGCTTCTAACGGTAATACGGAGTATGTGCCCTTCATCCAGTCCACACCATGCCGGAGCAAACAGGCTAAATTATAGTGTCTGATGTCAGGAAAATTCAGGCCTCCCTGTTCCCTTGGCAACATTAATTTCCGAAGAGAGATCCTCGTCTGTTTCCCGGACCATAGGAATTTAGTGAATGCGGAATTTAATTTAGTAACGTCCGCGTGTTTAAGCAATACCGGAATGGTCTGCATCGGATACAGTAATTTCGAAAAACTCATCATTTTCAGTAAATGACATCTCACCAGAAAGGGAAGAGGGAGCGCCCGCCACCTATCCAATTCCTTCAAAATTTTAAGAATCAGTGGGGGATAATTAAGTTTGTAAAGAGTACTAGGAAGACAACCTATATGTATACCTAAGTATGTAATCTGTTGAGAGGTGATGGTCAGTGCTGCACTCTGTCTAAAGCCCTCGTGATGCTTCGTCACACCCCTAATGTCCAACAAATGACTCTTGGATCTATTAATTGCAAACCCTGACTCGGTACCAAAATCTGCAATCGCTGCGAGTAGCCCGTCCAGATCCCGCATCGGCCGCGACAGGAACAATAGGATGTCATCGGCAAATAACGCTATGTGAAGAATAGTAGTACCAACCTTAATCCCTGCTGCCACCGACGCCGATTCCAGCACCCGCGACAAAGGTTCCAGTGCGATATTGAACAACAGGGGCAACAAGGGGCAACCCTGTCTAGTACCCCTCTGCAGCAAAAAGGCCGGAGACAAGAAGCCAGGGATCGATACCCACGCATACGGGCTGCTGTGTAGGGACAAAAGAGAATTCAAAAAGGTTCATGAAAAGCCCATTGCACCCATCACCCGCCACAACCACTCCCATCTCACACTATCAAAAGCCTTGGATGCATCAAGGGCGATGGGTGCAATTCCGGGTGAATATTAGCGTCATCAAGCACTGCTATCACCTTCCTAATATTAGACACCGCCGCTCTACCTCTCACAAACCCCACCTGAGCTGGCCGAATCAACCTCGGCAGGATAAGCGCTAAACGGTCAGCCATTATCTTTGAAAGTATTTTCAGGTCAATATTAATCAGTGATATGGGACGGTAGCCATCCGGGGAGTGTATATCCTTGCCAGGTTTAAGCAGAACCTTTATGTGGGCTGTGTTCATGGCCTGGGAAATAGGTAAGCCCTCCAGGTATGCATTAAAAAGCTCCAGCAAGGTGGGAGATATTGTCACGATTCGGCTTACAGGTTGTGGATCCACTGTGTCAGCGAGGGATTGGCGTGGACCGTGCTGGTGGACCGGTTCTAAGAGGCTACTGGTGTTCACCAGAGCCCGCCGCAAAGCGGGATGGTCTTGCTGCGGCAGTAGCAAGCAGGTCGTATCCACTAGCAACGGCTCAACCTCGCTGACTGCTGAGAAGGCGTGGTACAGAAGGACTAGGCAGAGGCAAGGTCAGACGTAGCAGAAGGTCGGGGCAGGCGGCAAGGTTCGTAGTCAAGATGGATAGCAAGAGTTCAGGTAACACAGGCTTGGACAACACTAAACGCTTTCACTGGCACAAGGCAACAAGATCCGGCAAGGGAGTGCAGGGGCAGTGAGCAGATATAGCCAGGGAGCAGGTGGAAGCCAATTAAGCTAATTGGGCCAGGCACCAATCATTGGTGCACTGGCCCTTTAAGTCTCAGAGAGCTGGCGCGCGCGCCCTAGAGAGCGGAGCCGCGCGCGCCAGCACATGACAGCAGGGGACCGGGATGGGTAAGTGACTTGGGATGCGATTCGCGAGCGGGCGCGTCCCGCTGTGCGAATCGCATCCCCGACGGCCATGTCAGTGCAGCGCTCCCGGTCAGCGGGACCGACCGGGGCGCTGCAGGGAGAGAGACGCCGTGAGCGCTCCGGGGAGGAGCAGGGACCCGGAGCGCTCGGCGTAACAGTACCCCCCCCCCCCCTTAGGTCTCCCCCTTTTTTTCCTTTTTTTGTCCGACAACTGCTTTACCTGGGACGAGGACACCGGGAAAGAATGGAGGGTTTCCTCAACGGCAGGCAGTACAGCAGGAGTGGGAATGGGGAGGGAGGGCAGAGGGCGAAGCCTGGCACGGGGCAGTGTGTCACCAGGACGGGGGCCATGAGGAGGCACTGAGGCTTGCCTGACGGGACTGGGAGGGGGGGAGAGGCACTTCCTATGGCAAGCAGAGTCCCAGTTCTTGATTTCCCCGGTGGTCCAGTCAAGGGTGGGAGAATGAAGCCGGAGCCATGGCAGATCGAGGAGGACCTCAGAGGTACAGTTGGGAAGGACGAAGAACTCAATCACTTCGTGATGGGGTCCAATACACATCAAGAGGGGTTCTGTGCGGTAACGCACGGTGCAATCCAATCTGACTCCGTTGACCGCGGAAATGTAGACCGGCTTGACGAGACGGGTCACCGGGATGCAGAATTTATTCACAAAAGAATCCAGAATAAAATTCCCAGAGGCACCAGAGTCCAAGCAGGCCACGGCTGAGAGGGAGGAGTTGGCTGAAGGAGAAATCCGCACGGGCACCGTGAGACGTGGAGAAGCAGACTTTGAACCAAGAGACGCCACACCCACGTGAGCTGGGTGCGTGCGTGCGTTTCCCAGACGTGGAGGACGAATAGGGCAATCCACCAAGAAATGCTCGGTACTGGCACAGTACAGACAAAGATTTTCTTCCCTACGGCGATTCCTCTCTTCCTGGGTCAGGCGAGACCGATCCACTTGCATGGCCTCCTCGGCGGGAGGCCCAGGCGTAGCTTGCAACGGATACTGTGGGAGAGGTGCCCAGAGATCTAAGTCTTTTTCCTGGCGGAGCTCTTGGTGTCTCTCAAAAAAAACGCATGTCAATGCGGGTGGCCAAATGGATAAGTTCTTGCAGGTTGGCAGGAATCTCTCGTGCGGCCAGCACATCCTTGATGCTACTGGATAGGCCCTTTTTAAAGGTCGCGCAGAGAGCCTCGTTATTCCATGATAATTCGGAAGCAAGAGTACGAAATTGGATGGCGTACTCGCCCACTGAAGAATTACCCTGGACCAGGTTCAGCAGGGCAGTCTCGGCAGAAGAAGCTCGGGCTGGCTCCTCGAAGACACTACGGACCTCAGCGAAGAAGGACTGGACTGTGGCTGTGGCAGGATCATTGCGGTCCCAGAGCGGTGTGGCCCAAGACAAGGCCTTTCCTGAAAGAAGGCTCACTACGAACGCCACCTTAGACCGTTCTGTAGGAAACAAGTCCGACAACATCTCCATATGCAGGGAACACTGAGACAGAAATCCACGGCAGAGTCTAGAGTCCCCATCAAATTTGTCCGGCAGGGACAAGCGGAGGCTAGGAGCGGCCACTCGCTGCGGAGGAGGTGCAGGAGCTGGCGGAGATGGTTGCTGCTGTAGCAGAGGCAGAAGTTGCTGTAACATGGCGGTCAACTGCGACAGCTGCTGTCCTTGTTGGGCAATCTGCTGCGATTGCTGAGCGACCACCGTGGGAAGGTTAGCGAGACTTGGCAGCGGCACCTCAGCGGGATCCATGGCCGGATCTACTGTCACGATTCGGCTTACAGGTTGTGGATCCACTGTGTCAGCGAGGGATTGGCGTGGACCGTGCTGGTGGACCGGTTCTAAGAGGCTACTGGTGTTCACCAGAGCCCGCCGCAAAACGGGATGGTCTTGCTGCGGCAGTAGCAACCAGGTCGTATCCACTAGCAACGGCTCAACCTCGCTGACTGCTGAGAAGGCGTGGGACAGAAGGACTAGGCAGAGGCAAGGTCAGACGTAGCAGAAGGTCGGGGCAGGCGGCAAGGTTTGTAGTCAAGATGGATAGCAAGAGTTCAGGTAACATAGGCTTGGTCAACACTAAACGCTTTCACTGGCACAAGGCAACAAGATCCGGCAAGGGAGTGCAGGGGCAGTGAGCAGATATAGCCAGGGAGCAGGTGGAAGCCAATTAAGCTAATTGGGCCAGGCACCAATCATTGGTGCACTGGCCCTTTAAGTCTCAGAGAGCTGGCGCGCGCGCCCTAGAGAGCGGAGCCGCGCACGCCAGCACATGACAGCAGGGGACCGGGATGGGTAAGTGACTTGGGATGCGATTCGCGAGCGGGCGCGTCCCGCTGTGCGAATCGCATCCCCGACGGCCATGTCAGTGCAGCGCTCCCGGTCAGCGGGACCGACCGGGGCGCTGCAGGGAGAGAGACGCCGTGAGCGCTCCGGGGAGGAGCAGGGAACCGGAGCGCTCGGCGTAACAGATATCTCCGACGAGAGAACTTTATAAAAGTCACTGGAGAAGCCATCCGGGCCAGGGGCTTTACCTACCGGAAGGTTCTTAATGCATAGCGACAATTCCTCTCCAGTAATCGGGGAGTTGAGCCTTTCCCTTTCCCCGGTAAGTGAGGGGAGGTGGGCCTCCCCTATCCAATCCCTAGTTTGCAACGCTGAAGGAGAGGAAGAGCTATAGAGATCCCTGTAATAGTCAGATAATATCCTAACCACCTGTCGAGGGTCAGAGTGAGAATGTCCCCCACCATCCTTAAGAGACACAATACTGGATTGTTTATATGGGCCTTTTGGCAAAGCGCGCCAACAGTTTACCCGGTTTATTGCCATATCTAAATAGGGTGGCATCTAAGTAAGATCTATTAACCTTCTCCCATTGATCTATAATGCCCTCATACTCTGTCCGAGCCAAACCCCATTGTGTTGTACAAGAGTCCGTGGGGTCAAGTAGGAATTGGGAATAAGCCTGTCGTAATTGGCCGCCCACCTCCCTAAGCTGTGTCGCCAACTTCTTTTTGCGTGATGCTACATATGCGATTATTTTCAGACATATGACTGCCTTGGCTGCCTCCCACTAAGTTTGTGGGCCTACGTCAGTGGAGTCATTATCAGTCACATAATCTTGCCACCACTCACGTAACCTGTCAAGAAATATCTCATCCCCAGCGAGCCCCCTTGGAAAATGGCAAATATAGTCCGTGCCACTAGGGACCCTGTCTTCACAAGCAAAAAGCAAGGAGGCATGGTCAGAAATCACTAGATCTTCTATCATATGCTTGGAGATCCTCGAGCGTTTTAAGCGCCTCAGAATCATATTCCGCTTATGGGGTGACCTTAAGCCCTTAACATTCCACGATATCAGTAGCATATTAATAACAGCCAAAAAAACAGGCATTCATGACCATAAAAGTACAAACAAGATAGTTGTGTAAACGTGTGACACGTATGTACTGCATAACGAAGAAACAAAATAGTTGAAATACATAACCCTTCCCCCTTGAAGATGGGGCTCACAGTACAACCCTCCCCCCAGCCCTACTAAAGCCATTCCAACAGCAACCGTACCAACGAGAACCTAGCCCCCAGTAACCCTGAACATCATAATATACGTGTCAGGCTGTCACCAGGGGTGTACTGACAAACAGAAAAGGAAAAAAGCTATTACAATGAAAATGTATTTATTTATTATTTTTTGAAAATATTATATAGTATTTCCCCCCCCCCCTAGCATACCCTCCCCCTCCCCCGAGTCTACCCCCCCCCCCCCGAACCAACAACTACAATCAAAATCCCACCACCCCATAACACTATGCAGGTATCCACTACATAATGAGCAACTACAGAAGGCCATTCACTTAAAAAAGAAACCTCCCCCGAAAATGATCAGTGTCAGCCCCACCACAGATCACCCAATTAGATACAGATAACACATCGCAACCTAACGTCACTATGCAGGAGAGGAAAAGACAATCCCCTAATAAAATCGCCACCAATCCCCCTCCAACTTTGTACATTAGACTGCACTATCACAGGCTCGCTGTGAATCCATGAAAATAAAGTCAGAAAGGATACTTCACAGTCCAATGGCAAACGAATGTCCCGCCTTCCGCACACCTAATAGCTGAGACTGTCATCCATCTTCTCTATCCGACAGGTGAGCTGAGCGTTGTTCCTTAGGGGATGAAGTGCAGTCATCCGTCTCACGATGCGAAGGAGGAGGGATAAATTCAACAGCTGTAGCATGCAATCTTGTTGTGGAGGAGTGGTATCCCCCTCTCCCCGTCCCCGGTCGATCACGAGGCAACGGATCAAGAAGATCGGAGAGTCCTGCTTGAGCCTCCTCCACAGACAGGTAGATATCAATCTTTCCATCACTACGATGCACTCCCAAAGTGGCCGGATAAGTGAGCGCAAACCGCACATTGCGTCTGAACAATGCAGAACAGACCGGGGCAAAAAGCTTCCGTCTCCTGACCACATCAGCCGAGTAGTCCCCAAACAGCAACAATTTGTGTCCATTCATTAACACTCCCTCTCGCCTGCGTCTGAATGCTCCCAGAATGTCCGATTTATCGGTAAAGTCCAGGTAGCGGACAATAACCTGTCTGGGTCTGGATCTGTGCTGCAAAGCAGGGGGCTCCTCAGGGTCCGGTAGTGCCCGCACGTCAGGCCCCAAGCGGTGGGCTCGTTCAATCCTACGTCGGTGCGGTAAATTAAACAGTTGGGGGATCCAGGTCCTCTATTTTGTCCCATAGCGTTTTATAGTCAGCCTCTAGAAGACCAGTGCGCACCGCTAAGCCATCAGTAGTGTCCTCCACCTGCATCAGTCGCCTGCCTGAGTGTGCACCTCCTCCTGTAACGCTTTCAAGGATGCCTGTACCGAAGAGGCCACTGCACCCTGCAGGTTAGTGGACAGGTGTTTTCCTACTTCTACCGCTAGGCGGGCATAATCAATAGCCAAAGCTCGCTCCTCACCTCCATCAGAATGTGCAGTCTCTGAGCGAGTAGGGGAAGTAGCGCGGCTGGAACACGGAGAGTCCGCAATGTTGTCCTCCCCCTCACCGCTCTTGGGAGTCTTGGTGAGGCCTTTGTTGCAATGTCTGCTTCCCATCCTCAGAAGGTACGTGTCCATTGAAGGTTCCCACAGCCACAGGAAAGTCCAGAGTCCCGATAACGGGCACTTTGACTGGTTTACTGAAGTTGCAGCAGGGTTAGGCGCGGAGCTCAGACTCGGAGCGTCCTCACCGCATGGCGCTGGAACCGGAAGTCTGGTTCTATATCTTATATGTGGATGATAGGGAGTTCTCAGTTACCTTAATGTTACCACCCTCCCCATGTTATGTCGTCCATGCTGTTATCCCACTGCAGTAGCTTTTCTGCGTGAGACTCTCAGACATAAGTGATGCTCTAAAATAAATACACCATCATGTCTGACGTTTTGCCAGTAAATCCTGCTTTATCAAAGACTGGAAGGTCGGCCACGTCCCCTTGTGATTTCAGGCCACGCCTTCACTGCAAGTCTATGGGAGGGGGCATGGTGACCGCCACACACCCTCCCCAAGACTTACATCGAGGGGTATGGCCTTACATCACAAGGGGAGGTGGCCGACCCCCGCAGCGCTCACACAACGTCCCAAAACTAAATGTTCCGAATTCTGGCCAGTGGAGTACCCCTTTAATGATTGTACTTGAGAAAACAAAAGTTCTTGCAATTTTCTGGATTGGCTGACCTTCATATCAAAATGATGGACTTTTTTTTTATATAGAGTTAAACACTATGGAAATGTGTACCAAATCTACCTCTGCACAATGCAACTGATGGTCTCAAACACATTATGAAGGCAAGAAATTCCACACATTAACTCTTGACAAGGCTTTCCTATTAATTGAAAACTATTCCAGATGACTACCTCATGATTCAGACTGAGAGAATGCTAAAAGTGTGTAAAGCTGTCACCAAAGCAAAAAGTGGATACCATGAATAATCATATGTTCAAAGTGAATCTAAAAAAAACAATAAAAACCATAGAATGAAAAGGTTTGACCAAACTGCAACAGAGGCTTATGACAGTAGTATGAACAGAGCCTTTATTTATACGAGGGAAGCTTTTTACATAATCATTACTGTGGTGTGAACAGGGTATAAGAAAGCAAAAAATGGCAGATGGGTATTAAAAGCGGAAATTAATTCTATGCCAATTTGCCATTTATTGCACCTTTAGTGTGCTTCCGTTTAGTGCCCAATTGCCCCTGTATTGCATTTCAGTGACCTGTTTGCCTTTTTGCTATTCATTTCCCCTTTAGCACCCTTCTGCCACAGAACATTATTACAGAGGCAATAAATGGCAATGAGCTCTAAGAAAGCAGGGCCGGCCTTTGGGGTGTGCAAGCTGTGCGGCCGCACAGGGCACCATAGCAACAGGGGCGCCAGGTGGCCGACACAGCTCGCAGTGTAACAGGCCGGTCGAAGATGGGTAGAAGCGAGCTGCAGGCTGCAGATGCTTTGAAGGAGGAAGCAAGATCCGGAGCGTGGAGGAGGAGCTTGGGGGCACCGGCAGCGTCCAAGTGCTGCGCGTGCCTTCACAGAGAGCCACGGAAGGAACCCTGTGTGCAGTGTGAAGGCGGTGGCCGGTGCTCTCTGTTTTATTGAACGGGTGGCCAAGGGTTTTGGTGATGGGAATGAAGGTGGCGTGACGTCACATCCCCAGTAACGGAAGCTGGAGACGCAGCTCCTGCATGGCATGCAGGTGCTGCAGGGAGATCGCGGGGAGTCCCAGCGGTGGGTCCCCCGCAATAAGACATCTTATCCCCTATCCTTTGGATAGCAGATAAAATGTTTTTGCCCGGAATACCTCTTTAACCGCACTGTGGCTCAGACTTAGCACTATGTTCAACTCAATCGGGGCAACTCCTCCCCCCACTACACTATATGGGGAAGAATTGAGGGTTTCCCATTGGCAGGCAGGGTCACATGGGGCTTACAAAGCTCTTCTCTTAAGGGTACGGTAACATATTAATAACATACATTGGAGCAACAACAACAAAATTAATTAGAAAAATGTATTACTTCTCAATAAAGTGCATAACATAATTAATACAATGGTCAGTCTCTTGGTGGGCCCAACAGTTGTGCTGCCAGGCTGCCCAGGACAGCCATTGGTGCTGGGACACCACACATACTGGCATGATAATGCCATTGCGGTGTGCTATATCTTCATTCCACAGCAGATCTGCAGTAAGAAGTGATTGCTGGTAAAGAGCAGTGCACATATATGTACCTAACCAACCTCTGTGACTGATGTGGGTAGGAAGCTTATATATATATATAGCATCACATTTGGCATCAAAGTGAGGAGGACTAGTGAGACTATGACAACAATAATACTGCAGCAGAACTGGGGTACTGGAGCGGCGACACCCTAGGGAGCTTGACTGCGGCTGAAGATAGAAACGAGAACAGGTCTGGAACCACTATGATTTGGTACCTTGCCCGTGCTGAGGAATAATGTTATAGTCACTGAGGGGGTTTGGATGGATTGAGCCTGAAAGAGAACGATCTTGCTCTCTGCCACATCAGTAGGCAATTAGTAGGTGTGAAGCTTGGCTTTTGATGGAAATTCCTATTTACTAGAGGTCTCTTAATTTGCATAGGTCCTCCTTGGCCACAGTATCACATCCTCTTTAAAGGGGTACTCCGGCCCTAATACATCTTATCCTCTATCGAAAGGATAGGGGATAAGATGTCTGATCGTAGGGATCTGTCATTGCTCACCCATCTTTGTGAGCTCTCCACAGTGCTGAAGGCTCCGAGTGTGTAGCGTGACGACCACAGGGCCGGAGTTTCGTGATGTCCCCATGTGACATCATGCCCCGCCCCCGCAATGCAAGTCTATGGGGATAAGATGCATTAGGGTATTTTTAAAATATACCTATAATGGTGTTATCTACAATATATAAAAAGATTTAGCAAAAGACAGGTACACTTTATAAGGAGAAGAGTAGGCTAAGTTTAGGATTTCCGCACAATGCGTTTTTTTTCACCCAGTTTTCCATTGTAGTTGCCAATTTGTAAAAAAATAAAGAAAGATATTTTTTAGCACAATTTATAAAGATGCTTGCACGTGTTTATAAATTCAGCTCGAAAAATAAGTGCTCATAACCTGCTTAAAAAATCTGTGAAAAAACAGAAAACACCAAAAATGATAAATCAAACTCCACCTTTGTTTTGTTAGCTCATATGAGGAAATACCAAATTCAGAATCCAGCAACTAGATAGGAAATTATAATCTGTCTGTTACAGTACATATGCATAAAATGGCTGAAAAAAAAATCTGGATCAAGTCAAAAACTAATACTGGGGAATTAGAAATCCTTGGTTTAAAACATTCCAATTTTTGTGAAAGCACAGAATGAATTTCTTTCTAACCCCACTTTGGCAATCTGGGATCTGTATATCAGTATTCAATATTGCATTATTAATGCCAGAAGCCCTGTATATTTTCTTGCTGTAGGAAAACGTCCAAACCTTTTTAAATTTTCTATGGTGTCTGCCAATATCAGTTCCAGTGGGAGCATATTACATAGTTTCAACATGAATATGCTATATGGAAATTCTGTGCATAAAGACAGATCGGCTAATATGTGCAAACGTATTTCTTGTTTCCTTCTTAAGATGATGCAAAAAATAAAACTCTCAGTGTCTGATTTGTACACTTTACATGTTTAAAAACACACACACTGTTACGCCGAGCGCTCCGGGTCCCTGCTCCTCCCCGGAGCGCTCACGGCGTCTCTCTCTCTGCAGCGCCCCGGTCAGACCCGCTGACCGGGAGAGCTGCACTGACTTTGCCGGCGGGGATGCGATTCGCATAGCAGGACGCGCCCGCTCGCGAATCGCATCCCAAGTCACTTACCCGTCCCGGTCCCCGGCTGTCATGTGCTGGCGCGCGCGGCTCCGCTCTCTAGGGCGCGCGCGCGCCAGATCTCTAAGATTTAAAGGGCCAGTGCACCAATGATTGGTGCCTGGCCCAATCTGCTTAATTAGCTTCCACCTGCTCCCTGGCTATAATACCTCACTTCCCCTGCACTCCCTTGCCGGATCTTGTTGTCTTGTGCCAGTGAAAGCATTTAGTGTTGTCCAAGCCTGTGTTACCTGATCTCCTGTTATCCATATTGACTATGAACCTTGCCGCCTGCCCCGACCTTCTGCTACGTCTGACCTTGCCTCTGCCTAGTCCTTCTGTCCCACGCCTTCTCAGCAGTCAGCGAGGTTGAGCCGTTGCTGGTGGATACGACCTGGTTGCTACCGCCGCAGCAAGACCATCCCGCTTTGCGGCGGTCTCTGGTGAATACCAGTAGCATCTTAGAACCGGTCCACCGACAGGGTCCACGCCAATCCCTCGCTGACACAGAGGATCCACATCCAGCTAACCGAATCGTGACACACACACACACACATATATATATATATATATATATATTTTTTTTTTTATTTTTTTTTTTCAGAAATGATAATTATTATCCATGTGATGTTATAAACATTGTTTGTGATTGTTCAAGAAATTTAGCAGAAGCTATTTTTTACTGAACTATAAAAGTTTGCATTTCCAGGTGAAAATACATGTGTTAGGAACCGGACTGGAAGCGGGTAGTGGATCCTCTGTGTTAGTGAGGCGATGGCGTGGGCCGTACCAGGGGACCATTTGTAAGAAGTTACTGGTTTTCACCAGAGCCCGCCGCAAGGCGGGATGGACTTGCTGGGGCGGTAACTCCCAGGTTGTATCCCCCCATAGCGAGTCGACCTCACTAACAGCTGAGATAGGCGTAGTACACAAGGACAAGGTGAAGGCAAGGTCGGACGTAGCAAGAGGTCAAGGCAGGCGGCTAAGGTTTGTAGTCAGGGGCAACGGCAAGGGTCTGGATACACAGGCTTGGGAACACACAGAACGCTTTCTCAGGGCACATGGGCAACAAGATCCGGCAAGGACAGGAAGGGGAAGCGGGTTTATATAGAGTAGGGAGTGACTGGAACTGATTGGGCCAGGCACCAATTAATGGTGCACTGGCCCTTTAAATCTGAGTGACCTGGCGTGCTTGTGCCCTGGAGAGCGGGGCCGCGCGCACCGGGACTGAGCAGGAGGACGAGGCATGTGAGTGAAACGGGATGCGACCAACAGGCAGGCACGTCCCGCCGCGGGGATCGCATCCTCGCCGAGAGACACAGAGCAGCGCTCCCGGTCAGCGGGTCTGACCGGAGCGCTGCAAGCAAGAACAGAACGCCGTATGGGCTCTGGGGGAGGAGCGGGACCCGGAGCGCTTGGCGTTACAACATGGTTGGCATTCTCTATAATCCTTACACATTATATGCAGAACATTATGTGGGTTTTGTGTTATTTTAATATATTATGTTCATGCTGCCTCTGTGGTGGTGTGGGGGGGACTCGTTCAGTTCCTCTCTTTGGCCCCCAGTCCCCTGCTGCTGCACCTCTTCCACGAGGAGAGGAGACAGCATGGAGTAAGTAGCTGAGCTGTCTCCTCCTCCTCGCTCTGCATATGTCCCTTTTATTTTAATCCTCCTAAACATTGAGGGGGACATTTTTTCAATGTTTGCCTATGTATTCCTTTTTTAGTTATTTTTTCTTACTATTTTTTTGCCTATGTGCGACTTATTTATCGACTGCTTTCAGCCTGTTGATAAATTTCTTTCACTTAAGCACTTTTTCTTTTTTTGCTTTGGTAGTGGCTTTTTCTGCTCCATGTCTGAGCTGGAGTAAATTTAGTAGGTTTTTTCATGCGATGCAACTTTTTTGCGACTTGCGCACTTGATAAATATCTGACCACTGCAAGTCAAAAATCACTTTTTGCTTTGGTAAGCAAGATTTTTATTTTTTGCTTAGGACACTGAACATGCAAAACGTCGCAGAAAAAAGAGTGTAGTCGCACGTGCGACTTTTTTGCGACAATTTTAAGCAAAAAAAACCTACTAAATGTTTTCATAAATGTCCCCCTAAAAAGATTTGAGAAGACGTCCCCATCGTCTGAGCACACTGGGGTCCCTGCTCTTCTGGCTCCTGGCTCCTGTGTTCTGTGTGCACTTCCCGCCTGGGCCGTCACTGAAGATACACTCACCCACCCCCTCACCTGCAGGGCTGTGATGAAATACATTTGGCTGGGTTCACACCACTTTTTTGCAATACAGTTCCCTTATATGTGTTCAATTTGAAACATCTCCATTGAAAACTGTATGCCAAAAGATGCATCCGGTTGTGTCCGTTTTGTATCCTGTACGGTTTTGTCAGTTTTTTCCCCGTATCCAAAACCATAGCCTACCAAGGTTTTAGGTCCGGGTGAAAAACGGTATTGAAACGTATACATTTTTTTTTTAACATGGGAGTCAATGGGAATCATACAGAACCGTATGTGCGTATGGTTCCATCCTGTTTTCACCATACAGTTTTTGACTTTGCACAGTTTTTTTCATGGACTTTAAAGCAAACAAGTGAAAATGTATTCATAATGGAGTGAAAAGTTAAAAACGTGTATTTTTTTTCTTAAAAAAATGGATGCAACTGGACATCATTTTTCAAACCGTAAATGGTTTTTAATTGTATACGGATTAAAATTTGTACACATGTTTTGATACAATATAGTCAGGTTTTGAGGAATCCGTTTTTTATCAAAAACATGATACGGGAACTGTATTGCAAAAACATGGTGTCAACCCAGCCTTATTGTACTTACCTACACACACACACACACACACACACACACACGCGCCATGTTTATCAACAAGGGTGCATTCAGCTGTTGCATAACTACAACTCTCATCATGCCTGTACAGCCTTTAGTGGTGTGAGAGTTGTTTTGCAACAGCTGGTGGCACATTGGTTACAACACTACAACTCCCAGCATGCCTGGACAGCCTTGACCCTTTCCCGACCCAGGGCGTATGCATACGTCCAAGTTGCTAGCTTGTTAGCGCAACTGGACGTATGCATACGCTCTAGCAATCTCCTGCTCTGCGTGATACACTGCAGGATGCACTGCAGGTGGGACCCAGCTGTCACTCACTCTTGGGATCCCGCCGCAGCTGCAGAGATCGGGATCGTGCCGGTCCCGGGAACATTAACCCCATAGATGCCATGATCAGTCCTGATCACAGAATCTATGGGGTTGAAGGGAGAAGGGGGCTCCCCCTGTTCACCAACAGTGATCCCGCGACGCAATTGCGGGATCCTGTTGGTTGCCATGGCCGCAGGAGGCCAGCTGCTGGAACGCACAGGCTGAATATCAGTGTACACCGACAGTTATACTGTGCTGTAGTACAGATGTACTGAAGCATTGTATAACAGGTAAAAAATGAAAAGTAAAAAAATGTAAAGGTTTTAAATAAATTAATAAAATTTAAAAAATAAATAAATACTCCTTTCCCAATAAAATCATATATTGTCACCCAAAAATAAAAAAAACACCCAAACCTACACATAATAGGTATTGCCATGTCCCTAATGACTTATACAATCCAACATGGGTGAACATCGTAAAAAAAAATTTTTTAAAACACAAAAAAAAATGTTGGTCCAAAACGTGGAATAAAAAAGATCAAAAGGTAGCATGAATCACAAAAATGGTAACAATAGAAAGTACAGTTTGCCCCACAATAAATAAGCCCAACAAACAAAGAAAAATGTATGGCTGTCAGAACATGACAACGCAAAAAAGGGGGAAAAAGGATTTTGTTGAGGAAAAAAGAACACTCAAAAGCTATATAAATTTGGTATCGCCATAATAGTACCGACCCACAGAATAAAGATAACATCATTTTTACCATAAAGTAATTTCAATAAAAATAATAATTTTTCACAATATTTTGGAGTTTTTCACAAAAAATTATGCATGAATCAACAAAGAATTACTACTAATATGAATTACACAACGCCATCTCAGAATTGCGTCGCTAAGTAAAAGCATGTCAGAGGTATTACCACTTAAAGAGACACAGGACAGATTTGAAAAATTGGGCTTGGTCATTAAAAAACATGCAGCGTCCTTAAGGGGTTAAGCTGTCTGGGCATGCTAGGAGTTTTAATTTTGAAACAGCTAGAGGCACACTGGTTATAATGTGGCGACCACTGGGGGATGGTTGAGGTGATGGAATTCAGTGGGTGAGGTGTAGTTCGTGACACCAGGACACTGTTAACCTCTGCGGTCCGAGGATGAGATAGCTTCTCCTGGGCCAGGCGCAGGGTAATGAATACATTGATGAAAGGTTATGGATAACTGTCTTTACTGTTGCTGAAAGTAGCAGATCTTAGACAATACAGTCTTTTGTGCAGAGGGATGAGCAGAGTGGAACCCGGGGAGCCTGTCGCCTTGCTGGGACTTGTAATTGCTGTTGGATATAGCTTTAAGATTATTCTCAGCACATGCTGACTTGAAAGATTTAACTTGACTGACTGACTGAAAAAGAGATTTTCCCCAAGAGCTTTGCTTACCGTCAGGCTTTGACATTTACCTGTGTGCAGGGGTTTTTCCTAAGATTGGCTTGGCTGTGGAATTGTGTAGATTTCTTCTCCCTAGGCTTCTCCTCTTTACCTTAGCTTACTAGCTGGAACACACTCTCCTTCACTCCAGCACTGACTAGAACTGAACAGCGCCTTCCCCCTACACTACATAAGGGCCAGGTTTAGGGGTCCCCCATTGGGGCTTCATGGTGACCTGGTCACTCTACCACAGTCCCTTAAAGGTATAAAAAATATATCACAGTATAACAGTAGAGATGTAGCGAATTGTTCGCCCGCGAACAGTTCCCGGTAAACTTAGCATGTACGCGTTCGCATCGCCGGGCGAACATATATGAAGTTCGATCCGCCCCCTATACTTTAACATTGCGGTAAACTTTGACCCTGTGAGTCAGAGTCAGCAGACACATTCCAGCCAATCAGCAGCAGTCCCTCCCTTCCAGACCCTCCTAGCTCCTGCACGGACGCCATTTTACCATCATTCGGCATGATGCAGGCTTAGAAAGTGGAGGGACAGAGAAGCTGCTCCTGCTGTAATAGGGAAAGCGATAGCTAGGTTGCTGCTAGGTGGTGTATTCAGGGTTCACTCTACTCCTAAAGCACTAGTCTAACATCTGCTTTAAGGACAGCACCCAAAAAAGCCCTTGTTAGGGCTAAAATATCAGTCCGTATGTCTTGCAACAGCTGGAGGCACCCTGGTTGGGAGGGAACCGCTGGTTAAAAGGGGTACTCCAGTGTAAAACTTAAGTCCTTCAAGCAACTAACTACAGTATTAAAAGGGCTATAAGTTCAGTTCGTGTGTCTTGCAACAGCTGGAGGCACCCTGGTTGGGAGGGGACCGCTGGTTAAAAGGGGTACTCCAGTGTAAAACTTAATTTCCTTCAATCAACTAACTACAGTATTAAAAGGGCTATAAGTTCAGTCCGTGTGTCTTGCAACTGCTGGAGGCACCCTGGTTGGGGACCTTTGCTTAAAAGGGGAACTCCGCTGGCAACCTTTTTTGCTCATTGTCACACTAGTGCAAATCACATTTGTTGTGACAGTTTAAAAAAAAAAAAAAAAAAAAAAAAAACTTTTTGGCTGTGAAATAAAACCAATCAGTTCACGTCACAGTTGTGAGTTTTTTTGCCTGCAGGGCTAATTGTGTCACTCTAGTGCAAATCACATTTGGTGTGACACTTGTACAAAGTAAAAAAAAAAATTACCTCTTTTGGCTGTGAAATAAAACCAGTCAGTTCACGCAAGAGTTGTGAGTTTTTTTTTGCCTGCAGGGCTATTTGTGTCACCCTAGTGCAAATCACATGTGGTGTGACACTTGTGCAAATTTAACCCAAAAAAAATTGACAGGCAGAGGCAGGCCACCCCAGGGGCCGTCGTGGTGCTGGGATTCCCTTTGGCCCTAGAATAATGGCCAGTGTTCAGAGGCCACGTACCCTGAACCCCCAAAGTTCTGAGGACATAGTTGACTGGCTATCACAAGATACCGAATTTTCTACAGCTTCCGCTCGGAACCTTGATGCACCATCCTTCTCTTCTAGCTTAGCTTCAGCACCTCTCATGCTACCACTTGCCCACCTACCGCCACCACCAACACTAGCATCACAGCAGCTTTACTTGATACGTCAGAGGAGTTATTTACACATCAGTTTGAAGACATGAGTGATGCGCAACCATTATTGCCAGAGGATGTAGTTAACAGGGATATGTCTCAGTCAGGCAGCATTACACACAGGGACGTACGGTGTTATGATGATGTTGTACCCGCTGCTGCTTCCTTTCTTGAGGTGTCAGATAGCGGTGAAGGTGTTGATGATGACGATGTGTCCGTGGATGCCACGTGGGTGCCCGCTAGAAGAGAAGAAGAACAGGGGGAAAGTTCAGATGGGGAGACAGAGAGGAGGAGGAGACGAGTTGGAAGCAGGGGGAGGTCGTCGTAAGGAGCTAGTGGCAAAGTCAGACAGCATGCACCCGGGGTCAGCCAGACGGGACGCCAATCAACGCATGCTGTTGCCCCCACCAGAATACCGTCATCGTAGAGCTCAGCAGTGTGGCATTTTTTTGGGTGTGTCTGCCTCTGACAACAGTGAGGCCATTTGCAACCTGTGCCAGAAGAAACTGAGTTGTGGGAAGTCCAACAACCTCCTAGGTACAACTGCTTTGCGAAGGTACATGATGTCACATCACAAACGCCTATGGGATCAACACATCAGTACAAGCAGCACACAAACTCAAAGCCGCCATCCTCCTCCTGGTCCAGCATCTTCAGCCAGGTCAACCACTGCTGCCCTCCTTGCCCCTTCTCAACCATCCGCCTCTCCGTCTCTCGCCTTGAGCAGTTCCTGCTCATCTGCCCACAGTCAGGTGTTTGTCAAGGAGATGTTTGAGTGCAAGAAGCCAATGTCTCAAAGTCACCCCCTAGCCCGGCGTCTGACAGCAGGCTTGTCTGAACTGCTAGCCCGCCAGCTTTTACCATACAAGCTGGTGGAGTCTGGGGCCTTTAAAAAATTTGTACCCATTGGGACACCGCAGTGGACCCGGCCAAATTTTTTTTGCACAAAAGGCAATCCCTAACCTTTACTCCATTGTGCAAAAGGAAATTATGTCATCTCTGGCACACAGTTTAGGAGCAAGGGTCCATCTGACCACTGATACCTGGTCTGCAAAGCATGGTCAGGTAAGTTATATCACCTACACAGCACATTGGGTAAACCTGGTGACGGCTGCCAAGCATTGAATGCGTGGCTCTGCAGAGGAGTTGGTGACACCGCCACGACTTGCAGGCAGGCCTGCTGCCACCTCCTCTACTCCTCCTACTCCATCCTCTTCCATAACCTCCTTGGCTGAGTCCTCTTCCACTGCTGCGTCTTGCTCCACATCACCGGCACCCCCCCCCCCCCCCCAGCTGCCCAGGTGCTATTCCACATCCCGGATACGGCAGTGTCACGCCATCTTGTGGTTGGCTTGCCTCAAAGCGGAGCGTCACACCGCACCAGCGCTCCTGTCGGCCCTGAACGCACAGGTGGATCAGTGGCTGACTCCGCACCAACTGGAGATCGGCAAGGTTGTTTGTGAACAAATTTGTTGGCGGCATTGAGGTTGGGCAAGTTGACACATGTGCCGTGCATGGGACATGTGTGTAATCTGATTGTACAACGCTTTGTGCATAAGTACACAGGCTTACAGGATGTCCTGAAGCAGTCCTGGAAGGTGTGTGGCCATTTTAGGCGTTCCTACACGGCCATGGCCCACTTGTCAGATATCCAGCGGCGAAACAGCATGCCAGTGAGGCGCTTGATTTGCGACAGCCTGACACGTTGGAATTCAACACTCCTAATGTTCGACAGCCTGCTCCAACAAGAAAAAGACGTCCATGAATAATTGTATGACTGGGGTGCTAGGACATCATCTGCGGAGCTGGTAATTTTTTTTGCCACGTTTCTGGAGGCTCATGCGTCATTTTGAGGAGGTGACGAACCTGGCCAGTCACACCGAAGGCACCGTTTGTTTTCTTCCTCGAGTGCGCCCTGTGAAGAGTGCGGGATCAGGCAGTAGATGAGCGTGAAGAGGAAGAGTTGTGGACACCATCATCACCAGAAACAGCCTTATCAGCATCGCTTGCTGGACCTGCAGCAATGCTGGAAGAGGATTGTGAGGAAGAGGAGTCAGAGGAGGAATGTGGCTTTGAAGAGGAGGAGGAAGACCAACCACAGCAGGCATCCCAGGGTGCTCCTTGTCACCTATCTGGTTCCCGTGGTGTTGTACGTGGCTGGGGGTAAGATGATACCTTCCCTGACATCACTGAGGACGAGGAACGAGACATGAGTAGCTCGGCATCCAACCTTGTGCAAATGGGGTCTTTCATGCTGTCATGCCTGTTGAGGGACCCTCGTATAAAAAGGCTAAAGGAGAATGACCTGTACTGGGTGTCCACGCTACTAGAGCCCCGATATAAACATAAAGTGCCTGACATATTACCGCATTACTGCAAGGTGGAAAGGATTAAGTAGGTCCAAAATAAATTAAGAAGTATGCTGTACACAGCGTATAAGGGTCATGTCACAGCACACCAGGAATCTAACAGGGGAAGAGGTGAAAGTAATCCTCCTCCTCCCACGAACACGCCGGCAAGGACAGGATTCTTTACAGACATGCTGTTGATGGAGGACATGCGGAGCTTTTTAAGTCCTACGCATCGTCACAGCCCTTCTGGGTCCAACATCAGAGAACGACTTGACTGACAGGTAGCAGACTACCTGGCCTTAACCGCAGATATCGAGACTCTGAGGAGCGATGAACCCCTTGACTACTGGGTGTGCCAGCTTGACCTGTGGCCTGAGCTATCCCAATTTGCGCTCGAACTTCTGGCCTGTCCCTCTTCAAGTGTCCTGTCAAAAAGGACCTTCAGTGCAGCAGGAGGTATTGTCACTGAGAAGAGAAGTCGCCTAGGTCAAAAAAGTCTAGATGACCTCACCTTTATTAAGATGAATGAGGGATGGATCCCGAAGGGACTGACACTGGGCGATATATTTGATTGAACAAGGCCTGATCAGATGAGCTGCCTTGGGCTAAAAATGGTCCACACGCTGCTGTATTTTACCTCTGAATTCCGGATGACTTGCGTGACTTATCCACCACCAACTGGGGTTCAAGCCGCAAAGTTTTAGGGCACTTTCTGCCTGGTGAAACAAACAGAAATTTTTCTGGCCGCTGCTGCAGCAGCGGCTGCAACAATACATTTTTCAGGCATGTGTACATGCCTAATTTTTCTGGCAAAGGATTCCTTTGTGTGTTTCTCTGTCCTGCATTATAGAGTCTTCTGGACTCTTGCATATGCGCTTGTTCTTATATTTCAGCCATGTGTACATGGCTAATTTTTCTGGCTTCTGCTGCTGCACTTTTTCTGCTGCTGCAATTTTTCTGGCAGCTGCTTTCATCATGATTTGATGAAAAATTTTATTTTGAAAAGGATTTCTCTGTGATTTTCACCGTCCTGCATCATAGAGTCTTCTGGACTTTCTGATAATTTAACATTGAATTTTCCAGAGTACTACCCATTACACCAAGGAACGCTTGTTGCATGTGATTTTTTAACTTAAATTTTCAAAAATAAAATACAGAGAGGGATGAACTCTGTTTCTTTATTTGATGAAAATTTTTATTTAGAAAATAATTTCTTTGTCTGTTTCTCTGTCCTGCATTATAGAGTCTTCTGGACTCTTGGATATGCGCTTGTTCTTATTTTTCAGCCATGTGTACATGTACATGTGTACTTTTTCTTGCCTCTGGTGCTGCACTTTTTATGCTGCCGCAATTTTTCTGGGCGCTGCTAAAGCTGTGGCTGCAACAATACCAAATTTTTGAGCCATGTGTACATGCCTAATTTTTCTGGTACTCTTTGCTGACATCTCTGTCCATTTTAGCAAACGTGCATATTAGATGTATGGTAAGGGTAGCATTGTGGCTCAGAGGTTAGCACTGCTGACTTTGGCTTCAAATCCCACTATGTGCTACCTAAAGGGGGGCTCTAACTATGTGCTGCCTAATATGGGGGAATCTATGTGCTGCCTAAAGGGGGGATCTAACTATGTGATGCCTAAAGGGGGCTAAAGCATGTTATTCCAAAGAATTTAGGAATAATAGGTGATTTATGCCCTTTATGGATTAAAAGCAGACTCTGCATCAACTATGTAATTTTCCATTGAAGTTTTGCCCTGGATCCCCCTCCAGCACGCCACAGTCCAGGTATTAGTCCCCTTGAAACAACTTTTTAATCACTATTGTGGCCAGAAAGAGTCCCTGTGGGTTTTAAAATTCGCCTGCCCATTGAAGTCAATGGCGGTTCGCCCGGTTCGCCGGTTTGCCGGTTTTATGTTCGCGACATCACTATATAACAGGTTGGACAATGGAGCAGTGGACCCAACACATAGATTAGGGATGCCTAAGGTAATCTTTTGCCCACATGACAGCCTTTGGTGCTAGGACACCACAAACTCCCCCCTTAAGTACAGCCCAGCCTTGAAGGCTGTAGATGGACAAGGGTCGAAAACTGGAACATTGTTACTATTAGAATAGAAAAAAGTTGTCCAGCACTAACGGCAGGTAAAATCCATTTTATTGAAGCATAATAGTAAAATACAAGCAGGCAGGGCATAGCAGCCTACACATTTCGGACAAGCATGTCCTTAGTCATGGCATAAAAAAGCAGTAGCATGTTCCTTCTTATATATCCAATTTTTCAGTCAGTTGTCCAGTTTTTTTCTTTCTGAATAGTTTCTTGCTCACCAATATTTGTACAATAATGTCTGTTATTATGTGCTTTTGAATACCGTATTTATAGGCGTATAACACGCATTTTTTAGGCAAAACATTTTTGCCTAAAGTCTATCTGCGTGTTATACACCGATAAGCCGCTGCAGTTCAATGATTTAAAGTGGGTGCTTTAAATCAATGAACTGCAGCGGCTTTTGCAGGTGCAGAGACCAGCCGTCGCTGCCGGCTTCTCTGCCCCTGCCTGTCCTGGGTTCTAGAGCCCTGCTGCCGCCACTTCTCTCCCCCTGGCTATCAGCGCCGCTGCCCCTTCTCTCCCCCTGGCTATCGGTGCCACTGCCCCATTGCCGACGCCGATAGCCAGGGGGAGAGAAGCGGCGCCGGCAAAGGGGCAGTGGCACCCATTGCCAGCGCCGCTGCCCCATTGCCTCCCCCATCCCCGGTTGTATAATTACCTGTTGCCGGGGTCGGGTCCGTGCTGCTTCTGGCCTCCGGTGTGGAGTCCCCTGCATTATTGCTATGCGCTGTGAGACGCAATGACGAGTGACGTCACTCGTCATTGCGCCGCGCCGTGCAGCGCATAGCAACGAGTGCAATGGGTGCCACTGCCCCTTCTCTCCCCCTGGCTATCGGCACCGCTGCCCCATTGCCGGCGCCGCTTCTCTCCCCCTGGCCGAGAAGCGGCAGCAGCAGGGCTATAGGCCTCAGGAAAGGCAGGGGGAGAGAAGCGAGCAGCGATGGCCTCTCCCCCTGCCTTTCCTGGGGGCTTCTGCAGGGTCAGAAACAGTGTATCGGGGTATACACATGCACACAAACGCACCCTCATTTTACCAAGGATATTTGGGTAAAAAACTTTTTTTACCCAAATATCCTTGGTAAAATGAGGGTGTGTGTTATAGGCCGGTGCGTGTTATAGGCCGGTGCGTGGCATACCCCGATAAATACGGTATTTAATATTGTGTTCTGTTTTTTTATATGAATATAGTCTATGACTCACCAACATAATAAAAAGCAAAAAAATTTGACCACATGAACACTTTATTTATTTCTGGTTATCATGGTTATATATGTTACTAGTACGTGCTATAGACAAATAATGTATGTTCATGGACATACTATAATTAACTCCTTTTGAGAAGGTGAAATAAGTTCCATTCCAGGATTCCATGTCACATTTTTTAGCTTTTTCTAGACAGCAATACAATGTGACTGAAAATTTTGATATATAAAAAGGAACATGCTACTGCTTTTTTATGCCATGACTAAGGACATGCTTGTCAGAAACGCGTAGGCTACTATGCCCTGCTTATATTTTACTTGTCTATTATGCTTCAATAAAATGGATTTTACCTGCTGTTAGTGCCGTTAGTGCCGCTGTATTGAAGTGGGGGGACGTTACCCCACAGCCCAGGCACAACAGAGGTGGTGTGGTTTGGAGCGGTCGACTATATATGTCGACCGCTACAGTGCAAACAGTTCCTTAGACAAGACTTAGGCACAGGCCTTCACAGGAGCAGAACAAAGTAGTAACAATATTAGGAGGGGATAAATGGGTTTATCTGCAGGGAGATTTTTTTTGTCACTTATGCCTATTCTGTAATACATGAAAAAAATAAACCTCTACTTACCTCCAGCCTTCCCTCAGTTCCTCCGGTATCCTGCTCCAATATCCGGCTCCAGTCCTCGGTGCGTTCCTCTTCCTGCATACAGAGTATGTTTATGCACATTGGTGGTCGAGGTTACTGTATCTGTTCTTTTTGAAAATACAGTTTGTTTACAATTCTTACAACTCCCACTTGTGAAAAACCTTTTAAGGATAGCCAAGTACCTTCTGGCTTATTGGTTGGGTTTGTACTTGGTTGTTTTGAAGTAGGAGCTATCTTGATAGCTAAGTTTGGGGCCTTGGTGTATATGATCTTTGCCTTTTCTGTTAATAACGGTGCCAGGATTTTATCTTATTTAAGTAACGCCCAATGTTTGTTGATTATATGTTCCACTTTTTTATATTGGTTGTAGTATGGTAATTTTATTATTATTGTTTGTTACTTGTTTTCATCTATTGTCTGTCTCTCTTCAAAACAGGTTAGTCTTTCTTGTTGTCTAATTTTATTCAAGGGTTTAGCTAGTAGGTTTTCCGGATTCTTCTTCTTCATGAATTCTTTGGTTAAACCCTTTGCTTCTTCTTCAAATTTCTCAATATGTGTACAGTTTCTTTTTACTCTCCTGAATTGTCCCTGAGGTACGTTGATGAGCCATCAAGGAAGGTGGCAACTTTAAAAAGAATGTATGCATTTCTCGCCATTGGTTTTTTGAAAGTCTGCCATTTGAATCATTGTCCTACTAATGACATATTCAGGTCTAAAAATTCCACATGAGTTAGACTGGTCAGTGGGGTAAATTTCAATTAAAATAATAATATTAATAATAATAAGATTTAAAAAAAAAAAAGGTTCTAAATCCGTGTTTATCCCTTTCCAAACCATTAAAATATCATCAATATATCTTCTATCTTCACCATAGGACCAGACCTGCACTCAAGTATGGAGTGATGAATTGACTTTCCCATTATCCCATAAAAAGGTTTTCATAACTTGGAGCAGATCTTGTCCCCATGGCGGTACCAACCTGACGATGAAAACATTTGTCAAAGAAAAAATAGTTGTGTGTAAAAAAATTTTTATACTTTCAGTTAAAAAGCCTATTTGCGCTGGTGGGAGATCTCCTGCTTGAGTTAAAAAGTAATATGCAGCTTGAATTCCTTGCTCATGATTGATGCACATGTATAGAAAACTAACACACAATGTTCCTATCAACCAGCCTTCTTGCCATTGGATGTTTTCTACTATCTTTATTGTATCCGTGGTGTCTTTAAGGTATGAAGGTACCGTGTTAACATAAGATTGAATAAATGTATCCACGTATTGGGAGAGATTAGAAGTTAATGACTGGATCCTCAATAATAGTGGTCTGCCAAGAGTGTGTGTGTAGTGTTTATGTACTTTTGGTAGACAGTAAAATAACAGTAATATTTTACCGGTGCTAAGTAAGAAGTCGAATTCTGTTTTGGTTAAAACATTTTCGGTTAGTGCAGTCTTCCAGCTCTTTGGCAGATTCCGATGTTGGGTCCTTAGGTAAATGTTCATAAGTTTATTGATCTAGTAGTTGTCTATAACATTCTTTTACCTAGTTGTCTGTATCCCACACTACGAGGGCTCCTCCCTTGTCCGCAGGACGAATAGTGATATGGTTGTTTTCTTGCAACTGTTTAATCGCTGAGATTTCTTGATTTGGTAAATTATTCTATGATCTTTTCGTATCAGTTTTAATCTTCCTAATTTAATTTTCGACTGCAAATTTGAATTCTTTCATTGAGCTCCACTAAACTAACAGAGGATCAACACAAATTACTGAATAAAGGATTTAAATTTGCTACGACTCGCGGAACCAGAAATCCTATATACACACTGGAACACCAATTCTATTCATAAGTAATAAACTTTATTGAGAACATCATTAAATAAAAGCAATTAAAAAGGACAGTATAGCCAGACAAAAAGGAGTTGGTAAGGCAGGTAATATATCATTAGTTAGTATAAATGCAAAAATGCAAAACATGACATAGTTATTCCTAACTAAAGAGTAGGGCCACCAGTATAACAAAAATTATAAGTTACACATGACAGTCATGTAAAAATTGCACAAAAAACAACACAAACCTAAGTAAGGAGGTCACTGAATAAATGGCCTCCAGCGAGTGGTCAGGAGAAAGGGGAAAAGCAAATAATAGTGTGCAAATGGAGCACAGAATAGCAGCATTACCATGAAGCTTCCCCACTCACAGAGCACAAGCTAGGAGACATAAACAGTGTACCTACCTACACAACACCAGCACCCCAACGTCGTTTCGCCGTTTGGCTTCCTCAGGGAGTATGACCAAATCTAGTTTGTGGGGGTATATATACAACATACCAGCCAATAGGGATTTTCATAAGTGGATAATTCATATACAATTCACCTGGTTAGCTGACATGGTCCCGGTATCTGGCGCCATCTTGGTGCGCATCGCGCATGCGCGATGACGTGGTGCGTCCACCACCGACATCCTGCGAGACACAGGAAGTAATCCGCGCATGCGCGGTGCACACCAAGGATCGAGATATTAACATCAGAGAGTACGCGAGCGAATATCATAGCATATCATCCCAAAGACAATAAAGTAATAATAAATAAGGAAAAAAGGCGCCATTAAGAAAAAAAAAGAGACAGGAAACAAAAGAAAAATGAAGAGAACAACATGCAGAAGAGAGGGCGCACCGCACATATATATGCATGTGTCAGGCTAGAAAATAGCCAGGCCATTCATAGAGTAGAGGTAGTGTGACAGCCAGGCATAGATACACACACCCCGTTGGGGGTTCAAACCCCAATCCAGGAGCAAAATTTTTTTTTCTCTTTTTACATTTAAATTTGCGGAACCAACAAGTTTGACATTTACATTGGCGTAGAAAAATTTGTAAGGAATCAAAGTTTGAAAAAATTCTTCATAAAGAACCCAATTGAAAGAAATGAATGAAAAAATAGCCACTATATACACTCAGACCTTAGAAAAAAGTAAACATTTTATCCAATCCAAGAAGTTAGTGGAGAAATGCACCCCACACAACCCCCTGGCAATAGTAACGGGGATCCAGTCATTAACTTTTAATCTCTCCCAATATATGGATACATTTCTTCAACCTTATTTTAAGATGGTACCTTCATACCTTAAAGACACCACGGATACAATAAAGATGTTAGAAAACATCCAATGGCAAGAAGGCTGGTTGATAGGAACATTGGATGTTTGTTCTCTATACTCATGCATCAATCATGAGCAAAGAATTCAAGCTGCATATTACTTGTTAACTTAAGCAGGAGATCTCCCACCAGCGCAAATAGGCTTTTTAACTAAAAGTATTACATATATTTTAACACACAACTATTTTTATTTTGAATTTTTTTTTTTATGGTCAGAAGGTTGGTATCGCCATGGGAACCAGATTTGCACCAAGTTATGCAAACCTTTTTATGAGATACTGGGAAAGTCAATTCATCACTCCATAATTGAGCACAGATCTAGTCCTATGGCGTAGATATATTGATGACATTTTAATGATTTGGATAGGAACAAACACAGATTTAGAATTTTTTTTTATCTATTATTAATATTAATGATTTTAATCTAAAATTTACCCCACTGACCAGTCTAACTCATGTGGAATTTTTAGACCTGTATATCTATCTCAGTATTAGGAAAACGATTCGAATGCCAGACTTTCAAAAAACCAATGGCGAAAAATGCATACATTCTTTTTGAAAGTTGTCACCTTCCAAGATGGCTCATCAAAGTACCTCAGGGACAATTCAGGAGACTAAAAAGAAACTGTACAAATAATGAGTAATTTGAAGAAGAAACAAAGGATTTGACCAAAGAATTTGTGAAGAAGATTTATCCGTAAAAGCCTACTAACTAAATCCTTGGATAAAATTAGGCAAGAAAGAGTAACCTATTTTGAATAGAGACAGACAATAGGTGAAAACAAGGAACAAACAATGAAAATAATACTACCATACAATCAATATAGAAAAGTGGAACATATAATCAACAAACATTGGGCGTTACTGAAACTAGATAAAACCATGGCATCGTTATTAACAGAAAAGGCAAAAATCATATACACCAAGGCCCCAAATTTAGGGATCAAGATAGCTCCTACCACAAAACAACCAAGTACAAACCGATTCAATAAACCAGAAGGTACTTTGCTATCCTTAAAAGGTTTTTTCAGATGTGGGAGATGTAACAATTGTAAACAAACTAAATTTCTGAAAACAGTAACCTCGACCCCCAATGTGCATAAAAATTGATTAATTCCTTACGTGCGACAGCACTTCAGTAATTTATATAATAATGTGCCCATGCAGAAAACAGTACATTGGCCGCACAAAAACAAGCTTAAAAAACAGAATTAATGAACATATTTATAATATTAAAATGGGATATACCAACCATTCCCTATCATCACTGTCACGATTCGGCTGGCTGGAGGTGGATCCTCTGTGCCAGAGAGGGATTGGCGTGGACCATGTTGGTGGACCGGTTCTAAGTTGCTACTGGTATTCACCAGAGCCCGCCGCAAACTGGGATGGTCTTGCAGCGGCGGTAGCAACCAGGTCGTATCCACCAGCAACGGCTCAACCTCTCTGACTGCTGAAGATAGGCGCGGTACAAGGGAGTAGACAAGAGCAAGGTCGGACGTAGCAGAAGGTCAGGGCAGGCAGCAAGGATCGTAGTCAGGGGCAACGGCAGGAGGTCTGGAACACAGGCTAGGAACACACAAGGGAACGCTTTCACTGGCACAATGGCAACAAGATCCGGCGAGGGAGTGCAGGGGAAGTGAGGTATAAGTAGGGAGTGCACAGGTGAACATACTGATTAGGCCTGCTGCGCCAATCAGTGGCCCTTTAAATTGCAGAGACCCGGCGCGCGCGCGCCCTAAGGAGCGGGGCCGCGCGCGCCGGGACAAGACAGACGGGGAACGGGTCAGGTACGGGATCCGGGATGCGCATCGCGAGCGGGCGCCTCCTGCGTCGCGAATCGCATCCCGGCTGGGAGAGATATTGCAGCGCACCCGGTCAGCAGGTCTGACCGGGGCGCTGCGAATGAGAGGATGCTGCGAGCGCTCCGGGGAGGAGCGGGGACCCGGAGCACTCGGCGTAACAATCACACTTTAAGGAATGCCATTAGAGATGAGCGAATTTTTGAAAAATTCAATTCGGACGATTCGCCAATTTTTCCAAAAATAATTGGTTTGGTCCGAATTTATTTGCGGAGAATCTCTATTATAAAAAGCTATTTCTGGCCTACAGAGAGCCTGTTACGCCGAGCACTCCGGGTCCCCGCTCCTCCCCGGAGCGCTCGCAACATCCTCGCAACTGCAGCGCCCCGGTCAGATCTACTGACCGGGTGCGCTGCGATACCGCCCCCAGCCGGGATGCGATTCACGATGCGGGTGGCGCCCGCTCGCGATGCGCACCCCGGCTTCCGTACCTGACTCGCTCTCCTGTCCCGGCGCGCGCGGCCCCGCTCCCTAGGGCGTGTGCACGCCGGGTCTCTGCGATTTAAAGGGCCACTGCGCCACTGATTGGCGCAGTTGGCCTAATTAGTGTGTTCACCTGTGCACTCCCTATGTATACCTCACTTCCCCTGCACTCCCTCGCCGGATCTTGTTGCCATTGTGCCAGTGAAAGCGTTTCCTTGTGTGTTCGTAGCCTGTGTTCCAGACCTCCTGCCGTTGCCCCTGACTACGATCCTTGCTGCCTGCCCCGACCTTCTGCTACGTCCGACCTTGCTCTTGTCTACTCCCTTGTACCGCGCCTATCTTCAGCAGTCAGAGAGGTTGAGCCGTTGCTAGTGGATACGACCTGGTTACTACCGCCGCTGCAAGACCATCCCGCTTTGCGGCGGGCTCTGGTGAATACCAGTAGTAACTTAGAACCGGTCCACTAGCATGGTCCACGCCAATCCCTCTCTGGCACAGAGGATCCACCTCCTGCCAGCCGAATCGTGACAGTAGATCCGGCCATGGATCCCGCTGAAGTTCCACTGCCAGTTGTCGCCGACCTCACCACGGTGGTCGCCCAGCAGTCGCAACAGATAGCGCAACAAGGCCACCAGCTGTCTCAACTGACCGTGATGCTACAGCAGCTACTACCACAGCTTCAGCAATCATCTCCACCGCCAGCTCCTGCTCCTCCTCCGCAGCGAGTGGCCGCTTCCGGCCTACGACTATCCTTGCCGGATAAATTTGATGGGGACTCTAAGTTTTGCCGTGGCTTTCTTTCACAATGTTCCCTGCACTTGGAGATGATGTCGGACCAGTTTCCTACTGAAAGGTCTAAGGTGGCTTTCGTAGTCAGCCTTCTGTCTGGGAAAGCTCTGTCATGGGCCACACCGCTCTGGGACCGCAATGACCCCGTCACTGCCTCTGTACACTCCTTCTTCTCGGAAATTCGAAGTGTCTTTGAGGAACCTGCCCGAGCCTCTTCTGCTGAGACTGCCCTGCTGAACCTGGTCCAGGGTAATTCTTCCGTTGGCGAGTACGCCATCCAATTCCGTACTCTTGCTTCCGAATTATCCTGGAATAATGAGGCCCTCTGCGCGACCTTTAAAAAAGGCCTATCCAGCAACATTAAAGATGTTCTGGCCGCACGAGAAATTCCTGCTAACCTGCATGAACTCATTCATCTAGCCACTCGCATTGACATGCGTTTTTCCAAAAGGCGTCAGGAGCTCCGCCAGGATATGGACTTTGTTCGCACGAGGCGTTTTTTCTCCTCGGCTCCTCTCTCCTCTGGTCCTCTGCAATCCGTTCCTGTGCCTCCCGTCGTGGAGGCTATGCAAGTTGACCGGTCTCGCTTGACACCTCAAGAGAGGACACGACGCCGCATGGAGAATCTTTGCCTGTACTGTGCCGGTACCGAACACTTCCTGAAGGATTGTCCTATCCGTCCTCCCCGCCTGGAAAGACGTACGCTGACTCCGCACAAAGGTGAGACAGTTCTTGATGTCAACTCTGCTTCTCCACGCCTTACTGTGCCTGTGCGGATATCTGCCTCTACCTTCTCCTTCTCTACTATGGCCTTCTTGGATTCCGGATCTGCAGGAAATTTTATTTTGGCCTCTCTCATCAACAGGTTCAACATCCCGGTGACCAGTCTCGCCAGACCCCTCTACATCAATTGTGTTAACAATGAAAGATTGGACTGTACCGTGCGTTACCGCACGGAACCCCTCCTAATGTGCATCGGACCTCATCACGAAAAAATTGAGTTTTTGGTCCTCTCCAATTGCACTTCCGAAATTCTCCTTGGACTACCGTGGCTTCAACGCCATTCCCCAACCCTTGATTGGTCCACAGGAGAGATCAAGAGCTGGGGTACTTCTTGTTTCAAGGACTGTCTTAAACCGGTTCCCATTACTCCCTGCCGTGACCCTGTGGTTCCCCCTGTAACCGGTCTCCCTAAGGCTTATATGGACTATGCTGACGTATTTTGCAAAAAGCAAGCTGAGACTTTACCTCCTCACAGGCCTTATGACTGTCCTATTGACCTCCTCCCGGGCACTACTCCACCCCGGGGCAGAATTTATCCTCTGTCCGCCCCAGAGACTCTTGCTATGTCTGAATACATCCAGGAAAATTTAAAAAAGGGGTTTATCCGCAAATCCTCCTCTCCTGCCGGAGCTGGATTTTTCTTTGTGTCCAAAAAAGATGGCTCCCTACGTCCTTGCATTGATTACCGCGGACTTAATAAAATCACGGTAAAGAACCGCTACCCCCTACCTCTTATCTCAGAACTCTTTGATCGCCTTCAAGGTGCCCACATCTTTACCAAACTGGACTTAAGAGGTGCTTATAATCTCATCCGCATCAGGGAGGGGAACGAATGGAAAAACTGCATTTAACACCAGAGATGGACACTTTGATTATCTGGTCATGCCCTTTGGCCTGTGCAACGCCCCTGCCGTCTTCCAAGACTTTGTTAATGAAATTTTTCGTGATCTCTTATATTCCTGTGTTGTTGTGTATCTGGACGATATTCTGATTTTTTCTGCCAACTTAGAAGAACACCGCCAGCATGTCCGCATGGTTCTTCAGAGACTTCGAGACAATCAACTTTATGCCAAAATGGAGAAATGTCTGTTTGAATGTCAATCTCTTCCTTTCCTAGGATACTTGGTCTCTGGCCAGGGACTACAAATGGACCCAGATAAACTCTCTGCCGTCTTAGATTGGCCACGCCCCTCCGGACTCCGTGCTATCCAACGTTTTTTGGGGTTCGCCAATTATTACAGACAATTTATTCCACATTTTTCCACTATTGTGGCTCCTATCGTGGCTTTAACCAAGAAGAATGCCAATCCTAAGTCCTGGTCTCCCCAAGCGGAAGACGCATTTAAACGGCTCAAGTCTGCCTTTTCTTCTGCTCCCGTGCTCTCCAGACCTGACCCATCTAAACCCTTCCTATTGGAGGTTGATGCCTCCTCAGTGGGAGCTGGAGCGGTCCTTCTACAAAAAAATTCTTCCGGGCATGCTGTTACTTGTGTTTTTTTTTCTAGGACCTTCTCTCCGGCGGAGAGGAACTACTCCATCGGGGATCAAGAACTACTGGCCATTAAATTGGCACTTGAGGAATGGAGGCATCTGTTGGAGGGATCAAAATTTCCAGTTATCATTTACACCGATCACAAGAATCTCTCCTATCTCCAGTCTGCCCAACGGCTGAATCCTCGCCAGGCCAGGTGGTCGTTGTTCTTTGCCCGTTTTAACTTTGAAATTCATTTTCGCCCTGCCGACAAGAACATTAGGGCCGATGCTCTCTCTCGTTCCTCGGATGCCTCGGAAGTAGAGGTCTCTCCGCAACACATCATTCTTCCTGACTGTCTGATCTCCACTTCTCCAGCCTCCATCAGGCAAACTCCTCCAGGGAAGACCTTCGTTTCTCCACGCCAACGTCTCGGGATTCTCAAATGGGGTCACTCCTCCCACCTCGCAGGCCATGCGGGCATCAAAAAGTCCTTGCAACTCATCTCTCGTTTCTATTGGTGGCCGACTCTGGAGACGGATGTCGTTGATTTTGTGCGGGCCTGTACTGTCTGTGCCCGGGATAAGACTCCTCGCCAGAAGCCTGCTGGTCTCCTTCATCCTCTGCCTGTCCCCGAACAGCCTTGGTCTCTGATTGGTATGGACTTTATTACAGACCTACCCCCATCCCGTGGCAACACTGTTGTTTGGGTGGTCGTTGATCGATTTTCCAAGATGGCACATTTTATTCCTCTTCCTGGTCTTCCTTCAGCGCCTCAGTTGGCAAAACAATTTTTTGTACACATTTTTCGTCTTCACGGTTTGCCCACGCAGATCGTCTCGGATAGAGGCGTCCAATTCGTGTCAAAATTCTGGAGGGCTCTCTGTAAACAACTCAAGATTAAATTAAACTTCTCTTCTGCTTATCATCCTCAATCCAATGGGCAAGTAGAAAGAATTAACCAGGTCCTGGGTGACTATTTACGGCATTTTGTTTCCTCCCGCCAGGATGACTGGGCAGATCTTCTACCATGGGCCGAATTCTCGTACAACTTCAGAGTCTCTGAATCTTCTGCTAAATCCCCATTTTTCGTGGTGTACGGCCGTCACCCTCTTCCCCCCCTCCCTATTCCCTTGCCCTCTGGTTTGCCCGCTGTGGATGAAGTGACTCGTGATCTTTCCACCATATGGAAAGAGACCCAAAATTCTCTTTTACAGGCTTCATCTCGCATGAAAAGGTTTGCCGATAAGAAAAGGAGAGCTCCCCCCATTTTTGCTCCCGGAGACAAGGTATGGCTCTCCGCTAAATATGTCCGCTTTCGTGTCCCCAGTTACAAATAGTGTTGAGCGGCATAGGCCATATTCGAATTCGCGAATATTCGCGAATATATGGACGAATATTCGTCATATATTCGCAAATATTCGCATATTCGTTATATTCTCGTTTTATTTTCGCATACGCGACAATTCGCGTATGCGAAAAGTAACATATATGAAAATTCGCATATACAAAATGAGAAAACGCAAAAATTCGCATATGCGAAACTTAGCATATGCTAATTTTCGCATATGCGAATTTTTGCACGCCAGTCTCACACAGTAGTATTACAGCCTTCTTTACACCACACAAGCTGGAAGCAGAGAGGGGTGATCACTGTGATGTGTACTGTGAAAAAAAAAAACAAAAAAAAAACGAATATTCGTAATTACGAATATATAGCGCTATATTCGCGAAATTCGCGAATTCGCGAATATGCTATATTCGCGAATAATATTCGAATTGCGAATATTCGCGAGCAACACTAGTTACAAACTGGGACCACGCTATCTTGGTCCTTTTAAAATCTTGTGCCAGATTTATCCTGTCTCTTACAAACTTCTTCTTCCTCCTTCTCTTCGTATTCCCAATGCCTTTCATGTCTCTCTCCTTAAACCACTCATCATCAACCGTTTCTCTCCCAAACTTGTTTCTCCCACTCCTGTTTCCGGTTCTTCTGACATCTTCTCCGTGAAGGAGATACTGGCCTCCAAGACGGTCAGAGGGAAAAAAATTTTTTGGGTTGATTGGGAGGGCTGTGGTCCTGAAGAGAGATCCTGGGAACCTGAGGACAACATCCTAGACAAAAGTCTGGTCCTCAGGTACTCAGGCTCCAAGAAGAGGGCGAGACCCAAGGGGGGGGGTACTGTTACGTCGAGCGCTCCGGGTCCCCGCTCCTCCCTGGAGCGCTCGCAACATCCTCGCAACTGCAGCGCCCCGGTCAGATCTACTGACCGGGTGCGCTGCAATACCGCCCCCAGCCGGGATGCGATTCGCGATGCGGGTGGCGCCCGCTCGCGATGCGCACCCCGGCTTCCGTACCTGACTCGCTCTCCGTCGGTCCTGTCCCGGCGCGCGCGGCCCCGCTCCCTAGGGCGCGCGCGCGCCGGGTCTCTGCGATTTAAAGGGCCACTGCGCCACTGATTGGCGCAGTTGGCCTAATTAGTGTGTTCACCTGTGCACTCCCTATGTATACCTCACTTCCCCTGCACTCCCTCGCCGGATCTTGTTGCCATTGTGCCAGTGAAAGCGTTTCCTTGTGTGTTCCTAGCCTGTGTTCCAGACCTCCTGCCGTTGCCCCTGACTACGATCCTTGCTGCCTGCCCCGACCTTCTGCTACGTCCGACCTTGCTCTTGTCTACTCCCTTGTACCGCGCCTATCTTCAGCAGTCAGAGAGGTTGAGCCGTTGCTAGTGGATACGACCTGGTTACTACCGCCGCTGCAAGACCATCCCGCTTTGCGGCGGGCTCTGGTGAATACCAGTAGTAACTTAGAACCGGTCCACTAGCACGGTCCACGCCAATCCCTCTCTGGCACAGAGGATCCACCTCCTGCCAGCCGAATCGTGACAGAGCCTCAATAGGGGTGTAGAACACTTTGCCTTGCTGTAACACGCATGGGGTGTGTACTGAGTTAGTGAAATAATACTGCTATTCAGTATGACATGCAGATTAGAGGCATCGCTATTAGAATCACTGTCGCAGAGTGGCACAATGACAGAGGCTTGAGGTGGCATCAGTATGAAGACACCATATAGTGGCTGAATGACACAGCATGGAGGTGTTGGCAGCATGAGGAGACCATATAGTGGCTGAAAGGCACAGCGTGGAGGTGTTGGCAGCATGAGGAGACCATATAGTGGCTGAATGACACAGCGTGGAGTTGGCGGCAGCTTGAGGAGACCATATAGTAGCTTAATGAAACAGCGTGGAGGTGGCGGCAGCAAGAGGAGACCATATTATGGCTGAATTACTCAGCCTGGAGGTGGCAACAGCCTGATGAGACTATAAGGCCTCACAATTGAAAAGATAAAAGATATTTTTTAACATTTAAAGCGTACCCATCAGATCCAACAAAAAAACTTTTTTTATATCACTCAGCACCTAATCCTGACCATGTACATCTATATGTCTAGCACCTTTATTTATTATTTTTATTACACTTTTAATTTAGCTCACTAGGCTGAATTCCTCTCAAAGGGAGGGGGCGTGGCCTCACTGTGAAGGTCTCCACCCCCTTTCCTCAGTATGCTGTCTGCTCACATCTCCCCTAGCGTTAGCAAAACTAGAACTCCCAGCTTGTCCTCACGTTGAGTACGTTGAGTATGTTGAGCCCTTATTGTGTGGCTAGAATTATTTCAAAGTCAGTGGAAAAAAATAGAAATTTCCTTTTTTTCACCCACGAATTCTTTATTTGTGGGACATCATTTTGATAAGTTGCTTCTGAAATGGAGGAAATGCGTCCATATTTTATCACGCTGTTTGTCCCGGGCTGGGCAATACGCCTACTTAGGCCATATCTGTTTGTCTGACCGCCTGGTAGGACCAAGAAGGAGAGGAGCCCCCTTTGGCTTTCAGGGCATCATTATATGGATAGTCCTCATTCGTACTGCATTTCTGAAGTATAGGTGTCCGTTGTCATGTCAAAAAGGGATGCCAAGGTATAATGTAGCAGTCTCATTCAGAACTGAATGGAGCTGCTACAGTATACGTCAGCATCACTTTTTTTTACATGATGCTGACGGATACCTCTAACACACTACAGAAACGCAGTATGAATGGGACGCAGTATAGGGACACATAGAGCGCATCCGCAGCATATTCACAGCGATTGCCCTCCAGCAGTCACAAGGGCGAGATCATTGCTGTGGCTGGGTAGCTCAGTGTGTCCTCTCATGACTGCCGGCGGGAAATCCGCCGCTATGAGTGGACACACAAAGCTACCCAGCCGCAGCAGGGAGCTCACTATTGTGACTGCTGGTGGGCATCCGCAGCATGTAATATGCTGCGGATGTGCGCCGGGTGATCCTACACATTATGCTTTTTTTTTTCATTATGTTTATTTAATAAATGTATATATTTTTTACACTTTTTAAAAAAAAATGTTTTTACACTTTTTTTACACTTACTGTTTTTACACTTACAAAATAGTACACTACTTAGATGTACGTATGCGGTATGCACTTATGAAGGCCGAAAAATGTGCTATAGTACACCTAACAACTCTGTATTTTTGTAAAACACCAGCCAGTGATGACTTTTGTTTGTCTTTTTCACAGTATGTAGGCCCTTGACAGATTAAAAGGTACAAAATAGTACACTACTTTGATGTACTTATGTGGTATGCACGTATGAGGGCAGAAAAATGCGCTACAGTATGCCTAAAAACTTTGCATTTTTGTAAAACACCAGCCAGTGATTATTTTTGTCTGTCCTTTCACAGTATGTAGGCCCTTGACAGATTAACAGGCACAAAATAGTATTTATTTATTTATTTAGCGCCTAGAGATTCCGCAGCGCTTACAATTATGGGGTACAAATAGTACACTACTTAGATGTACATATGCTGTATGCACTTATGAGGGCAGAAAAAAGGCACTACAGTACCCTTTAAAAAAACATATTTTTGTAAAACACCAGCAGTACACAACAGTGCTGCAGCCAAAAAAAGCTGTGTACAAAACATAAAATTGCACTCTGTCAAAGACTATTAGGAATGGACTGCTGGGTATTGTACCGTCTACAGACTAGTATAACCAGTAGATGATTTTTTGTGCAACAAAGACACAGAATTGCGCAGAAAAAATATTGCTGCCTCCTCTGCTAAGGATTATGAAGTTGAGGCAGTTTGTTGAAATGTATGAGGCAACACACAGCTATCTGCCCCTCTCTGTAATACTATGCCGAAGAGAGTGACTGGGAGGTTATTGCCTGCAGCTGCAGTAAAAAATTATTTTCAGTGAAAAAAACAATGCTCTCCGTCCACGAGAACGCTGGGATGTGAAACGCTGCTGGAATGAGCTTTTGTCTGTGGTAACACACACACACAGGCTCTGCGTCCTATGATCCTTCTGCAGTGTATTGTAATGACTTGAGGAGCCGGAATTATGGCTGACGATTTTATAGGGCTGTGACATCACAGGGGTGACTGGCTGCTGATAGGCTGCATCCTGCTTGTGATTCCGGATCATCCCGCCTACTTCCCTTCCCGCCTTGCCTTCCCAACGTTTCTTGCCCCATGTACTGACATGTGGTTCTGCCATTTTATATGCCCAGAAGCCTGCACCACAGTAAATGGAGTTTAATGAAGCGATTCACGCGAAAGAATTGTGGCTATATTCGCATTCATTGCGAATCGAATATTTCCTGAAATTCGTAATGAATTCGAGTTTGACAGCTTCGATTTGCTCATCTCTAGACACAATATTAAACACTGTTATACAGGTTGTGCACTCACTACTTTACATTGTAGCAGAGTGTAATTTTTTTCAATGTTGTCACATGACAACAATATATATATATATACATATATATATATATATATATATATTAAAACTAGATATGATAAAATATTTACAAAAATGTAAGGTGTGTATTAAGATATTGTATGTGGCATAACCGAGTGTGGAAATGTCCACACTATGAAAAAGTTATTTTATTTATCCTGCAGGGTGAACACTGTAACCAAAAATAAATACCCTAAAAAGCTACCAATTAATACTACAGATCACAAAGCAATACAAAAAATTAAAGGGGTATTCCAGGCAAAACCTTTTTTTATATATATCAACTGGCTCCGGAAAGTTAAACAGATTTGTAAAAAAAAAAAAAAAAATCTTAAAAAAAATCTTAATCCTTCCAATAGTTATTAGCTTCTGAAGTTTTCTGTCTAACTGCTCAATGATGATGTCATGTCCCAGGAGCTGTGCATGATGGGAGAATATCCCCATAGGAACTGCACAGCTCCCGGGACGTGAGTCATCAGAGAGCAGTTAGACAGAAAACAACAACTCAACTTCAGAAGCTAATAACTATTGGAAGGATTAAGATCTTTTAATAGAAGTCATTTACAAATCTGTTTAACTTTCCGGAGCTTTGGCCTGGAATACCCCTTTAATTAGACTGCCCCATAATAGTAGTAAAACATAACAAAAATTATATAAATTGTAATCTTACTGACCTGCAGAATAAGTATATGTTCACTCATGATTTTTTCTGGCCTTATCCTGACGTCCTTGAAAAATTTGTATTTAGTTTATATTTAGAGATTTATATTCAGTTAAAATTTAGAGGGAATTTAAACTGCTAAGTACATCATTGTTTTGGAGTGAAAAAAAAATGGGGGGGGGGGGGGGAATTGCAACTTTTTATAACTGTACCCAGCGCTCAATGGGTGGGAGTGGATTAGCAGGACATGGGTGGAGGTTAGCAGTAAGGGGACATGGCTATACTAAAATTCATGCAGTTTCATATTCAATGAAGTTTTCAGTATTAAAGACAATCTACTGTAGTGACAAATGTGGTGCTGTATGTGGAAGAAGGCAGCCATGTTTTTATCTAAACTAGTAATTTTTCTTAAAGTTTTAGAACTATAAACAGATTAAAAAAAAGAATACATCTGGGGTGTATGAAATCAAAACAAGCAGTCAAGTTTTTTTAATCCTATACATCCTCTATAACTATGCATTGCATTTAGTGGGATCCGGTTACGGTGCTGCTATTACAAATATAACTATTTTAATGAATATCAATTTGTCTACATTGGAAAATTCTTTTATTTTTGGGTCTCTACAGTTGCCTGTGGTTCTTATACTGCATACAACTGGGCCATCTCCCACCTCCATCCACGGTGCTTGTCTGCGTTTTATCTTTTCCCTTCTTATGAAGTGTGAAGATTAATAATATGGCCTAGTTGCTTTTTACTTCTATTTCATCACATACATTCTTCCTACTCTTAAATAAAGAGCTGCAGCATTTTGTCCAGTGTTCACAGCAGTGAGCGGATCTGTTTGTAAAAGTGTAACATTATAAAGTGCCTTTTGTTCCGCCAGTGCCATTGTGTAAATGCACAGCGCTCATGTGGAGGAGGTAGAAACAAGTTAGGCATAAGATAACATACAGTAATGGGGTATGTGGATCCATGATGCAAAAAAAAACTACTGGAGACTGTTCTTAGAAATGAAGCCACTTTTATTCTGCATACAAGGCAAAGTAAGAGATAGCACAGGAGGGAGTTTCATCAGAATCCCCAGCTAAAAGCAAGAATACAACACAAAAAAGGGCTTTAAACCCAAATAAAATGCTCCTGCTATTTTATACTCAATACATACTGTATATAGAAAGCAATGTCTATTTTTTAAAACATGTCCATTTGAACTACACAGAAAACATTACCACTGTTAGAACTGAAAACATTACTGTATTTCTCTATTTTTTTGTTGTTGATCAAAACAGTGAACCTAAAAAACAATCTTAACATGCATTTATCTAATAAATAGTAATTGAGATTAAAATAAAATCAAGCAGACAGGCACCACAAATGGATATTGCAGTGAGGTTCATGCTTTACAAATAGATGTTCATAGTTACAGTACTAAGTAGATAAACATATAGCAATGGTCCTTATTTTTGATTTTGTAAATATAATACTGGGCAGATTGTTTACCCAAGCAATCAAACTGGTAGAAAGCAGGAGCTTTCTACTTCCAGGTCTCAGAAGAACCATAGGGGCTGCGTTTCTCTGACATATGACCCATTATACTGAACATGTAAAACATAACAACATTTAAAGAAACAGTCTAAACAAAGCAATTTCATACAAATATAGTCTTGTACACAGCAGCAGTTGATGCACATGGAACACACAAAGTGGCACAATACTAGCTGTTGTTGACTACAATTCTTATGCGGTCTATGATGTGACTTTTTCTTTGTGCCTTTTATGAATAGTTGTGCAACACTCTTGTTGTCTTCTCAATCTAAAAACCTTATTTAAGAGAAACACATAGCTCATCAGGAAGTATGTAATACTAATACTATATGGGGGCACAAAAGGGGGCCTAACTACTATATGGGAGCACAGTAGGAGCCTAACTACTATATGGAGACACAGAAGGCCTATTACTATATGGGGACACAGAAGGGCCTATTACTAAATAGGGGCACAAAGCGGGCAATACAGAAGGGAAGCTTGTAACGAGATGAGGATGGTGCTGAAGCAAGGTGTCTAAAATATTTGAGAAAATAAAAAATGCAAGTCAGCTCACCACCCATGTGAACATGATCCAATAAAGAAAACAAAATCCTAGGCTGGAGCATGGAAGAACATAAGGCCGGATCCCGTGTAGTATTTAGGCAAAGGAAAAAGAGTAAATCCAGCTCCAAAGTAGGATTTATTTTTTTTTAAACAAGATTTTAATTATATCATACTAGCTGAGTACCTGGCATTGGCCGGTTTTTCCTACTTAATCCTTGTGGGGGAGGAAAAGGAGAATAGGAGGAAGCTATTGTCCTCATATCCCGTCCCCTTATCCCCTCCTTATATCCCAACCTCATATTCTATCCTCATATTTTGTCCTCATATCCCAACCTCATATCCTGACCCCATATCCCCTCCTCATATTTTGTCCTCATATCCTGACCTCATATCCCAACCTCATATCCCGACCTCATATTCTGTCCTCATATCTCATCCTCATATCCCATCCTCAGATGGGACTGAGTTGTGATGAAGAGATTGTAGGCTGAAAATAGAAGGGGTGGCTTTGTTGGAATGGGCGTGACTTGCATGCTGGGCCAATGCACAAAAAGGGTTGAAAATAGGGGTAGAAAAGGGGTGTGGCTTAAGTGGTGGATGTTGCTTTGCAAGATGGGTGGGGCATGGGGAGAGGTGTAGCTTTTTATTTCACATGTAAGTAAATTTTAAACAAAAACCCCGACCCTCGCAAATGAAGGTGGGTTAGGGTTAATTTAACTATCATATATTTGTAGTTGACAAATAGGGGCATCCTCTCGAGGTCTGTCAGGATCCTCAGTGAGATGAATGTATTTGGAGGGGATCACATACGGTCCACAATAGAAAATGGATGGTACTCATTGGCACTAGTACTGAGACTTGTTATGTAAAAATAATCTGATCATAGATCTTAATTAAAGAACTATGTAGTTTATTCCATACATGCAACATTAAGTTTTGAACCTGGACAGGATTCTTCATCCTTGATTCCAGCTGAGACATTCATTTGGTGTAAACAACATTAAAGTATAGATTCATCCCACATTGCATTAACGGTTCCCGCTGGTGGTGGTGTAATGGTTTGGGGAACATTTCCTTGGTTCTTTTTAGGCTAAGTATCAATTGAGCATTTTGATAACACACATGAGAATCGTTGCTGTCCATGTCCATCACTTGATGACCAAAGTATTCCCATTTTAGGATGGCTACTTTCAACAGATTAATGCACCATGTCACAAAGCTCACATCATCTCAACCTGTTTTTTGAGATACAGTGTGTTCCATGTACTTCACTGCCCTCCACAGTCACCAGATCTCAAACCAATAGAGCACCATTGTGGTGTTGTGGAATGGGATATTCCCATCATGGATGTGCAACCGACAAATCTGAAGCAACTGTGGGATGCCTTCATATCCATATGGAACAAAATCTCTAAGGAATGTTTCCAGGACTTGTAGAAAGTATGTCAGGAAGAATGATGCCATGTATTACAACTGGACTGGCTGCCTGCTATCATTGTTGCTATGAATTCTACACTCTGCCCTCAATGTGCCCCACACAGAAGGTACCTGTAGGCTTTACGCCTATGGAGGTTCTTGTAACTAAGCATTCACTACCACAAAATGAATCCCAGCTACCATTGGCAGGAAGAATGCCAACAAGCACATTGCCAATACCCAAACCCAATTGGACATTTACTGTAGGAGGTGGGTATTCATTAACCCCTTAAGGACCCAGCCATTTTACACCTCAGGACCCGGCCATTTTTTGCACATCTGACCACTGTCACTTTAAACATTAATAACTCTGGAATGCTTTTAGTTATCATTCTGATTCCGAGATTGTTTTTTCGTCACATATTCTACTTTAACATAGTGGTAAAATTTTGTGGTATCTTGCATCCTTTCTTGGTGAAAAATCCCAAAATTTGATGAAAAATTTGAAAATTTTGCATTTTTCAAACTTTGAAGCTCTCTGCTTGTAAGGAAAATGGATATTCCGAATAATTTTTTTTTTATTCACATATACAATATGTCTACTTTATGTTTGCATCATAAAATTTACATGTTTTTACTTTTGGAAGACATCAGAGGGCTTCAAAGTTCAGCAGCAAATTTCCAATTTTTCACAAAATTTCCAAACTCACAATTTTTCAGGGACCAGTTCAGGTTTGAAGTGGATTTGAAGGGTCTTCATATTAGAAAACTCCCACAAATGACCCCATTATAAAAACTTCACCCCCCAAAGTATTCAAAATAACATTCAGTCAGCGTTTTAACAGCAAAGTGAAGGAGAAAATTCACGATCTCCATTTTTTACACTCGCATGTTCTTGTAGACCCAATTTTTGAATTTTTACAAGGGGAAAAAGGAGAAAATGTTTACTTCAATTTGTAGCCCAATTTCTCTCGAGTAAGGACATACCTCATATGTCTATGTAAAGTGTTAAAGTGTTCGGCGGGCGCAGTAGCGGGCTCAGAAGCGAAGGAGCGACAAGGGGATTTTGGAGAGTACGTTTTTTTTTAATGGTTTTTGGGGGGCATGTTGCATTTAGGAAGCCCCTATGGTGCCAGAACAGCAAAAATCCCCCACATGGCATACCATTTTGGAAACTAGACCCCTTCAGGTACGTAACAAGGAATAAAGTGAGCCTTAATACCCCACAGGGGTTTCACGACTTTTGCATATGTAAAAAAATAAAAATTAAATTTCACTAAAATGTGTGTTTCCCCCGAAATTTCAAATTTTTGCAAGGGTTAATAGCAGAAAATACCCTCCAAACATTGTAACCCCATCTCTTCTGAGTATGAAGGTACCCCATAAGTTGACCTGAGGTGTACTATGGGTGAACTACAATGCTCAGAAGAGAAGGAGTCATATTTGGCTTTTTGAGAGCAAATTTTGCTCGGGGGCATGTCGCATTTAGGAAGCCCCTATGGTGCCAGAACAGCAAAAATCCCCCACATGGCATACCATTTTGGACATTAGACCCCTTGAGGTACGTAACAAGGAATAAAGTGAGCCTTAATACCCCACAGGGGTTTCACAACTTTTGCATACGTAAAAAAAAAAAAATCACTAAAAGGTGGGTTTCCCCCCCAAATTTCACATTTTTGCAAGGGTTAATAGCAGAAAATACCCCCCAAAATTTGTAACCACATCTCTTCTGAGTATGGAGGTACCCCATAAGTTGACCTGAAGTGCACTACGGGCGAACTACAATGCTCAGAAGAGAAGGAGTCATATTTGGCTTTTTGAGAGCAAATTTTGATTGGGGGGCATGTCGCATTTAGGAAGCCCATATGGTGCCAGGACAGCAAAATAACCCCCACATGGCATACCATTTTGGAAACTAGACCCCTTGAGGAATGTAACAAGGCATAAATTGAGCATTTACCCCCCACTGGTGTCTGTCATATCTTTGGAACAGTGGGCTGTACAACATTTTTAATTTGCACAGCCCACTGTTCCAAAGATCTGTCAGACACCTGTGGGGTGTAAATTCTCACTGCACCCCTCATTACATTCCGTGAGGGGTGTAGTTTCCGAAATGGGGTCACATGTGGAGTTTTTTTTTTTTTGCGTTTGTCAAAACCGCTGTAACAATCAGCCACCCCTGTGCAAATCACCTCAAATGTACATGGCTCACTCTCCCTTCTGGGCCTTGTTGTGCGCCCTCAGAGCACTTTGCGCCCACATATGTGGTATCTCCGTACTCGGGAGAAATTGCGTTACAAATTTTGGGGGGCTTTTTTCCCCTTTACCTCTTGTCAAAATGAAAAGTATAGGGCAACACCAGCATGTTAGTGTAAAAAGTTTATTTTTTTTACACTAACATGCTGGTGTAGACCCCAACTTCACCTTTTCATAAGGGGTGAAAGGAGAAAAAGCCCCCCAAAATTTGTTAGGCAATTTCTCCCGAGTACGGCGATACTCCATATGTGACCCTAAACTGTTGCCTTGAAATACGACAGGGCTCCAAAGTGAGAGCGCCATGTGCATTTGAGGCCTGAATTAGGGATTTGCATAGGGGTGGACATAGGGGTATTCTACGCCAGTGATTCCCAAACAGGGTGCCTCCAGCTGTTGCAAAACTCCCAGCATGCCTGGACAGTCAACGGCTGTCCGGCAATACTGGGAGTTGTTGTTTTGCAACAGCTGGAGGCTCCATTTTGAAAACAGTAGCGTACCAGACGTTTTTCATTTTTATTGGGGAGGGGAGGGGGGCTGTGTAGGGGTATGTGTATATGTAGTGTTTTTTACTTTTTATTTTATTTTGTGTTAGTGTAGTGTAGTGTTTTTAGGGTACAGTCACACGGGTGGGGGTTACAGCAAGTTTCCCGCTGCGAGTTTGAGCTGCCGCGCAAAATTTGCTACATTGCAAACTTGCAGCCCGATACTCACTGTAAGCCCCTGCCCATGTGAATGTACCCTGTACATTCAAAGGGGGGGGGCTCCAGCTGTTGCAAAACTACAACTCCCAGCATGCACAGTCTCAGTGCATGCTGGTAGTTATAGTTTTGCAACAGCTGGAGGCACACGGGTTGGGAAACACTGAGTTAGGAAACAATGTTTCCCAACCAGTGTGCCTCCAGCTGTTGCAAAACCACAACTCCCAAACATTCTCAGGCATGCTGGGAGTAGTAGTTCGGCAACATCTTTAGAGCCAGATGTTGCCGAACTACAACTCCCAGCATGCTTGGAGTTGTAGTTTTGCAACATCTGGAGGACTACAGTTTGCAGACCACTAATAAAGTGGTTCCCAATCTGTGCCCTTCCAGATGTTGCAAAACTACAACTCCCAGTATGCCAAAACTGAAGGGCCAGATGTTACAGAACTACAACTCTCAGCATGCCTGGACAGTAAGGGCATGCTGAGGATGTGTAGTTTTGCAACATCTGGAAGGGCACAGTGGTCCAAAAACTGTGGACCTCCAGAAGTTGCAAAACTGCTACTCCCAGCATGCCCAGACGCCAAGGGCTGTCTGGGCATGCTGGGAGTTGTAGTTTACAGGGTCCCAATACAGCAATGCATGTCGCTTTACGGCGACGTGCATTGCTGTAAAGGGCCCGACCGCGGCTGAAGATCTACTCACCTGTCGCCGCCGCCGTCTTCATCGCCGGGATCCGGGTCTTCAGGGATGAGGTAAGTACCGGGGCCGGTTCCCAGCACTCCCCCGTCCACCGCCGCATCCTCCGGTCTTCCTCCCGTCCTCTCCGGACTTCAAGGGGCCAGGCAGGACGGGAGGAAGTAACCGCCCCCCTCCTGCGATTGGTCGGTTAACTAACCGACAGATCGCAGGGAATAGGAGGAGGTGGCAGGCTTGCCACCTCGCTCCTATTCTTTAGCATGGTCCTGGCTGTCTGTGACAGCCGGGATCATGCGAAATTACCGGGCGGTCGGGTCCCAGAGACCCAATCAGCCCGGTATCGCCGCAGATCGCAAGCGCCGCAGATCGCAATTTCCCTTGCGATTTGCGGCGATCGCCGACATGGGGGGCCTACATGGCCCCCCTCGGCGTTAGCCATGGATGCCTGCTGAAGGATTTCAGCAGGCATCCGGTTCCGATCTCTGCCCGGCGAGCGGCAGAGACCGGAAAACGCCAGGACGTACGGGGACGTCCTGGGTCCTTAAAGCCCAGGGTGCGGGGACGTCCCCGTGCGTCCTGGGTCCTTAAGAGGTTAAAGCACCTTCCACCAGTTCTCTTTTTTCATTGTCAAGAAACAAGTTGGTTGGCCATTTTTCTCTTTTAACTTTTACTAGTTGTTTTTAATGAGAAACGAATAAATATGGGTTTTACCTACTCCGGATGCAAGTTCTCTTTTTTACAGGACCTATTGTGGTATGCCTCGGGGGGTGCAGGTTAGTTGGGGTGTTGCTGTAGTATATGAGGGGTTAATTTAACCCTTGTCACTCGTGACGCCAGGGTGCGGGTTAAAACTCTGAGATAATGCTGGGCCTATCACCACCCTTCCCAAGAGCGATAGGTGAGTGTAGAATAACGGATTGTCTACAACCGGTGCTGAACTGGAAAACTTGTAGAAACTTTACTGAAGATTTTCTGTACATGCAGTAACAGTAACAGTCCAGATAACAGAGTCTATATACAGCACGGCAATGACTGACAGTCGGTTGGGACCGGTAAGTTCTCTTTGGAGTAGGAGAATTGGATTGCATAGATCCGCTGGATTTAGGGGTTGGTTTAGTTCCAGTGATCTTGCGAAGATTTTGGGGAATTGTAATAACTCACAATTTGGATTATGGCCGAGGCTGCAAGGCTTTGGCCTAGTGGTTGCCGATGACAGCTGCGCAGATCCTACCTCATCAGCAGCCCATGAGGAAAGAGAGAGATTAATGGCCGCAGCTCCCTTATATGGGCAGGGACTGAAACGTTTTAGATTTGTCCAAGTCAGCTGTCACTCACCGTTACATAGGATTGTGGGTGATCACCTGACTAGAACCACCAAAGATCCTTTAGCAAACCATAGAGTTCTGTGAACCAAGTCACATGACCCGCAGATCCTGCAACGCTAACAAGGTAGGCATCTTAACTATACATATTTACACTTATATTTACACGAATTTTAGCTAACTGAGGGGTGACGAGGGGTTAACTAAAAAAGAGGACCCCCATTGTTCCTAGGGACTCTGACTTTGGGGACCTCACCACAAGGTACGGTATGAAATAAGGTACGGGGACACCACACTATGTACAGTGGGGATCAAAAGTTACATAGTTACATAGTTAGTATGGCTGAAAAAAGACATACGTCCATCAAGTCCAACCAGGGAATTGAAGGGAAGGGTGTAAGGGGATAAGGGGAAGGGATGTAGTTTTATAATTCTGCATAAGCATTAATGTTATTTTGTTCCAGGAATGCATCTAACCCTGTTTTAAAGCTGGTAATTGTTCCTGCTGTGACCAGTTCCTGAGGTAGACTGTTCCATAAATTCACAGTCCTTATGGTAAAGAAGGCATGTCGCCCCTTTAGACTAAACCTTTTCTTCTCCAGACGGAGGGAGTGCCCCCTCGTCCTTTGGGGGGGTTTAACCTGGAACAGTTTTTCTCCATATTTTTTGTATGGGCCATTTATATACTTATATAGGTTTATCATATCCCCCCATAAATGTCTCTTCTCAAGACTAAACAATTGTAACTCCTTTAATCGCTCGTCATAGCTAAGATGTTCCATGCCCCATATTAGCTTAGTAGCACGTCTCTGCACCATTTCCAGCACCGCAGTGTCCCTTTTATGTACAGGCGACCAAAACTGAACAGCATATTCCAGGTGAGGCCGTACAAATGCTTTATAAAGGGGGAGAATTATGTCCCTGTCCCTTGAGTCCATGCCTCTTTTTATACATGACAATATCCTGCTGGCTTTGGAAGCAGCAACCTGACATTGCATGCTATTCTGAAGTCTGTGATCCACAAGTACACCCAGATCCTTCTCTACCAGTGACTCTGCCAGTTTAATCCCCCCTAAGACATACGACGCATGCATGTTATTAGTACCCAGATGCATAACTTTACATTTATCCACATTGAACCTCATTTGCCAAGTGGATGCCGAGACACTTAGTCTATCCAAGTCATCTTGTAACTTATGCACATCCTCTATAGACTGTACTGTGCTACAAAGCTTGGTGTCATCTGCAAAGATAGAAACAGAGCTGTTAATGCCATCCTCTATATCATTGATAAATGATACACCACTAACAACCGGGGACCAACCAGAGTACGAATCATTGACCACCACTCTTTGGGTACGATGCATGAGCCAGTGTTCAATCCAGTTACAAACTAAAGTTTCCAAGCCCAAAGAAGTTTGGGCACCCCAGGTAAAAAAATTTATTAATGTGCTTAAAGAAGCCAAGGAAAAATGGAAAACTCTCCAAAAGACATCAAATTACAGATTAGACATTCTTATAATATGTCAACAAAAGTTAGATTTTATTTCCATCATTTACACTTTCAAAATAACAGAAAACAAAGAAATGGTGTCTGCAAAAGTTTGGGCACCCTGCAGAATTTATAGCATGCACTCTCTCCTTTGCAAAGCTGAGGCCTGCCAGTGTGATGAATTGTTCTCAGTCATCATCTGGGAAGACCAGGGGATGTCAATCTCAAAGGTTTTAAATGCCCACACTCATCTAACCTTGCACCATGGGTTCTTCTAAGCAGTTGTCTAGAAATCTGAAACTGAAAATAGTTGACGCTCACAAAACTGGAGAAGGCTATAAGAAGATAGCAAAACGTTTTCAGATGTCAATATCCTCTGTTTGGAATGTAATTAAGAAATGGCAATCATCAGGAACAGTGGAAGTTAAAGCAAGATCTGGAAGACCAAGAAAAATATTAGACAGAACAGCTCACAGGATTGTGAGAAAAACAATTCAAAACCCACGTTTGACTGCACAATCCCTCCAGAAAGTTCTGGCAGACACTGGAGCTGTGGTACACTATTCCACTATAAAGATATACTTGTTCAAATATGGTCTTCATGGAAGAGTCATCAGAAGACAACCTCTTCTACGTCCTCACCACAAAAATCAGCGTTTGAAATTTGCAAATGAACATATAGACAAGCCTGATGCATTTTGGAAACAAGTTCTATGGACCAATGAGGTTAAAATTGAACTTTTTGGCCGAAATGAGCGAAGGTACGTTTGGAGAAGAAGGGGAACAGAATTTAATGAAAAGAACCTCTGTCCAACTATTAAGCATGGGGGTGGACCAATCATGCTTTGGGGATGTATTGCAGGCAGCGGCACAGGGAACATTTCACGAGTAGGAGGAAAAATTGATTCAATAACATTTCAGCAAATTTTGGATGCTAACTTGATGCCATCTGTGAAAAAGCTGAAGTTAAAGAGAGGATGGCTTCTACAAATGGATAATGATCCTAAACACACCTCGAAATCCACGGGGGATTACATCAAGAGGCGTAAACTGAAGGTTTTGCCATGGCCTTCACAATCTCCTGACCTCAACAAAATCTATGGATAGACCTTAAAAGAGCAGTGCGTGACAGACAGCCCAGAAATCTCAAAGAACTGGAAGACTTTTGTAAGGAAGAATGGGCAAAGATACCTCAACAAAAATTGAAAGACTATTGGCTGGCTACAAAAAGCGTTTACAAGCTGTGATGCCCAAAGGGGGCAGTACAAGATATTAACTCTGCAGGGTGTCCTTTTTGCAGACACCAGTTGTCTGTTATTTTGAAAGTGTAAATGATAGAAATAAAATCTAACTTTTGTTGACATATTATAAGAATGTCTAATCTGTAATTTGATGTATTTTGGAGATTTTTCCATCTTTCCTTGGCTTCTTTATGCACATTAATACACATTTTTACCTGGGGGTGCCCAAACTTTTGATCCCCACTGTATTCAGGCCACCTTACAAGCCACAGGGTAGCCATTCTCAAAAACTGTACAGGTCATTTAGGAGATTTAGGAGATGGAACAAATTATTTGTTTTAGTGCGATAATATCAAGTAAAAATGGTGAAATAAATAACAATATGTATGCTTAACAAACTTCTTCACATAAAAAAGAGCATATAACATAATAGGCAAACAATGAAATAAACCTTTACCTTATTATTCTTTTAAACAATTCCACATCAGTTCTCACCTGCAACAGTTTTTTATCCTGACAAGCAGGACCAGACAGCTGAGCAGCTTTTAAAATGCTTTGACTTTGAAAAGAACATAAAAGTCAGTAAAAGATTATTAGACACTTTGATCACCCAGAAACCTATTGGTCTTATAAACATTCTGAAATCTGTGTTACCATTCACATTCAATTAATGCAGCTCTTACTGCAGCTTAATTTGTGATTTACATTCTCCTAGTGAAAATCATAATTTCAATAATAAATGGCTGGTGCATGTCTGAACATCATTTTGATTTTTACAGCCATTTTACATCTATCCGGAGATGAAGGAATGTGTGCTGTTAATATGAATATTTTGGGATTCCGGTAAAGCTTTTTTGCCTAGGGATCAATGTGAGAACGTGTGACATGGCATTATGCATGATGGCAGTACTATAAATGCAGAGCCTTTTGACATATACATGGAGCATGCTATTGCCATGTTTATTTCCTGTTGGAAATATAAAAACTTGTCTGTTCTTCCCTATGAAGATCGAGTAATATAGAAGAACCACAGGACCCCATATACAGTTATAGGTGCTGCATAATGATTAATAACTTGTTGGAGCTGTGATATTGGGATATACGTGTACCAGTGAGAATGAGCATTTACAATCAAGTTGGTGATGCAGATTTTAAAGTGCCCCTGTCACTTGACAACATTTTTGACATGTCATAATGGAGACATGTCAAAAGTTTTGATCATTCAGCTTCTGATATAGTCAGAAGAAGAGAATGCCTTAACATAACCAAGGGTGAAAGAGCAAAACAAAGAAGGCTCATGAGGGATTAGTAAGTAGAGAGGATCAAGCCGAGCCCCGCAAACCTGGATTCGCCCCAAATTTTGTGGTTGCCGTGGCTCACCAAACTTTCAAATATTTCCTGTTTCGGCTTGCACAAATCAGGGAATGTGCGAAATCATTAACATGAGGCATGAGAATCATATGGTGTTTTGGCGCCCAGAGGAACTAGGAAGCTCAGGGGGAAGTAAAATGATATCAGATTGACCAGCATTACTTGCAAATATCACATGATAACCCCAGGTTTACAACAATTTGCTGGTTTATATCAGCTCAATGGCCAATAGCCGGCAACAAAGGGGGATAGGGACTTTTAAACAGTTTTAAAGGCATGGTGCACTCAGCTGTGGCCATTCTGGAGAGATGCAGAAGAGGGAGAAGAAAATTAAAATGCACTGGTTTAAACCTAGGTATCTTTGTTAACTTGGCATTTAACCATTTATATATGGCATTATTGGTACAATTATTAAAGTGTACCTGTCATTTAAAAAAATATATATAATGTAGATAATAACATTATATGTATATTTGTAATATACATTAGTTAAACATATTTTTGGGTGAAAAAGTGCTGTCCCTGCAGTTATTGTCCATGTGTCTATGTGTGGAAACAAAATGCAGGAAGTGTGGGCAGACAAGCAGGGCTCTGTACACTGAGGACAAGCAGGGCTCTGCACACTGAGGACAAGCAGGTCCCTGTACACTGAGGGCAAGCAGGGCTCTGTACACTAAGGACAAACAGGGCTCTGTGTACTGAGGACCAACAGGGCTCTGTGCACTAAGGACAAGCAGGGCTCTGTACACTAAGGACAAGCAGGGCTCTCTACACTGAGGACAAGCAGGGCTCTGTACACTGAGGACAAGCAGGGCTCTGTACACTGAGGACAAGCAGGGCTCTGTGCACTGAGGACAAACAGGGCTCTGTACACTGATGACAAGCAGGGCTCTGTACACTGAGGACAAGCAGGGTTCTGTACACTGAGGACAAACAGTGCTCTGTACACTTAGGACAAGCAGGGCTCTGTACAATGAGAACAAGCAGGGCTCTGTTCACTGAGGACAAACAGGACTCTGTACACTTAGGACAAGCAGGGCTCTGTACACTGAGGACAAGCAGGGCTCTGTACACTGAGGACATGCAGGGCTCTATACACTGAAGACAAGCAGGGCTCTATAGACTGAGGACAGGCAGGGCTCTGTGCAGTGAGGACAAGCAGGGCTCTGTACACTAAGGACAAACAGGGCTCTGTGCACTGAGGACAAGCAGGGATCTGTGCACTAAGGCTCTTTGACATACTTTCGGCTCACACAGCAGGCTGATTGTTAAGTCAGGGACTTTTTAATACATTAATATGCATTTGTTTAGACAAAGTTATCTATGTTATCGTGGCATTTAACCATTTATATATTGCATTATTGGTACAATTATTAAAGTGTACCTGTCATTTGCAAAAAAATATATAATGTGGACAATAACATTATATGTATATTTGTAATATACATTACACTAATGACAGGCAGGGCTCTGTACTTTGAGGAAAAGCAGGGCTCGGTACTTTAAGGACAAGCAGGGCTCTGTACACTGAGGACCAGCAGGGCTCTGTACACTGAGTACAAGCAGGGCTCTGTGCACTAAGGACTGGCAGGGCTCTGTACACTGAGGACAAACAGGGCTCTGTACACTGAGGACAAGCAGGGCTCTGTACACTGAGGACAAGCAGGGCTCTGTGCACTGAGGACAAACAGGGCTCTGTACACTGATGACAAGCAGGGCTCTGTACACTGAGGACAAGCAGGGTTCTGCACACTGAGGACAAGCAGGTCCCTGTACACTGAGGACAAGCAGGGCTCTGTACACTAAGGACAAACAGGGCTCTGTGTACTGAGGGCCAACAGGGCTCTGTGTACTAAGGACAAGTAGGGCTCTGTACACTAAGGACAAGCAGGGCTCTCTACACTGAGGGCAAGCAGGGCTCTGTACACTGAGGACAAGCAGGGCTCTGTACACTGAGGACAAGCAGGGCTCTGTGCACTGAGGACAAACAGGGCTCTGTACACTGATGACAAGCAGGGCTCTGTACACTGAGGACAAGCAGGATTCTGTACACTGAGGACAAACAGTGCTCTGTACACTTAGGACAAGCAGGGCTCTGTACAATGAGGACAAGCAGGGCTCTGTTCACTGAGGACAAACAGGACTCTGTACACTTAGGACAAGCAGGGCTCTGTACACTGAGGACAAGTAGGGCTCTGTACACTGAGGACATGCAGGGCTCTATACACTGAAGACAAGCAGGGCTCTATACACTGAGGACAGGCAGGGCTCTGTGCAGTGAGGACAAGCAGGGCTCTGTACACTAAGGACAAACAGGGCTCTGTGCACTGAGGACAAGCAGGGATCTGTGCACTAAGGCTCTTTGACATACTTTCGGCTCACACAGCAGGCTGATTGTTAAGTCAGGGACTTTTTAATACATTAATATGCATTTGTTTAGACCTAGTTATCTATGTTATCGTGGCATTTAACCATTTATATATTGCATTATTGGTACAATTATTAAAGTGTACCTGTCATTTGCAAAAAAATATATAATGTGGACAATAACATTATATGTATATTTGTAATATACATTACACTAATGACAGGCAGGGCTCTGTACTTTGAGGAAAAGCAGGGCTCGGTACTTTAAGGACAAGCAGGGCTCTGTGCAATGAGGACCAGCAGGGCTCTGTGCACTAAGGACTGGCAGGGCTCTGTACACTGAGGACAAACAGGGCTCTGTACCCTGAGGACAAGCAGGGCTCTGTGCAGTCAGAACAAGCAGAGCTCCGTACACTGAGGACAAGCAGGGTTCTGTATATTGAGGACAAGCAGGGCTATGTACACTGAGGACAAGCAGGGCTCTGTACACTGAGGACAAGCAGGGATCTGTGCAATAAGGCTCTTTGACATGCTATCGACTCACACAGCAGGCTGTGGGGACCTGCACAGAGCCCTGAATGTCCTGGCCACACTTCCTGTGTTTTGTCTTTGCACAGAGACACATAGGCAATAGCTGCATGGACAGCAATATTTTACACAACAATATAATTTTTTTAACCCCTTCCTGACCCATGACGTACTGATACATTATGGGTCTGGTAAGGGGAATAAAGCACAGGCCCACGCATGAGTCCGCATCATAGTCAGCAGATGCCCGCTGCCATCAGCAGCTGACATCTTTCAGTATTGACATGCATCTGAGCTGGCTGCAATAGCGGTCATTTAAATTCCTAAATGTCGTGATCAATAGCGATCACAGTATCTCAACATGAAGACCCATCTGCAGCTTTGCGATGTAATTGTGTGCTGCCAATGGGTTGCTGTGAAAGAACGATGACTTACCTCTTCCTTCCTGGTGCTTGGTGGATCATCAATTTATTAAGGATGCCTTAGGTAGCCCTTAGCAATCGATAACTGATAACATGGATGCTTGCCCTCAGTACACAGAGCCTTGCTTGTCCTCAGAGCACAAAGCCCTGCTTGTCCTCAGTGTACAGAGCCCCGCTTGTCTTCATTGCACAGAGCCCTGCTTGTCTTTAGTGTAGAGAGCCCTGCTTGTCTTCAGTGTACAGAGCCCTGCTTGTCTTTATTGTAGAGAGCCCTGCTTGTCTTCAGTGTACAGAGCCCTGCTTGTCTTCAGTGAACAGAGCCCTGCTTTTCTTTAGTGTAGAGAGCCCTGCTTGTCTTCAGTGTACAGAGCCCTGCTTGTCTTTAGTGTAGAGAGCCCTGCCTCTCCTCAGTGGACAGAGCCCTGTTTGTCCTCAGTGCACAAAGCCCTGCTTGTCCTCCACACCCCCACACACAAAAAAATATTCTGCTTATTGGCAGCCCTTGAATCCATCATAGTCCTCCACGTACACATATCTGAAAAAGAAAAGAAAAAAGGAAACAATAAAAAAAACATCCCAAAACCAAAACAGTGCACCAATTGACCAGGCGAACAGGCCTTGATACATGACCCCCCAGTGTGTCTCTACAAAGCTTAATACAATCAGCACTGATTGGGCAGTGTAAGAATGTGTAAAGACACACCCCATGTCAACAGAGCTCCCTAAAGCTATAGCAAATAACACAATGCGACAACAAAACTAACATTTGAGATACATGAAAATGTTTTTTAACAGATTTAGAATTATGATTAACTCACTAAACATATGCTCTAGTTTAGTAGATCCACGAACTTCAATGTCTTTTTGCAAGTTTCACAAACAGTACCCTATTAAGAACAAATTTGGCACAATTGTACATGTAATAAACAACATGTGGCAAATATTGTTAAGCAAAATAAAAGGTGTATAGAAAAATTATAGGCATACATTTTAGTAAATTTGGTGGATGTGAGAGGCTGTACCCTTTTTCTGCAAAGCCACAGCTACTTTACATTAAGCAGCATAGAAAAAGTTGCATATTTTGCACAAAATGGGGTAAAAGTAAAATTTGTGACTTTTTTTGATGCCAAAACACTGGCGTATGTTGTTAATTATCACTCCCCTATTTACAGGTTACTGTAGTTTAGGGAGGTTTTTAAAGCTAACTGAGTTTCTTTAACCTGTTGGGGACGAAGGGCGTATGCATAAGCCCTTGCGTCCTGGTACTTAAGGACGAAGGGCGTATCCATACGCCCGTGGGAATTTCGGTCCCCGCCGCGTGCCGTGCGGGGACTGGACCGGGGTGACTGCTGATATCTATCAGCAGGCACCGCATGCAGATACCCAGGGGGGTCATTAGACCCCCTCATGTCGGCGATCGGCGCAAATTGCAAGTGAATTCACACTTGCAATTTGCGCCGATTCTGGGTCATTACGGGTCTATGGTGACCCGGTGACCCGGCATATAAGGGGGATCGCGGGTGTCTAAGACACCCACGATCCCCTGAAGCGATAGGAGTGAGGTGGCACGGGTGCCACCCCTCCTATCCCTGCTATTGGTGGTCTAGACGCGACCACCAATAGCAGATCGGGGGCGGGGGGGGTTTACTTTAGTTTTCCCTGTCCTGCCCACCCACAATAAGCGGGCCAGAACGGGGAAAACGAAGAGGAGCGGCGCCGAAAATCACTTACCCGTCCGGAGGCAGCGGAGCGACGGTGATCGGCGGGTGGCGACGGAGATCTGCAGGCGGCGTGCGGCAGAAGAGGACGGCTCCCTGGATGCGACGAAAGCCGGTAAGTTGCCTACCAACATCTAGAGGGCTACAGTCTGAGACCACTATAGTGGTCTCTAGACTGTAGCACTCCAGATGTTGCAAAACTACAACTCCTAGCATGCCCACACAGCTGTTTGCTGTCTGGGCATGCTGGGAGTTGTAGTTTTGCAACAGCTGGAGGTCTACAGTTTAGAGACCACTGCACAGTGATCTCTATACTGCCCTCTAGATCTTGCAAAACTACAACTCCTAGCATGCCCACACAGCTGTTTGCTGTCTGGGCATGCTGGGAGTTGCAGTTTTGTAACATCTGGAGGTCCACAGTTTGGAGATCACTGTTCAGTGGTCTCTAAATTGTTGCACTCCAGATGTTGCAAAACTGCAAATCGCAGCATGCCCAAACAGCAAACAGCTGTCTTGGCATGCTGGGAGTTGTAGTTGCGTACCTCCAGCTGTTGCATAACTACATCTCCCAGCATGCCCTTCTGTGATCAGTACATGCTGGGAATTGTAGTTTTGCAACAGCTGGAGGCACACTGGTTGGAAAATACTGAGTTAGGTAACAGAACCTAACTGAAGGTTTTCCAACCAGTGTGCCTCCAGCTGTTGCAAAACTACAACTCCCAGCATGCACGGTTTGTCAGTACATGCTGGGAGTTGTAGTTTTGCAACAGCTGGAGGCACACTGGTTGGAAAATACTGAGTTAGGTAACAGAACCTAAATGAAGGTTTTCCAACCAGTGTGCCTCCAGCTGTTGCAAAACTACAACTCCCAGCATGTACTGACAGACCGTGCATGCTGGGAGTTGTAGTTTTGCAACAGCTGGAGGCACACTGGTCGGAAAATACTGAGTTAGGTAACAGAACCTAACTGAAGGTTTTCCAACCAGTGTGTCTCATGCTGTTGCAAAACTACAACTCCCAGCATGCACGGTCTGTCAGTACATACTGGGAGTTGTAGTTTTGAAACAGCTGGAGGTTTGCCCCCCCATGTGAACGTACAGGGTACATTCACACGGGCGGGTTTACAGTAAGTTTCCTGCTTCAAGTATGAGCTGCGGCAAATTTTTCGCCGCAGCGCAAATTCCTCACCGTAACACGCCAGTGTGAATGTACCCTAAAAACACTACACTACACTAACACATAAAAAAGAGTAAAACACTACATATACACCCCTTACACTGTCCCCCCCATTAAAAATGAAAAATGTATTGTACGGCAGTGTTTCCAAAACGGAGCCTCCAGCTCTTGCAAAACAACAACTCCACGCATTTCTGGACAGCCACTGAATGTCCAGGCATGCTTGGAGTTTAGCAACAGCTGGAGGCACCCTGTTTGGGAATCACTGGCGTAGAATACCCCTATGTCCACCCCTATGCAATCCCTAATTTAGTCCTCAAATGCGCATGGTGCTCTTTCACTTCGGAGACCTGTCGTATTTCAAGGAAACAGTTTAGGGCCACATATGGGGTATTTCCGTACTCAGGAGAAATTGCGTTACAAATATTGGGGGGCTTTTTCTCCTCATACCCCTTATGAAAAGGAAAAGTTGGGGTCTACACCAGCCTGTTTGTGTAAAAAAAAATATTTTTACACTAACATGCTGGTGTTGACCTTTACTTTTTATTTTCACAAGAGGTAAAAGGAAAAAAAGACCTACAAAATGTGTAACGCAATTTCTCCTGAGTACAGAAATACCCCATATGTGGACGTAAAATGCTCTGTGGGCGCATAACAAAGCTCAGGAGTGAGAGCGCACTATGTACATTTGAGGCCTAAATTGGTGATTTGCGCAGGGGTGGCTGATTTTACAGCAGTTCTGACATAAACCCAAAAAAATAAATACCCACATGTGACCCCATTTTGGAAACTACACCCCTCACAGAATGTAACAAGGGGTACAGTGAGCATTTATGCCCCACAGGTGTCTGACAGATTTTTGGAACAGTGGTCAGTGAAAATGAAAAATGTAATTTTTTTGTTTGCACAGCCCACTGTTCCAAAGATCTGTCAAACACCAGTTGGGTGTAAATGCTCACTGTACCCCTTATTACATTCTGTGAGGGGTGTAGTTTCCAAAATGGGGTTACATGTGGGGGGGTCCACTGTTCTGGCACCACGGGGGGCTTTGTAAATCCACATGGCCCCCGACTTCCATTCCAAACAAATTATCTCTCTAAAAGCTCAATGACGCTCCTTCTCTTCTGAGCATTGTAGTTCGCTCGCAGTGCACTTGACATCCAAACATGGGGTATTTCCATTCTCAGAAGAAATGGGGTTACAAATTTTGGGGGGCATTTTCTCCTATTACCCCTTGTGAAAAAGTAAAATTTGGGGAAAAAACAGCATTTTAGTGAAAAAATTTTTTTTTTCATTTACATATCCGAATTTAACAAAAAGTTGTCAAACACCTGTGGGGTGTTAAGGCTCACCATACCCCTTCATACGTTCCTTGAGTGGTGTAGTTTCTATAATAGTATGCCATGTGGGGGGTTTTGCTGTCCTGGCACCATAGGGGCTTCCTAAATGGGACATGCCCCCCAAAAACCATTTCAGAAAAACTCACTCTGCAAAATCCCCTTGTCGCTCCTTCCATTCTGAGCCCTCTAGTGCACCCCCCGAACACTTGACATACACATATGAGGTATTTGCTTAATCGAGAGAAATTGGGTTACAAATTTTGAGAGGATTTTTTTACTTTTACCCCTTGTAAAAATTCAAAAACTGGGTCTACAAGAACATGCAAGTGTAAAAAAGGAGGATTTAGAATTTTCTACTTCACTTTGCTGCTATTACTGTGAAACACCTAAAGGGTTAACACACTTACTGAATGTCATTTTGAATACTTTGAGGGGTTCAGTTTTTATAATGGGGTCATTTATGGGGTATTTCTAACCAGAAGAACCTTCAAATCCACTTCAAACCTGAACTGGTCCCTGAAAAATTCAGATTTTGAAAATTTAGCGAAAAATTCAAAAATTGCTGCTGAACTTTGAAGCCCTCTGATGTTTTCCAAAAGTAAAAACATGTCAACTTTATGATGGAAACATAAAGTAGTCATATTGTATATGTGAATCAATATATAATTTATTTGGAATGTCTACTTTCCTTACAAGCAGAGAGCTTCAAAGTTAGAAAAATGCTAAATTTTCTAATTTTTCATGACATTTTTGAATTTTTCACCAAGAAATGATGCAAGTATCAACCAAAATTTACCAATAACATAAAGTAGAATATGTTACGAAAAAATCATCTCGGAATCAAATTTATAAGTAAAAGCATCCCAGAGTTATTAATGCTTAACCCCTTAACGACGCAGGACGTATATTTACGTCCTGCGCCGGCTCCCGCGATATGAAGCGGGATCGCGCCGCGATCCCGCATCATATCGCGTGGGTCCCGGCGCTAATCAACGGCCGGGACCCGCGGCTAATACCACACATCGCCGATCGCGGCGATGTGCGGTATTAACCCTTTAGAAGCGGCGGTCAAAGCTGACCGCCGCTTCTAAAGTGAAAGTGAAAGTGACCCGGCTGCTCAGTCGGGCTGTTCGGGACCGCCGCGGTGAAATCGCGGCGTCCCGAACAGCTGATCGGACACCGGGAGGGCTCTTACCTGCCTCCCCGGTGTCCGATCGACGAATGACTGCTCCGTGCCTGAGATCCAGGCAGGAGCAGTCAAGCGCCGATAATGCTGATCACAGGCGTGTTAATGCACGCCAGTGATCAGCATTAGAGATCAGTGTGTCCAGTGTTATAGGTCCCTATGGGACCTATAACACTGCAAAAAAAATTTAAAAAAAAAGTGTTAATAAAGGTCATTTAACCCCTTCCCTAATAAAAGTTTGAATCACCCCCCTTTTCCCATAAAAAAAATAAAACAGTGTAAAAAAAATAAAAAATAAACATATGTGGTATCGCCGCGTGCGTAAATGTCCGAATTATAAAAATATATCATTAATTAAGCCGTACGGTCAATGGCGTACGCGCAAAAAAATTCCAAAGTCCAAAAAAGCGTATTTTGGTCACTTTTTATATCATTAAAAAATGAATAAAAAGTGATCAAAAAGTCCGATCAAAACAAAAATCATACCGATAAAAACTTCAGATCACGGCGCAAAAAATGAGTCCTCATACCACCCCATACATGGAAAAATAAAAAAGTTATAGGGGTCAGAAGATGACATTTTTAAACGTATAAATTTTCCTGCATGTAGTTATGATTTTTTCCAGAAGTGCGACAAAATCAAACCTATATAAGTAGGGTATCATTTTAACCGTATGGACCTACAGAATAATGATAAGGTGTAATTTTTACCGAAATATGCACTGCGTAGAAACGAAAGCCCCCAAAAGTTACAAAATGGCGTTTTTTTTTTCAATTTTGTCGCACAATGATTTTTTTTTCCGTTTCGCCGTGCATTTTTGGGTAAAATGACTAATGTCACTGCAAAGTAGAATTGGCGACGCAAAAAATAAGCCATAATATGGATTTTTAGGTGGAAAATTGAAAGGGTTATGATTTTTAAAAGGTAAGGAGGAAAAAACGAAAGTGCAAAAACGGAAAAACCCTGAGTCCTTAAGGGGTTAAAGTGACAGTGGTCAGATTTGCAAAAAATGCTCCCGTCCCTAGGGTCATAATGGGCTCCATCCCCAAGGGGTTAAAGGGGTATACCCATTTCCTTAACCATATAGGCTTCAGGCTCTCTTAAACAGAGAGTCATATTTAATTGTTATGTTTAGCACTCTGTCGCCGGAGGGACTTAATGAAGTGATTGAGCGCACTACTGATTACATTTTAATTCTGGTATAGTAATTGTTTGTGATGGGGTCACTGGGGTTTATTTGCATTGTTTCATTTCTGGTCATGTGACATGACCAGCTGCTATTTATTCTGATTGCTATTTGATTTGTATCGTACCTGAAGAAGATACCGGATCAGTTTCGTAACGCGTAGTACATTTTTTTAAATAAATCTTTTTTTAAAGAATTTTTGGACTACCTCATTGGCAGTGCCCTGTGATCCTCCGGTGGAGAGTGGTGTGTGGTACTGTGGTCTATTCATAATGTTTGACAGTTACAGGCATAGCAGTTTAGCTTAGGAACTGTGAGATACAGAAGTAAATGGCCTTCTTCTGACCCCGTCCCATCCACTAGCAATCCCGGAAGTTTGAGCAGACAGCAGCAGCAGAGAGCGGTAATCAGCCAGATGAGAATACCCCTTTAAGTGTGTTCCAAGTCCAGTGCCAGCACTCCGGTGCTTCCTGCTGCTGCAGCGAGTTCCGAACATCAGGCGAGCCAAGACAGCTGCTCATCGGAGGAACATAGGCAGCAGGTAATACTAAACATGTGCCACTTGACATCTTTATTATTATTGTTATTAACATTTTATATTCCTGGTGGTCTGTCATTTATTTTACCTCAGAAAGCCCCTTTAACGGGATGTAATTTATTAAACAATGTTAAAATTTATCAAAACTATGAAAAAAAAAGAGCATAACTTAAAATCATAATCTGTCTTGCTAGCAACAGATGCCCTTCATTTGTTTTTGTTTTTTTACTATGCAGGATTATATTCATTCTGCTTCAAATAAATTGAAGAAGGTTGTTGTTCTGGACATGTGAAAATTAGGATTTTGTTTATGTTTTAAAGTCTCCGTCATTAAGAAAAACATTTGACATGTGAGACAGACACGCTTCTCCCAGCACTATACAAAACCTTTAACTTGTCTAATTGACAAGTCAGAAGTTTTTATAAATGAGTATGACAGGGACACTTCAACTAACTTGCTAAATCTATTATTAGGTAACATGAGGTAACTATATGAATAGGGTTGGCTTCTTATTTTGTTGGCAGTAGAAAAAGTCTTGGTTGGTGATGGAGTCTAAGATGGCTCTGTTTGACCTATTCCATTTTTATTGCTGTTGTATATAAAAATCATGAATTTGATCCAGAGGCCAGACAGACTTCTAGCATTCCTTCCTTTAAATAAGTTCCATCTAAAAGACTGTAAGACAGTTTTAGAGCCAGGCCATAGCTTTATGAGTTAATGGAAGACTGTAGTAATTTCAAGGAGATTTTACAACATGTTAGGAAATCGGTGTAATAATGAATGTTTCAGATCTCCAAAAGCATTTAAGAGTTGGCCAAACATGGTCTATTTATCATCCTGAACATCAAGTTAATCCCATCTGCAACTAAATAGCAAAAAAGAACTTGATTAAAAATATTTGCAATATGGTAGTTAATGAGGCATGTAAAATGGCAGTCAACGACTAGTGGCATAAAAGGTGTGACAGAGTACCCATATAGGTGTCCAATATAAGCTTTGAAGTAATTAGAGATGAGCGAATCACAGCTGACGAATTCCTTACGAATTTCACATGCAGGATGCAGCCTTTCAGCAGCCAGTCGCCCCTGTGATGTCACAGCCCTATATATTCTGCAGCCATTTTGCGGCTCGTCATATCATTCATTACACTGCATAGAGATTGGACGGACATTGCTGTGTGTGTGTGTGTGTGTTACACAGAAAAGCTCATTCCAGCAGAGTTTCACATCAGTGTTCTGGTGGACAGAGAGCAGTGTTTTTTTCACTGAAAAGGATTTTTACTGCAGCCACAAACCTCCCAGTTACTTTCTACAGCATTGTATTACAGAGAGGAGCAGATAGCTGTATGTTGCCTCATACATTTCAACAAGCTGCCTCAACTTCATAAACCTTAGCAGAGGAGGCAGGAATAATTTTCAGCGCAATTCTGTGTCTTTGTTCCACAACAAATCATCTGATGGTTATACTAGTCTGTAGACTGTATAATACCCAGCAGTCCATTCCTAAATTGACAGAGTGCAATTTGGTGTTTAGTACACAGCTTTTTTTGTGCTGCAGCACAGTTGTGTACTGCTGGTGTTGTGCAAAAATACTTTTTTTTAAGCATACTGTAGCACATTTTTCTGCCCCCATAAGTCCATACCACATACTTACATCGAAGTAGTGTACTATTTTTTACCTGTTAATCTGTCAAGGGCCTAGATACTGTGAAAGTCCAGGCAAAAGTAATCACCGGCTGGTGTTTTACTAAAATACTTTTTTTAAGCATACTGCACCGCATTTTTCTACCCTCATAAGTGCAAACCTGATACCACATACCTACATTTAAGTAGTGTACTATTTTGTACCTGTTAATCTGTCAAGGTGCCTACATACTGTGATAGTCCAGGTAAAAGTACTCACCGGCTGGTTTTGTACTCAGGTGCTGTTTTAAGTGTACTGCAGCACATTTTTCTGCCCTCACAATTGCATACCACATACCTACATCTAAATAGTGTACTATTTTATACCTGTTAATCTGTCAAGAGCCTATATACTGTGAAACGACAGCTAAAAGTACACACGTGCTGCTGTTCTAGACAAATACTGTTTTAAACGTAGTGAAGCGTATTGTACTCCCCTGATATACGCAATAAGTATGTCAGGCAGTGTAGTGCATGGATGGGCACAGAGGAGTGGCAGAGGCCTAAATTCATCAGGCGTGTGGCAGCCTGAGTCGCAGCGAGAGGTCTGAGCTCCCGGTGTCAGCTAGCAGTCGTGTCTCGACCAGCAACCCAGCAGCTGTGATTGATCGGTTCACTCGGTCATCCACTTCATCCCAAGTAACATCCAACACCCCAAGTTAACAGTTGGTGGGTTCCTCAGACTCAACCCTCCCTTGGCATGGCCCTCATGCTGCTGCTGCCACCTTAAGGCTCTGTCATTGTGCTGCCATATGGTCTCCTCATGCTGATGCTGCAACCTCCAGGCTCTCTCATTGTGCGGCTCTATGGTCTCCATATGCTAATGCTACCTCCTCCACGCTCTTTCATTGTGCCACCATATGGTCTCCTCATGCTGATGCTCTCACCTACAGGCTCTGTCATTGTGCCACCATATGGTCTCCTCATGTTGATGCTGCCACCTCCAAGCTCTCTAATTGTGCTGCTCTATGGTCTCCTCATGCTGATGCTGCCACCTCCAGGCTCTCTCATTGTGCTGCTCTTTGGTCTCCTCATGCTGATGCTACCACCTCCACGCTCTGTCATTGTGCCCCCATATGGTCTCCTCATGCTGATGCTACTACCTCCAGGGACTGTCATTGTGCCACCTTATGGTCTCTTCACATTGATGCTGCCACCTCCAGACTCTCTAATTGTGCTGCTTTATGGTGTCCTCATGCTGATGCTATCACCTCCAGGCTCTCTCATTGTGTTGCCATACTGCAAAACATAATTAAGGTGCTTGTCCCCAGTTTCAGAAATTCCTCTGCATTAGGGTCACTTTCAGGACTCCTGATGCTGCTGCTGCCACCTCCAGGCTCATTCAACCACTATATGGTATCCTCATGCTTCAACCACCTCCAGGCTGTGCCATTTATCCAATATATGGTTTACTGATGCTTCAGCCACCTCCAGGCTGTGCCATTCATCCACTATATGGTTTACTGATGCTTTAGCCAACTCCAGGCCGTGCCATTTAGACACTAAATGATCTCCTCATGCTTCAGCCAACTCCAGGCTGTGTCATTCAGCCACTATATGGTCTCCTCATGCTTCAGCCAACTCCAGGCTGTGTCATTCAGCCAATATATGGTTTAATAATGTGCTGGGCCTGGGCCTGGGCCTGCGCCTAAAATGTTTTATGGTAGCACTGCTATCATAAATCTTCAATTTAAATTTCAAAATTCATCTTTTAATCTTAGGGATTGTGAAGCCCTAGTGTCTACTCATGCTGCTGCCAGCTCCAGGCTGTATCATTCAGCAACTACACGGTCTCCTCATACTGATGCCCCCTCCAGGCTTTGTCATTGTGCTGCCATGTGACATATGACTCCTTGTTAGATTTGGTCCTTTGTACCCACACGCCAAGGCCCGGGACACTAAAACTTGTGAGTTAAAATTTCAATTTCAAAATCCTCAATTTCAATTTCAAAATCTTACATTTCTATTTAAAAATCTTAAATTTCAATGGTCTCCTCATGCTTCTGCCAACTCCAGGCTGTGCCATTCAGACACTATATGGTCTCCTCATGCTTCAGCCAACTCCAGGCTGTGTCATTCAGCCACTATATGGTCTACTCATGCTTCAGCCACCTCCAGGCTGTGTCATTCAGCCAATATATGGTTTACTTGATACTGTTGGGCCTGGGCCAAACAATTTTATGGTAGCACTAAATAACATTAATCTTCAATTTAAATTTCAAAATTCAACTTTTAATCTCATGGATTGTGAAGCCCTAGTGTCTACTCATGCTGCTGCCTGCTCCAGGCTGTGTCAATCAACAACTATACAGTCTCCTAATGCTACCAACACCTCCACGCTGTGTCATTCAGCCATGATATGGTCTCCTCATGCTGCCAACACCTCCACGTTGTGTCATTCAGCCACTATATGGTCTCCTCATGCTTCAGCCACATTCAAGCTGTGTCATTCAGCGACTATATGGTCTCCTCATGCTGCCAACACCTCCACGCTGTGTCATTTATCCACTATATGGTCTCCTCATGCTGCCAACACCTCCTTGCTGTGTCATTCAGCCACTATATTGTCTCCTCATGCTGCCAACACCTCCACGCTCTGTCATTGTGTCGCTCTGCAGCAGTGATTCTAAAGCATTATTTCACTACCCCGGCACACTCCATATGCATGTTAGAACAAAGCAAAGTGTTCTACACCCCTATTGAGGCTCTCTGTAGACCAGAAATAGCCGTTTTTTTAATATAGATTTGCCGCAAATTAATTCGGATCAAACCGAATTTCTTCAGAAAATTTGGCGAATCGGCCGAATCAAATTTTTCAAAAGTTCGCTCATCTCTAGAAGTAATATAGAAGCATGGCATCACAAAATAAGAAAGACTGATAGTTATAAAAAATATTACCTATTTCTTATTTATTACGGAGGTTAGTGCTTTAGTGAATACCTGTATATTGTCTGACCAGCCTAAAAGCTTTTTAAAATGAAAACTTTTTACTTATACTTGTAAACATTGAAACACAGCTGCTTTTAGTTCACTGATATGTCCTAAAATAACATGAAATAAAAGGAAGTTGTGATTTCCATTTAGAAGATTTCAGACGATGATGTTGGGGGGAAGCATTTTAAGAACAAAAAAAAAATTAATTTGTACAGAAATACCAATGTTTATAAATGATACACTCATGCACTTGAAATGCCCTCATTCTATCAGTATCATTCCATTTCCATGAGCTTATTTTTTATTTATGTGTTTAAAGCACTAAAAGTGTTCCTAAGATGAATACCGTCATTGCAGAAAAAGTAAGAAAAAAATACATTTTCTTTGTTCTACAGTATCTTCTACAGAGAATGGAGGCAATCCTGTAGGCAGCTTTAGTCGCTAGTCATGGCTAAATGCATTGTATATCACAACCTAGCATTTTATTGTGCATTTTAAGAACTACAGATGAATACTCATGCAACAGAACTACAGAACTGTGTTTCTTAGAAAAAGAAAAAAAAAAGCAAATACATTTCTGTAGAATGAATATAACTATGTAAGGCTAGTTTTTTTTATTATTATTATTCATACTTGACTTTTTTTATATGAACAAATACATACAGAAACAAAAATCTAATATACATGTCAAATTGTATTTTAATCCCCAAGACCCTCGCCGGTCTGGCCCTCCCCAGCAATATACATTCCACAACACTGAAATTATAAAACCAAGAAGGAAAAGTTGCAGAATTAGGCAAGTTACAGGGTCAATAAAGATATCCGCAAATTATGAAAAAATGTTAATAAAATATTCAAAAGTTCTTGATTTATTTAGTATTGAGTATGAGCTTCACCTGCAGAAATACACACACTTACACACCTTGGCATGCTATCAGTAATACTATTAATGGAATGCTCTGCCACACTGAATGCACTTGGACACGTAAATCATCAAGATATTCTGCTAGCAGCTACCTTTGCAAGTGCCGACCAATGATGTTCCAAATGTACTTGATGTACAATGTACAAGCCCAGATGTACAAATGTACAGATGTACAAATGTACAAGTCCAGAGATGCTGCAGGCCATGGTAGCATATTTAGGCCATGCTGGCTGCACACAGTAGCATGAATATCGTGTGACCTAGTATTGCCTTGTTAAAAAAAAAAACAGCTCGATATAGAGATCAAATCAATGTATTGCCAAGCTGTTATTGTACCTGGAACAAAGACTATAGGTCCCGCTACCGTACATTATGCCACTCCACACCAAAATCCCGGGCATAGGGCATTCCAATATGAAGGCCTTTTCATTGCATTCTCCACATTGTCTCCAAACCAAAAGATAAAAGAGGGACTCATCACTCCATTGCTGTCTTGCCCTATACCAAGATAGCATGAGGTCAATAGAAAACCTGTAGCTGGACATCTGGCTTTTATCCCAATGTTGTTCAACTACATTCTCCTGGTTTAAGTAGATACTGTTCAATGCCCTGGGCATCATATGGGATGTCAAGTTTTACTTGTTGTTAAGTACAGTATGATTCATCCCTACAGAGGTTCATTATATTTAATAAGACAAAATGCTTTTTAGTTTGGACAAGAACATTTGGTTTGGACAAGCAATATGTAACTGCAGATATGTAATGAAAAATGCAAAACTACAGTGTCTTTCCTTGTTGCTAATGAGTGGTTACCTAATTTTCAACAAACTTTGTTGAAGGGGAGCAGGTTAGTGATGAGCGGCATATGCCATATTCGAATTTACGATATTTCGCGAATATGAGGACGAATATTCATCCCATATTCGTGAAATTCAAATATTCGTTATATTCTTGAGGTTTTTTTGAATTGCGAAATTTTGCTATTGCGAATGCAAAATTAATAGCGAAATTTCGCTCGTCTGCGCATGCGCGCTATAACATCATACAAGGGACGTTGCTAGGGACATTGCTAAGCTCTGACAACTGTGCTTGCAGGACTCTCATTGGCTCACAGGCATAAGTTGGGTGGAATTTCCACAAATATTCGCATGCATAAACCTCTCGCCTCACAGTCTCATCCCTGGGTCTTTAATGAAATGATACAAGCATTGCATTTATCAGTCGAAGGAGATCCCTACAATGTGCTCAGTTTTTAAAACTGTTTGAAAAAAAGACGAATATTCGTAATAGTGAATTTTAAGCACGAAATTCGTAATATTCACAAATTCGCGAAATGCGATATTCGTGACGAATATTCGAATTGCGAATATTCGTGAGCAACACTAGAGCAGGAACCTTTTTCTGTTTGTGCAATGTATGGGAGACATCAAAGCAGATAGTTTCTAACGAATAGAGATGGAGCCTGCAGAGGAGAACACTATTAAAAAATGCCAAATACAGGTTATATAATGGAGAGAAATGGTGCTACAATTTATGTACACATAATAATGTCTTTTTTTTTTTTTTTTTTTAAATCCCCTGAAATAATCTACCCATACCTATAGCGATATTGTTTTATTACTCATTTACAGAAATACATCCAAGAATATACAATTTAATATTAAATAAAAATTGAAATATTAAGTTCAAAAACCTCTTTAATCTTTTTTTTAACACAAATTTAATAGTGCCTCAGCTTCAGACAAATTTGGTGTAGCAAGATCAATTTACAAAGTAAAACTGCAGAAACAAGGCCTAAAATGACAAAATTAAATTAGATGAACTATAAGGAGATTTCGGAGAAGTATAAGCTACCCTTATTATTATATTAACCATTCAATATTCAAGAGAAACCCCAATCTTACTTCTTATCTTTTTTTTGTAACTCAGATAAGTTTTCTTTAACTTGGAATTGAATGGGGTATTTTTGTACTCTGGATATACCCACTCCTAAATTACGAAAAGGTTTAAATATTGGCTTATTTCATGTACCTTGTTTAAATATTGCAGATCTTAAATGAAGCTGTTTATACCGTAGATTTTTATGAAAACAGGCTTATCAATCTACCTGAGGACAAAAATTGTCTGATTTGCCCATACCAACAGTGACATAAAGATCAGAAATGAAGTCAGGGATCACAGTGTTTCTGTAAAGTTCCTCCCTTATGTCTTTGATACTCATGGAATTATACAGCTCACAAATCACAAAAACACTAAAACATAACAATTATTAATGTCAGAATTAAAAAGAATGCACTGATCCTATGACCACCTAAGAAAAACGTGCTGCAATGAAAACACAATACACAATGTGCAGACAACAAATTAAAAAAAATGGGACCAATAAAGGCAGTGAGGTGACCACCAATATTTCTTTTCAGCTCTGCTAACATTTATAAAAAATCACAAATTGAAAAAACAGCAGAAGAAATTGGACAAACTCCTAGGCAGAAATTGAGACAGAGAACCAGAAAATGTATGAATACAGGACGTTATGATAAATGCTCTAAAATGATACAAAACAAGATTAGAAAATATTGGAAAATTCTAAAGGCAGATAATAAATGGTAAATTATTTAAAGATCCACCTCTGTTTGCTTTCAAGAAAGGAAAAACTATTGGAGATAGATTAATTAGAAGCGATATAAGACCAAAGAAAATTGCTAAACAAGAATTTTTAGCAACAAAAAAGAAACATTTCCCTGTCTAGCTTGCTCCCACTGTCATAGTATTATTAAAAGTAGAAACCACAAAATAGAAGAAGGGACGGCACTGCTAATAGAGTATCACCATGCAATACCTGATAGCTTGTAGAGGGGCCACGTTGTAAAAGAGGAGTCACAATCCCACAACCAGTCTTTCGGTGCTCAGTGGCAAAAGAACAACAGTAGAATATCCAAGCAAGCACGTAGAATTGATGCTCAGTCCACTGTTTCAAATATCTGTCAAACGCCAGTGGGGTGTAAATGCCCACTGCACCCCTTATTAAATTCCATGAGGGGTATAGTTTCCAAAATGGGGTCACATGTGGGGGGGTCCACTGTTCTGGCACCCCAAAAACCCTTTCAGAAAAACTCACTCTCCAAAATCCCATTGTCGCTCCTTCCCTTCTGAGCCCTCTAGTGCACCCGCCGAACACTTTACATACGCATATGAGGTATTTCCTTACTCGAGAGAAATTGGGTTACCAATTTTAGGGTGATTTCTCTCCTTTTACCCCTTGTAAAAATTCTAAAATTTGGTCTACAAGAAAATGCGAGTGTAAAAAATTAAGATTTAGAATTTTCTCCTTCACTTTGCTGCTATTCCTGTGAAACACCTAAAGGGTTAAAACACTTACTGAATGTCATTTTGAATACTTTGGGGGGTGCAGTTTTTATAATGGGGTCATTTATGGGACATTTCTAATATGAAGACCCTTAAAATCTACTTCCAACCTGAACTGGGCCCTGAAAAATTACGATTTTGAAAATCTTGAGAGAAATTGGAAAATTGCTGCGGAACTTTGAAGCCCTCTGATGTCTTCCAAAAGTAAAAACTTGTAAATTTTTTTATGCAAACACAAAGTAGACATATTGTATATGTGAATCAATATGTAATTTATTTGGAATATCCATTTTCCTTTCAAGCAGAGACTTTCAAAGTTAGAAAAATGCTAAATTTTCAAAATTTTCATGAAATTTTTAGATTTTTTACCAAGAAAGGATGCAAATATCAGTGAAATTTTACGAATAACATAAAGTAGAATATGTCACGCAAAAAACAATCTCGGAATCAGAATGATAAGTAAAAGCATTACAGAGTTATTAATGTTTAAAGTGACAGTGGTCAGATTTTCAAAAAATGCCCAGGTCCTGAAGGTGAAAATGGGCTGGGTCATGAAGGGGTTAATTCAAGTGAAGGGGTTCACAAACATCAGGAGTGGAAACGGGGGTGAGACAGGTCAACGACCGTTTCACCGAAACTGCGGCTTCAAAACGGTCGTTGACCTATCTCTCCCCCCATCTCCGCTCCCGATGTTTGTGAACCCCTTCGCTTAAAATAAAGAAGTACCTTTTATACCAGCGTATCGAGTGCCGTGAGCATCCTTTCTACGTGCTTGCTTGTATTATTAAAAGTGATTGTATTTATCATCCTACAAAAGGTACAAAAATTAAGTATAAAGGCTACTATTCCTGTCAGAGTTCCAATGTGATTTACCTCCTAAAGGAAGTATTCACACTTAGAGCATGAAGGAGAAGCAGATACACAATAGGGAGAAACAAGTGTAGCTCGACATTTTAAACAACTAGGGCACATTGTGTTGGACCGCAGATGGCAGATTATTGAGGAGGTGGGGAAAAAAAGAATAAAGAAGAAAATAGAATAGCATTGCTGAGATGCGAGGCATACTGGATAACAGAATTAGAAACGATCGAGCCAAAAGGGGTCAATGAAGTCTGTAATTATAAGGCTTTTTTGTAATGCTTTTGAATTAATATATGGAATTTAAATTACCTAAGCGCTGAAAGAGTTAATAGAAACACTAAGCCTAGAAGCATATTTAACCAAGCTAGTGCTCCTCACCTGTGTGCATGATTAAGGGGGTGGTTCCCCGCAACATAGCGCGGCAGGCTGGAGCAGAGGTAATGTCGTGTTACCTATCTGGGATATGGATCATCATACCCCAATTACAGAAGTATTGTATCTCTAAGAATGTGAAATCATGCAAATAAAGACATACATGAGAAGACCTGAATGTGGTGGTCGTGAGTAAATTTCTTATGAATTTTTTTTACGTGTACGCCATTGACCATGCGGTTTAATTAATGATATATTTTTATAGTTCGGACATTTACGCACGCGGTGATACCACATATGTTTATTTTTATTTACACTGTTTTATTTTTTTTATGGGAAAAGGGGGGTGAGTCAAACTTTTATTAGGGAAGGGGTTAAATGACCTTTATTAACACTTTTTTTTAAACTTTTTTTTTGCAGTGTTATAGGTCCCATAGGGACCTATAACACTGCACACACTGATCTCTTACACAGATCACTGGTGCGTATTAACACGCCTGTGATCAGTGTTATCGGCGCTTGACTGCTCCTGCCTGGATCTCAGGCACAGAGCAGTCATTCGTCGATCGGACACCGAGGAGGCAGGTAAGGGCCCTCCCGGTGTCCTGTAAGCTGTTCGGGACGCCGCAATTTCACCGCGGAGGTCCCAAACAGCCCGATTGACTAGCCGGGATACTTTCACTTTCACTTTAGAAGCAGCGGTCAGCTTTGACCGCCGCTTCTAAAGGGTTAATACCGCACATTGCCGCGATGTGTGGTATTAGCCGCGGGTCCCGGCCGTTGATGAGCGCCGGGACCGACGCGATGCGATGCGGGGTCGCAGCGCGACCCCACTTCATATCTCGGAAGCCGGCGCAGGACGTAAATATATGTCCTGCATCGTTAAGGGGTTAAAAAATCTTAATCCTTCCAGTACTTATTAGCTGCTGAATACTACAGAGGAAATTATTTTCTTTTTGGAACACAGAGCTCTCTGCTGACATCATGACCACAGTGCTCTCCATTTTAAGAACTGTCCAAAGAACTGTCCTCCCCATAGCAAACATTTGCTGCTCTGGACAGTTCCTAAAATGGACAGAGATGTCAGCAGAGTCAAACTGCTCTCCCCATTCCCGTGAGCGCCTTCCTCCCTGAAGTATTTGGGTGTTCATGTAACTCCTACACTAGCTGAACTGTACAATGCTAACTTTAAACCTCTACTGGAGGATATCAAAACCCTATTGAAGGAATATGACTTTCCCCTCATCTCCTTGATAGGAAGGAGAAATGTCCTCCAGACTTATGTTGTTCCCAAAATAACATATAAACTCCAAATGCTTCCGATAGCCCTTCCCCCAGCCTTCTTTTCTGCGATCATGAAGTTGCTCTCCTCATACTTATGGAAACACAAAACACCTAGACTAGCACACTCTCTCTTGTCCAAACCATATGTTAAAGGAGGAATAGGGATTCCCGACATTTCAGCTATTTACAAAACAATACAGCTTAGAAGATGGATTCACTCCCAACCACATCTCCGGACTTCCTCCGACTCACATCACTTTTCTGGGTGGGAGTGGGCACGTTGGGTTTGTGGAGACGACTTCATCAAAGCGCTATGGGTCACCAAGCACAAACAGCTCTCTCGGTCATCCTGCTCCCACCTATTTCTTGGTCTTTTATCTGTTTGGCACTCTCTAGCTCCAGCTCTCTCCCCTCCTGTCTCTCCTATTCTCCCCGCTGGTCTGATACCGTTGATTGGAGGTTGTAACTACTCGACATATGCCTCTCTATGGGGAAATTAAATTCTTACACAGTCGAACAAGTCTTTGTGGACGGGAGGGTTCCGACAACAGATGAATTTCGATCACTCCTACCCTCTTGCCGCCTCTCCTTCCTTCATCTAGTACACATGAAACATTGCTGTACGCATTTCTTGCGAACAGTGGGAAGGCTTAGGGAGCCCACTGAATTCGAGAGATCTCTCACTGCTCAATCAGCGAGACTACACAAATTATCTTCTATCAGGAAACTACTAGCTGATATTTTGACGACCACTAAACCAACCTACCTCATCTCGTGGGAGAGGGAGCTGAACATTTCTCTCTCCACCGAGGAGACCGAATACATTCTCACTCATTCCCATGGCTTCTCCAGATGTATTAGGCTGAGAGAGATGCATTACAAATTGCTGTCTCGATGGCATAGGACTCCTGAGTTCTTGCACCTTCATGGTCTCTCCTCCTCCGCGCTTTGCTGGAGATGTGAGAAGCACACGGGCACCCACACCCACATATGGTGGACTTGCGCCACCATAGCTGGGTACTGGCTGGAGATTGAGGGAGAAATCAACGCTATTTTGCATACCTCGCTTACACTGAACCCAGAGATGGTTCTCCTAGGTAGACCATCCGACTTGTACCGTCCTCACAGAGACCTCTTGTTAACTCACCTGCTAGCGGCCGCAAAGTCCTTGATACCTTTAAAGTGGTTGAGTCCTACCCCACCTTCCCTGAACGAGTGGAAGGCTAAGGTTCATCAGATCTGTCAATTTGAGGAGATGTCCCATAGAGCGAATAGAACGCATGATAAATATCTACGGATTTGGTCTCCGTGGCTGCTACACCAGGTCAACCATTGATGTCGTCCTATTCCCCCCCCCCTTCCCTTCTATACTTTCCTCTTCCTACCCCCCCCCCCTCCACCCTTTCTCTCTGTCTCTTCTTTCTCTTCCCCAGTTTACCCACTTTGTTTATGCATGATACCTCCTGAGGTTCAATTTGTAACCTGCACGATCTATTGCATATGTTGTCATGCACAGCTATCAATGTTATGGAATGTTTCCTCAAAATTGTAAACTTGAACTTCTATGTTTTAAGAGTTTGGAAAACAATAAATAGTTTATTGAGAAAAAAAAAAAAGAGATGTCAGCAGAGAGCACTGTGGTCATGATGTCAGCAGAAAGCTCTGTGTTCCAAAAAGAAAACCATTTCCTCTGTAGTATACAGACCCTAAAAAGTACTGGAAAGATTAAGATTTTTTAAGAGAAGTAATTTACAAATCTGTATAACATTCTGGCACCAGTTGATTTAAAAAAAAAAAGGTTTTCCACTGGAGTACCCCTTTAAATGTTATATTTTGTTTTGTGCTAAAACATAAAGACAGGAAAAGCTTTGTTTAAACTATACTTTTGTGTTACTGCCTGGCTCTGCCATGCTTATTTATCATTGCATCCAATAAAAGGCCCAGCTTTCATTTTATCAGAGCAATTTTAGAAATGAAAGCTGAGTTGAATTTGGTTGCTATGGGCAAATCGGGCAGTTTTTGTCTCAGACAGATGACTAAATCTAGGCCATATCTATGTTTTCCATATGCTTTATAAATAAATATTACAAATGTGCCAACCAGGAACAGAGATAGAGTAACTTAACCAAAGAGTTTTCATAGTTGACTTCTATTGAAATACTGACTTTTGTAAAAGAGAGAGGGTCCCATAGCAAATGTCAAAATGTGACAGGCTTTACCATTTAGGGCAGTACCAAGCTTTTGAGTCCTGCAAATGCCATTTGTCTGACTTGCTGACATATACCAGAAAATACTTGTTGAATCAAATATGAAACTATCTTTAATTGTATGCATGTGTCAAAAAAAATAAATGCTGAAAGAAGAAAAAATATAATAATAAAAATAAAGGTTATAATAATACTCTGAAAGGGACCAAAGACAAAGAGAAAACAATTTAGACTTTTGATTATCACTGTAGATCACGGGATTGTTTGTGTGGCCTTTTGCTGCAATAAAGCTGTATATCACAAACTCCCTTTAACTTGAGAAGATGTAGGGGGGTTGGGCGATGACTTTTCGACAGCTCAAAACGATTCGATCAGCTGACAAACTGGCATTTGCTTGTTTGTCAGCTGTTCATTGGTCCTATTGCAAATGTAAAAGGGCTCTTAGTCGTCCATTGAACAGGTAAACATTGTTAATACAGGCAGGTATGATACAAGTTCCCTCTACATCACCATCTAGAAAGGTTGGCCAGACAGCTTTGCATTCCCTGGAGCACCATGAAAATAGCATAGCATTCCACAGTGAGAGTTGTGAGGACACTAATACAGTTGGCAGCTGCTACATCTGTAACGTACTGCATGTTGTGAACATATGCTATAGGCATAGTAGCTAATTTTCATTTCAGTTTGTAAGGAAGTGACATGTGGTCAATACAGAGATCTGTGTAATGATTTATTTACGCACAAGCATCCACTGCGTCTAGAGGCTTGTGCACTGTAAGAGCTGTTGGACTATGGAATTCTTTGTTACTAAATGTTGATATTATAAATATTGAGTATTAGACTTCAGCAGATAAGGAGTTGATCCAGTGATTTCCAAGCCACAATGCGATTATTTTGTCCCCCTCTATCATAGGGCAAATGTTCTACAGCACAATAAGGCTTGTTATGCTTTGCTTTGGGTAAAGCTAAATTTATCATAGGTGTAAGATATGTCCTATCACATAAATTCCCAACTCATGCAGAGCCCCTAAAAAATCTACAAGAGGAACTCTGGTTAGATATTGAGTTTGTCTTGGCAGTTGTTATTACATAAAATTACATATTGCAGTAAAAATATTTAAATTAGGAATGTGATCCTATCTAGACCTGCAAATAAACTTGCTTGCACATGATGCTTTGTGATACAATACAGAGCCACACCATTCTAGCAGTAGTCACCGATTGGACAAAAAAAAACCCTACTAACATGAGTAGGTAAATGTGCACTATGAATATGCCACACCAACAGGAGAAATAGTGCACAATAACAATGGATAGAAAGATAAATAAATCTTTATTAGAGTATTAAACAGTAGCTAAAAAACATGAAACAGACACCTTTTGAGGAAGCATTTAGTGCAGCGAAACGATCGTTGGGACTGGGTAGGTATGGTCTGGCACCTTGTGTGGTTTTCTTCTCCCTGCCAATGCAGGTAGTTGTTTACATGGTTTACTATGCACTTTGTGTATGCCTTTGTGGCAACAATTCTTTGATATAGCTCTTGCAGTTATTTTTCCTAACCATCAATTGTGTGTCCATTTCTTCTGATTGTGTTCTGGTGCCTTTATCATTGTTTCTGTTTCATGTTTTCTAGCTACTGTTTTATGCTCTTATAAAGATTTATTTTTCATTATATCCATTGGGTTGGGACCATTCTGGCAGTGTTTAACAGCACTTATACAAAACCACATCACAGTACTGTACATAAAAACTGTAGTTTTGTCATTGTGGTGTGTGATTTCTGTCCAACAGTTTTTCCCACTAAAGTCAAAGGAAAAACAATAAAGAACATAATATTTAATTTAATGTGGAAAACAATTTTTTTTTAAATCAACTGGTCCCAGAAAGTTAAACAGATTTTTAAATTACTTCTACATTTTTTTATCCTTCCAGTACTGCTGTATGCTCCAGATGAAGTTCTTTTCTTTTTGAATTTTCTGTCTGCTCTCTGCTGACACCTTTGTCCATGCCAGGAACTGTCCAGAACAGGATAGGTTTGCTATGGGGATTTGCTCCGGCTCTGGACAGTTCCTGACATGGGCAAAGGTATCAGCAGAGAGTACTGTGGTCAGACAGAAAATAAATTCAAAGAGAAAATAACTTCCTCTCTATTATACAGCAGCTGATAACTAATGGAAGGTAAGATTTTTTAATAGAAGTAATTTACAAATCTGACACAAAAGAAAGCAACAATGTCCGGCACTGCTAGGGTAAACTTGTTGGGACTTGGGATGTAATGGGTTCGTATATGAGAACTATGTAGAGATATGGTTGTGCTCTGGTTCGCTAAAAACAGCAATAATCCAACCTTCTTAATCCAAGGAAACTGAAGACAAACCGGCACTCACCATTCTTCTCTCTAAAATTCTTTCTTTATTGCAGAATACTCACAACATTTAAAACGTAGAGGTGGGCGGAGGAAGCTCGCTAGCCGAGTGAAACAGAATCTGTCGCCTGTTTGTGTACCCCCCACGTTGATCCCTCTCCCACCTCTATGTTTTAAATGTTGTGAGTATTCTGCAATAAAGAAATAATTTTAGAGAGAATAATGGGGAGTGGCGGTTTGTCTTCATTTTCCTTGGATTAAGAAGTTTTAATTTACAAATCTGTTTAACTTTCTGTCACCAGTTGATTTTAAAAAAAATTCCATCGGGGTACCCCTTTAACCCCTTAAGGACTGAGCTTATTTCCCTTTTTGCATACCCCTTTCAATTTTGCACCTAAAAATCCATATTATGGCTTATTTTTTGCGCCACCAATTCTACTTTGTAATGACATCATGCATTTTAGCCAAAAATCTACAACGAAATGGATAAAAAATCATAGTGCAACAAAATTGAAGAAAAAACACCATTTTGTAAATTTGGGGGCTTCCGTTTCTACACAGTGCTATTTGGTTAAAATGATACCCTTCTTATATAGGTTTGATTTTGTCGTACTTTTGGAAAAAATCATAACTACATGCAGGAAAATTAATGCATTTAAAATTGTCATCTTCTGACCCCTATAACTTTTTTATTGTTCTGCATACGGGGCGGTTTGATCTGATGTTTTTAGCGGTACAATTTTTTTTATTGATCGGCCTTTTTGATCGCTTATTATTCATTTTTTCATGATATAAAAAAGTGACCAAAAATATTCTATTTTGGACTTTGGAATAGTTTTGTGCGTACGCCATTAACCGTTTGATTTAATTAACAATACATTTTTATATTTCGGACATTTCCGCACGTACCACATATATTTATTTTTATTTACACAGTTTATTTTTTATGGGAAAATGGGGGGGGGGGGGGATGCAAACTTTTATTATTGAAGGGGTTAAATGATCTTTATTAACTTTTTTTAACTTTTTTTTTTGCAATGTTATAGCCCCCATAGGCGGCTATGACACTGCACACACTGATCTTTTACATTGATCTTTGTTATCCCATAGGATAGCATAGATCAATGGATCTCAGGCACTGAGCAGTCTTTCGGCGATCAGACAACAGGAGGCCGGAAAGGGGACCCTCCTTGGGTCCTACAGCTGTTCGGGATGCTTCCATTTCACTGCGGCGATCTCAAACAGCCCCCTGAGCTAACTGGCAGCAGTTTAGTTTCACTTTAGACGCGGTGATCAACTTTGAACGCTGCGTCTAAAGGGTTAATAGCACACGGCACCACGATCAGTGCCGCACGGTATTAGCCACTGGTCCCTCATTATAGAAAGGGAGCCGACTCAGGGTGTACAGGTATGCCCTGCATCCTTAAGGAGTTAAAACAAAAATAGAGAAACAGAAGCATAGCCACATCCACAATTTGTATTTTGATCTACTTGCTTCTCAGCATAATTTTTAAAACTAACATGTTGTTCGTAAACATTTTGATCAAAAAGTACAAGCCCATTTGCCACATCAAGGCCACCTAGTCAAAGTGAGTCCCTAACCTAACACTGGCGTAGCGCCAACACTGGTGTAGTTCCGGGCGGCGACCACTGCTTCTCCAACACCAAGCCCACAGGGGGAATGATATTAATTTACTTTACGATGCAACGATCAATTTTCAATTGCCAACAATAAAACACATTTTGTAACAATGTAAAACAGCTGATTTTGTAACCAATTCTTTATCCTATAAAATTAAATAAACTGTTAAATCAACGTTCAATTTTATTGGGTGTGAACATGGCCGAAATGTAACATCCATTTGCCAATTGCAATAGCAACAAAGATATTTAATGACTTCCTATTGTATTATTACTATTATTTGTTGTATTAAATATTGTACTAAATAAATGTAGAATTCAAGTTTTCATCTTTTTATCTGTATCATATGAGGTCCTAGCAAGGTTTTCTGCTTTAGATATTCTTTGTTGCAGCATACACACAAACCTGTCTTATGTATGCTTTAATATACCATAAATGAAATCAAAATGATGTCCTTAAAAGAACATCATTTGCATCAGTAAAAGCTTCAGCCGAAATTCAAGGAGTATGTAATAATGAGCAGACGTGGCATAAAACGAATGTATTATTAATAAGGACGACTGGAGAAAAAGAGCTGAGTGGCAACAAATATATAAGGAGGGTATAATATTAGCAGATATGGAAAATGAGGAATAAATAAAATGGGATATAATAACTGATTCCATGAAAGGTAGGTAATTTTGGCAGACATTAAATCCCTCATGTATTTTCAGCTAACTCATCTAACAATGTAACATGCAGTGTCTGATCTAAGTATAAAATGAACATCAGGAACACTGACTATTTAAGAAATACAGATTGTAGCTTTACCACTTCAATTAGTTTTTCCGGGTGATCTCTAATATTTCTATTGCACAGGAATCGTCTGGGAAAACAAAATGATGCCAAAGAAGACAGGGAATAATCTGATTGAACACAATAGAACAGAAAATGTATGTATTCAGCTCTGGTCTGTCAAGAGATTTTTTTTTTCCATTTGAAAGCGTAACAAAAAAAACGTGATTCATCTTGACTCCATGTGGCTCAATACAAAGCTGGACGCAAGACCTCTGCAACGCTGACACACAACAGCGCAAGCTACAATTTTCTACTTGTAAAATGAATTCTAATTCACTCGCCACATCAGAGATGCAAATACATTAAAGATGAAATCAGTTGTGGGCACCCAGATGCCCTGCATTGCAGATCCCTTTGATGGCTACAGGGGTTAGGAAGGCATTTTGCTACTTTTTCTTTCTCTGTGAAGGTATCTGGTTGAAGCCTTGTGGTTCCATTTTCACATTACTGCAAATATCTTTTCATCTGCTCTCCTTGAACAATTTTGCTTCCCAATATTTAAGCTCGTCCCTTGGCTAGGAATCATATATTTGGATATAAGGGACTTACATTTGTCCATTTATTAAATAAATCACATACTGCTATTTTTTTTATCTGCAGTTATTACATTAGGTGAAGTAAATAAAATCAAGTATCTCATTACAATGTCACCTGTAAAGGCGTGATATATATACCGTATTTTTCTTCGTACTTTTTCTTCGCACTTTTTCTTCCCCAAAACTGTGGGGGAAAAGTTGGTGTGTCTTATACGGCAAAGACACATTCAAACCCTGTCATTTCGCGGCAGTCCCTGCGGCCATCAACGGCCGGGACCCGTGGCTAATACAGGACATCACCGATTGCGATGATGCCCTGTATTAACCCTTCAGATGCGGCGATCAAAGCTGACCGCCACATCTGAAGCGAAAGGGAAACTAACCTGGCTGCTCAGTCGGGCTGTTCGGGACCGCCGCGATGAAATCGCGTTGTCCCGAACAGCTTACAGAACACCGGGAGGGACCTTACCTGCCTCCTCAGTGTCCGATCGGCGAATGGCTGCTCTGTGCTGGGATCCCCTGCATGGCCGGTGCTCTCCTTCATCGTCATCACGTCGTTGTGCGTAGCGACGTGATGGCGGCGACGGAGAGCGAGGATACCGGGCAACAGAGACATTCTGGAGCGATGGGGACACCCCGGGGACGCGGCGACAGCGATGGAGGGCGACATCCAGGGCAGCGGTGACGAGCGGTGACGGGTCCGGAGCAGCGGGGACACGTGAGTATTACCTCCTATACCAGTGGTCTTCAACCTGCGGACCTCCAGATGTTGCAAAACTATAACTCCTGGCATGCTCTGTCCAGGCATGTTGGGAGTTGTAGTGTTGCAACATCTGAAGGTCCGCAGGTTGAAGCTCACTGTCCTATACTTTACATTGTATTTGGTTCATAATCTTTTTTTTCTAGATTTTCCTCCTTTAAAAATTGGGTGCGTCTTTTATGCCAGAGCGTCTTATTTGGTCGAAAAATACGGTATATATATATATATATATATATATATATATATATATTAGTAAATGAACAGTCAGTTCTTAAAGTTAATACTTTGAAAGCAGGAAAAATGGGCAAGTGACTCAAAGGGCTAAATTCTGATGTCTAGATGACAGCGTCAAAGTATCTAAAAAATGTCAGGTTTTGTGGGATGTTATCGGTATGTAAAAAGTATCAGTAGTTAATATTTACCAAAAGTGTAAAAGTAAAAACCTCAGAAACAGGGTCAACTATGTAAAAGCCTCATTGATGGATGTGGGAACCGTAGGCTAGGACAGTGTTTCCCAACCCAGTCCTCAAGGCACACCAACATTCCGGGGTTTTTCAGTTACTCCATTGGAATAGAACAGGGAAAAAAATTAAATCTTGGACTGTTGGTATGCCTTGAGGACTGGGTTGGGAAACACTGGGCTAGAAGGTTTGGCCCAATTCCACACGAAAGCTACCATAGAGTAAATAGCTTAAAAAAAGAAACTTGCCCATGCTATGCTCTTTCCTTAGAGTGCCTACCACGAGCATGTGAATTTGACCATAGAACAGTAGGAAGAAAGCAAATCAGCAGGCAGAGGAAGTGTCATGCACTGGCAATATTTTGCTGGAAAAAAAAAGTCCTGGCTACTTACTATGTACCACCTACCTACTGACAGAGTCTGCCCCTTCGTGCCAAAGGTATAACCTAATGACAGAGGCCTTAATGGGATAATATGCTCTGCCATTATTTAGGAGTAAATTAAAGGAGTAGTCCAGTAGTGAACAAGTGGTGAACAACTTATCCCCTATCCTAAGGATAGGGGATAAGTTGCAGATCGCGGGGGGTCCGACCGCTGGGGCCCCCCGCGATCTCCTGTACGGGGCCCTGACAGCCCGCACGAAGGGGGCGTGTCGACCCCCACACGAAGCGGCGGCCGACACACCCCCTCAATACAACTCTATGGCAGAGCCGCAGTGCTGCCTTCGGCAATCTCCGGCTCTGCCATAGAGATGTATTGAGGGGGCGTGTCAGCCGCCGCTTCGTGCTTGGGTCGACACCCGCTATCTGGCCGGAGAGCCTGGCCCCCGTACAGAGAGATCGCAGGGGGCCCCAGCGGTCGGACCCCTTGCGATCTCAAACTTATCCTCTATCCTTAGGATAGGGGATAAGTTTTTCACCACTAGACTACCCCTTTAAGGAATGTGACAAAGAGTTTAAAGGGGTACTCCGCTGGAAAACATTTTGTTTTAATTCAACTGATGCCAGGAAGTTAAACGCATTTGGAAATTACTTCTATTTAAAAATCTTAATCCTTCCAGTACTTATCAGCTATGTATGCTCCAGAGGAAGTTCTTTTCTTTTTAAATTTCCTTTCTTTCTGACCACAGTGCTCTCTGCTGACACATCTGTCATTGTCAGGAACTGTCCAGAGCAGGATAGGTTTGCTATGGGGATTTGCTCCTACTATGGACAGTTCCTAAAGTGGACAGAGGTGTCAGCAGAGAGCACTGTGGTCAGACAGAAAGGAAATTCAAAAAGAAAATAACTTCCTGTGGAGCATACAGCAGCTGATAAGTACTGGAAGGATTAAGATTTTTTAAAAGAAGTAATTTACAAATCTGTATAACTTACTGGCATCAGTTGATTTAAAACAAAATGTTTTCCAGTGGAGTACCCCTTTAAGACACTGACTTCAAATTCCCCAGATCATAATCTAATCAAGCATTTGTGAGATGTCCTTAAAAAAAAAAAAAGATCCGATCCATGGAGGACCCACCGTACAAGTTACAGGTCTGCTGCTATTATCATGGCACCAGATACGACAGGACACCATCAGGGGTCTTGTGGAGTCCATGCCTTGACTGATCATTGTTTTGCTAGCATTAATTTATTGCAAGCATTTATTTGAAATGACTGAAAACAGACCACACATCAATTCAATTGAACTATCATAAAAACTACTGTCGAAGTGAACACAGTAAGCAGGCCCAGCCAATGCACAGCAAACAGAGCCAACCTCGCTGATCAGCAATTGATGGTCTATCCTGAGCATTGGCCATCAATTGAATTTCACATGTCATTTTTTTGCAATTGCAATGTTTTTCTTTTTTTCAATTTAAAGAATTTGTTCATCCTTTTTTTTTTTTTTTTTTTGGATACAGCAAATACTAATCCGAATGTCATTTTCAAAGCAGATGATTATGGTCAGCACCCAACTGGTTGCAGCGCTATGTATACTATGTTGTTGTGTCAGCCTTACAGCCATTTAACCCCTTAAGGATGCAGGGCGTACCTGTACGCCCTGAGTCCGCTCCCATTCTATAACGCGGGGCCCAGGGTCGGGCACGGCTTCTAACAACCACCAGGACCTGTGGCTAATAGCGCGCGGCACTGATCGCGTTCAAAGTTGATCGCCGGGTCTAAAGTGAAAGTAAAGTACTGCCGGTTAGCTCAGTGGGTTGTTAAGGACCACCGCAGCAAAATCGCGGCATCCTCAACAGCTGGCAGACAGAAGGAGGGTCCTCATCTGCCTCCTGCGTCGCCAATCGCCGAATGACTGCTCAGTGCCTGAGATCAAGGAATGAGCAGTCAAGCTGCAGAATCATCGATCAATGTTATCCAGTGAGATAACAAAGCCCTATGGGGGCTCTAACACTGCAAAACAAAAAAGTGAAAAAAGTTAACAAAGATCATTTAACCCCTTAAGGACCCGGGCTTTTTGGTTTTTTTCATTTTAAATTTTTCCTCCTTAAATTTTAAAAATCATAACTCTTTAAAATTTTCACCTAAAATTCTATATGATGGCTTATTTTTTGCATCACTAATTCTACTTTATAATGACATTAGTCATTTTACCCAAATATCTACGGTGAAACGGGAAAAAAATCAATGTGCGACAAAATTGATGAAAAAATACTATTTTGTAAGTTTTGGGGCTTTCGTTTTTACGCAGTAAATTTTTCGGCAAAAATGACACCTTATCTTTATTCTGTAGGTCCATACGGTTAAAATGATACCCTACTTGTATAGGTTTGAGTTTGTATCACTTCAGAAAAAAATCATGAATACATGCAGGAAAATGTATACGTTTAAAATGGTCATCTTCTGACCCCTATAACTTATAACTGTTTTTCTGTTTTCTGGGCACCATGAGGGCTCATTTTTTGCGCTGTGATCTGAAGTTTTTAGTGGAACCATTTTTGTTCTGATCAGACTTTTTGATCGCTTTTAATTCACTTTGTTGTGGTATAAAAAGTGATAAAAAATGCGCTATTTTGGACTTTGGATTTTTTTTGCGCGTACGCCATTGAACGTGCGGTTTAAAAAGCAGTATATTTTTATAAATCGGACATTTACGCACGCGGCGATACCACATATGTTTATTTTTATTTACACTGTGTTTTTTTTATTCTTGGAAATGCCGGGTGATTCAAACTTTTATATGGGGAAGGGATAATTGAAAGGGTTAATGATTTTTTTACACTTTTCTTATGCAATATTATAGCTCCTATAGGGGGGCTATAACATTGCATGTACTGATCTTTTACACTGATTGATGCATCTCCATAGGAATGGATCAATCAGTGTTTTCAGCGATTGAATGCTCAAGCCTGGATCTCAGGCTTGAAGCATTCATTCGGCGATCGGACAGCGCAGGAGAAGGTAAGAAGACCTCCTCCTGTGCTACAGCTGTTCGGGATGCCGCGATTATACCGCGGCGATCCCGAACAGCTCCCTGAGCTAGCCGGGCACTTTTACTTTTGTTTTTAGCCGCGCGGCTCAGCTTTGAGGCTAAAGGGTTAATAGCGATCAGCGCCACGCGCTATTAGCGGCGGGTCCCGGCTTCACTATGATGGGACCCAGGACCGGGACCCAGGACGTACCCATATGTTCTGGGTCATTAAGAGGTTAAACCCTTCCCTAATAAAAGTTTGAATTCCCCCCCCCTTTTCCCATTTAACCCCTTAAGGACCGGAGGTTTTTCCGTTCTTGCATTTTCGTTTTTTGCTCCTTGCCTTTAAAAAATCATAACTCTTTCAAATTTACACCTAAAAATCCATATAATGGCTTATTTTTTGCGCCACCAATTCTACTTTGTAATGACGTCAGTCATTTTGCCCAAAAATCTATGGTGAAGCGGGAAAAAAAATCATTGTGCGACAAAATTGAAAAAAAACGCTGTTTTGTAACTTTTGGGGGCTTCCGTTTCTACGTAGTACATTTTTCGGTAAAAATGACACCTGATATGTATTCTGTAGGTCCATACGATTAAAATGATTCCCTACTTATATAGGTTTGATTTTGTCGGACTTCTGGAAAAAATCATAACTACATGCAGGAAAATTAATACGTTTAAAATTGTCATCTTCTGACCCCTATAACTTTTTTATTTTTCCGTGTATGGGGCGGTATGAGCGCTCATTTTTTGCGCCGTGATCTGAAGTTTTTAACGGTACCATTTTTGCATTGATAGGACTTATTGATCACTTTTTATTCATTTTTAAATGATGTAAAAAGTGACCAAAAATGCACTGTTTTGGACTTTGGAATTTTTTTGCGCGCACGCCATTGACCGAGCGGTTTAATTAATGATATATTTTTATAATTCGGACATTTCCGCACGCGGTGATACCACATATGTTTATTTTTATTTTTATTTACACTGTGTTTTTTTTTTTACTGGAAAAGGGGGGTGATTCAAACTTTTAATAGGGGAGGAGTTAAACGATCTTTATTCACTTTTTTTTTTTCACTTTTTTTTTTGCAATGTTATAGGTCCCATAGGGACCTATAACACTGCACACACTGATCTTCATCATTGATCACTGGTTTCTCATAAGAAACCAGTGATCAACGATTCTGCCGCATGACTGCTCATGCCTGGATCTCAGGCACTGAGCAGTCATTCGGCGATCGGACAGCGAGGAGGCAGGTAGGGGCCCTCCCGCTGTCCTGTCAGCTGTTCGGGATGCCGCGATTAGCCGCGGCTATCCCGAACAGCCCGACTGAGCTAGCCGGGAACTTTCACTTTCACTTTTAGCCGCGCGGCTCAGCTTTGAGCGCGCGGCTAAAGGGTTAATAGCGCGCGGCGCTGCGCGCTATTAGAGGCGGGTCCCGGCTTCACTATGACGCCGGGCCCGCCATGATATGACGCGGGGTTACTGTGTAACCCCGCGTTATATCAGAAGAGCAGGACCAAGGACGTACCGGTACGTCCTTGGTCCTTAAGGGGTTAAAAAGAACCAGTGTAAATAAAAGTTAAAATAAACATATGTGATATCACAGTGTGCGGAAATGTCCGAATTATAAAAATATATAATTAATTAAACTGCATGGTCAATGGCGCATGCGCAAAAAAATTCCAAAGTTTAAAACAGCGTATTTTTGGTTACCTTTTTATATCATGAAAAAATGAATAAAAAGCAATCAAAAAGTCTGATCAATACAACATTGGTACCATTAAAAGCTTCAGATCACGGCGCAATTTTAAATGTATACATTTTTCTGCATGTAGTTATGATTTCTTCCAGAAGTACAACAAAAACAAACCTATAAGTAGGGTATCATTTTAACTGTATGGACCTACAGAATAAAGATAAGGTGTAATTTTTACCGAAAAATGTACTGCGTAGAAACGGAAGCCCCCAAAATTTACAAAATGGCATTTTTTCTTCAATTTTGTTGCACAATGATTTTTTTTTTCCGTTTCACCATAGATTTTTGGGTAAAATGACTGATGTAATTACAAAGCTGAATTGGTGGCGCAAAAATAAGCCATAATATGAATGTTTAGGTGCAAAATTTAAAGAATTATAAGAAGGAAAAAAACAAAAGTGCAAAGATTGAAAAACCCTGAGTCCTTAAAGGGGTACTCTGGTTGAAAACTTTTCTTTTTTTTTTTTTTTTTTTAATCAACTGGTGCCAGAAATTTAAACAGATTTGTAAATTGCTTCTATTAAAAAAGTCTTAATCCTTCCAGTACTTATTAGCTGCTGAATACTACAGAGGAAATGGTTTTCTTTTTGGAACACAGAAATCTCTGCTGACATCACGAGTACAGTTCTCTCTGCTGACATCTCTGTCCATTTTAAGAACTGTCCAGAGTAGGACAAAATCCCCATAGCAAACATATGCTGCTCTGGACAGTTCCTAAAATGGACAGAGATGTCAGCAGAGAGCACTGTGGTTTTGATGTCAGCAGAGAGCACTGTGTTCCAAAAAGAAAATAATTTCCTCCAGAGTACCCCTTTAAGGGGTTAACCACTTAACGACCATGGACATAAATGTACATCCTGGTTTGGCATTACTTCGCATTTATGTCCTGTGTATGACCGCGAGCATCGGAGCGGTGCTCCCATCATACACGGCAGGTTCCGGCTGTTATCAGCAGCCAGGGACCCGCCGGTAATGGCCGACATCCGCAATTGCATGGATGTCCGCCATTAACCCTTCAGATGCCGTGATCAGTAGAGATCACGGCATATGCGGCAATGGGCATGTTAAAATAGATGATCGGATCGCCCGCAGCGCTGCCGCGACGATCCGATCATCTGTAATAGCGGACGGAGGTCCCCTCACCTGCCTCCGTCCGTCTCCCGGCGTCTCCTGCTCTGGTCTGAGATCGAGCAGATCAAAGCAGAAGATCACTGATAATACCTAAGTCCTATGCATAGCACTGAACAGTATTAGCAATCAGCAGTTCCCTATGGGGACATAAAATGTGTAAACAAATTAGAAAAATGTTAAAATAAAAAGTAAAACAAAAGTGAAAAATCCCCTCCCCCCCAATAAAAATGAAAATTGTCCGTTTTTCCCATTTTCCCCCCAAAAGGTGTAAACATTTTTTTTTATAAACAAATTTGGTATCCCCGCGTGCGTAAATGTCCGAACTATAAAAATATTATGGTAATGATCCTGTACGGTGAAGGGTGTAAACGTAAAAAATAAAATAAGTCCAAAAATGCTGCTTTTTTGTCACATTTTATTCCCAAAAAATTTATAAAAAATTATCTAAAAGTTTTATATATGCAAATGTGGTATCGATAAATATTACAGATAATGGTGCAAAAAATTAGCCCTCATACCACCCTATATACGGAAAAATGAAAAAGTTATAGGTGGTAAAAATAGGGCAGTTTTGATTACTGATTTTGTACAAAATGCTTTATTTTTTTTTTAATCGATACAAAAATATAAAAGTATCTAGCCTTGGGTATCATTTTAATCGTATTGTCCCACAGAATAAAGAACACATGTCATTTTTACCGTAAAGTGTACAGTGTGAAAACAAAACCCTCCAAAATGTGCCCAATTGTGGTTTCATTTAAATTTCCTCCCTAAAAAATTTTTTGTGGGGGTTCGCCGTACATTTTATGGTAAAATGAGAGATTTCATTAAAAAGTACAATTGGTCACGCAAAAAACAAGCCCTTATATGGGTCTGTGGATGGAAATAGAAAAGAGTTATGGATTTTAGAAAGGCGAGGAGGAAAAAACTAAAGCACAAAAATAAAATTGTCCTTGTCCTTAAGGGGTTAAATTACATCTTCAATATCATTATTTGCTAACACAAGAAATTCACAATTATTCATTTTACACTTAATATATCAAGAGCATTTGACATGAAAATGATTAGTTAAGTGAATAAAAAAAACATTAATTAAAAATATGATGTACTACAAAATATAGTTAGTTTGTTATGAAATGGGATCTAACAGCATAAAATTAACACTTTTCCTAGTTGTTAAGGTGCTAGTGCTAGCTTGTGAAAATATTCTTGATCACAGAATTAGAATAGCTTAAAATATCCTCAAGGAAGAATTTATTTGTTTTTATTAAGTGTATGTTTGTTGTATATGCAGGGGAATGCTCTAGACCTATATGCCAAACATGCCAATAGCCTATACTTGGCCTGGTGTAAACTAAAGGGGTGTCATACCTTTTAATTTATTTTTTATTTTTTTGTGTGTGTTAAAAACTGTAGGCAACTATAAAAGGATCCTACTGAAAAAAATATAATAAGTGCTATACATGTTAGTAAATTAATAATATACAATATGCAACAGTATGGTATATGGTCAGTGCTATAATATATGTGAATTCGGGTAGAAAACAGACATGGTGCACATCTACAATCTTGTATAATGATCTGATTGCTTCTCAGCATAATATCAAAAACTAACAGGTGGTTAGTATACATTTTTGATCAAAAAGTACAAGCCCACTCGCCACGTCAAGGCCACCTATTTAGAGTGGGTCCCTAACATCCCTAGCATAAAATGGCGTAGCACTGGGCGGCGACCACCACCGCCGCGACACCAGTGCCCACGGGTGGGGGAAACGACCCATTAGGGACCCACTCTAAGTAGGTGGCCTTGACGTGGCGAGTGGGCTTGTATTTTTGATCAAAAATGTATACTAACAACCTGTTAGTTTTTGATATTATGCTGAGAAGCAATCAGATCATTATACAAGATTGTAGATGTGCACCATGTCTGTTTTCTACCCGAATTCACACTGTGTTTTCTATCCCTTCCTTTTTTTTTTTTTGAACATGCGTTTGCACTCTTCCCCACCCCCTCAGCCCAACTCTATATAAGTAGTAGTTAGCTACACAAGGGCCATTTCTTTCCTAGCAGCCTCCCAGTCTGACTGGGAGAGCTTGGTAAGTGTACTATTACACCTTGTTCACACTGGTGTGGTGCTGTGCGGCATCCGTTGCTGCCGTGGCGCCGTGTCTGCGGGGGGGTGTGGCCCATAGACTGGTTTGAATGGTATTGGGGCCGCTCTGCCGGTGGGTCGTTCACCCCGTGGGCACTGGTGTCACGGCGGTGGTGGTCACCGCCCGTTGCTACGCCATGCTATGCTAGGGACGTTAGGGACCCACTCTAGATAGGTGGTGTGGTGCTGTCCGGCATCCGTTGCTGCCGTGGCGCCGTGTCTGCGGGGGGGGGGGGTGTGACCCATAGACTGGTTTGAATGGTATTGGGGCCGCTCTGCCGGTGGGTCGTTCCCCCCGTGGGCACTGGTGTCACGGCGGTGGTGGTCACCACCCGGTGCTACGCCATGTTATGCTAGGGACGTTAGGGACCCACTCTAGGTAGGTGGCCTTGACGTGGTGAGTGGGCTTGTACTTTTTGATCAAAAATGTATACTAACAGCCTGTTAGTTTTTGATATTATGCTGAGAAGCAATCAGATCATTATACAAGATTGTAGATGTGCACCATGTCTGTTTTCTACCCGAATTCACACTATAATATATGTACTTACCATATTTATCGGCGTATAACACGCACTGGCGTATAACACACACCCCCATTTTAAAAGGGAAATTTAAGTAAAAAAAATGTAATTTCAAATAAATGACTTGGACTAAATGCCACATCATCCCCCCAACTTCGTTTTCTTCTGCACTTCAGTTTGGTTCCGTCCCCTCCAGTGCCACATGATTCCTTCTCTTTTATCAGTCCCTGTGCCACATTTACCCCTCTCATCGCCACCTCCCATGTCTCATCATCCCCCCATGTCTCATCATTTCCCCCTGTCATAGACCACCACTAGCCATACAGACATTAAGCATTTAGTGCCTCCCCCACCATCATCCCCCACCCTGTCTCATCATGTCCCCCACCATTCCCCCCAATCATCCCCCCACCCTGTCTCATCATGTCCCCCATCATTCCCCCTCATCATCCCCCCACCCTGTCTCATCATGTCCCCATCATTCCCCCTCATCATCCCCTACCCTGTCTCATCATGTCCCCCATCATTCCCCCCTCATCATCCCCCACCCTGTCTCATCATGTCCCTCATCATTCCCCCCTCATCATCCCCCCCACCCTGTCTCATCATGTCCCCAATCATTCCCCCTCATCATCCCCCCCACCCTGTCTCATCATGTCCCCCATCATTCCCCCTCATCATCCCCCCACCCTGTCTCATCATGTCCCCCATCATTCCCTCTCATCATCCCCCCACCCTGTCTCATCATGTCCCCCATTATTCCCCCTCATCATCCCCCCACCCTATCTCATCATGTCCCCCCATCATTCCCCCCACTCATCATTTCCCCCTGTCTCATCCCCCATCACCCCCCCCCCTCATAATTTCCCCTTGTCTCATCCCCCCCACCTCATCATTTCTCCCTGTCTCCTCCCCCCATCATTCCCCCCCCCCTCATCATTTCCCCCTGTCTCATCATCCCCCATCATGTTCCTCCTATGGCATCCAGTGGTCTTCAACCTGCGGACCTCCAGATGTTGCAAAACTACAATTCCCAGCATGCCCGGACAGCCAACTGCTGTCCGAGCATGCTGGGAGTTGTAGTTTTGCAACATCTGGAGGTCCGCAGGTTGAAGACCACTCTTCCCCTTTCCTTACTTGTCTGCGCTTCGGCTGTCTTGCGGGCTGCGGGGTCAGTGAAGCAGATGAGTTATGTCCTCTTACGGCTTCTCTGCACGGCATCAGGGATGTCACTTTTCGGCGGCGACTCCAGGAAATGAAGTGATGCCGCACAGAGAAGCCGGCAGAGGACGTAACTCATCTGCTTCACTGACCCCGCAAGACCCCCCCGCCTGACCTGACCTGACCTGCCGAAGCGCAGACAGGTAAGGAAAATAAACAAAACTATAAAAAGCTGGAAAAGGGGGAATGATGAGGGAGGGTGGAGGGAGATAGGGAAAATGAAAAGTAAAACTCACTTGTCTCCCGCACGGTCCACAGGTACTGGTGAATAGTGCGGGAGACGCTGATTAAAAGGTAGCGCAAATCCGGGCAAGGTAGGGCTCATTTTAATCAGTGTCCCGCACAATTCACCACACCAGTACCTGTGGATAGTGCGGGAGGAGTGACAGTGGGGGGAGGAGACGCCGCTGGTCACTGATTTAAAGTGGCCGCAACCGTGCTGTTAATACTTAACAAGCAGACGCTGCTGTGGCCGCTTTAAATCAGTGACCAGAAGACTTATCGGCATATAACACGCAGGCAGACTTTATGCCTTAAATTTAAGTTTTAAAAGTGCGTGTTATACGCCGATAAATACGGTATATCATGAGATTTTTCCAGCATACAATGAACATTTACCAGAGAAGAGATCCTTAAAGGAGTACTTTGATGGAAAACATTTTTTTTCTTATCGACTGGCTCCAGAAAGTTAAACAGATTTGTAAATTATAAACAAATAGAAGGGCACGTACTTGCACTCACCGCTCAACGGAGACAGATTGGTGTGGGAGTCCGGTTCACGGGGAGCTGGATCACAGCATCAGCACAGGTGGTATGGTGCTCAGAGGCTACGCCGGCAATTTCAGACGTGAATGCGTGCTTCTTCCGGCCTACGGAAGAAGCACGCATTCACGGGGGAAACTGCCGGCGTAGCCTCTGAGCGCCATACCACCTGCGCTGATGCTGTGATCCAGCTCCCCGTGAACCGGACTCCCACACCGATCTGTCTCCGCTTACTGGTGAGTGCACATACATGCCCTTCTATTTGTTTATATTGATACTTCATACCTTTGTATGTGCACCCTGCAGGAGATTACATAATAGGTTGCCGAGACCGCGCTGCATCCTAGTTAAGGTGAAGTTGCCTCTTTTGTGCTCTCCCCTTTTCTTGTCTCACTATTATCAGATTTGTAAATTACTTCTATTTTAAAATCATAATCCTTCCAGTACTTATCAGCTACTGTATACTACAGAGGAAGTTGAGTTGTTCTTTTCTGTCTGACCACAGTTCTCTCTGCTGACACCTCTGTCGCTGTCAGGAGCTCCCAGAGCAGGAGCAAATCTCCATAGTAAACCTATCCTGCTGGACAGAGGTGTCAGCAGAGAGCACTGTGGTCAGACTGGAAAGAACTACTTAAAGGGGTATTACAGGAAAAAACAATTATATAAATATATATATATATATATATATATATATATCAACTGGCTCCAGAAAGTTAAACAGATTTGTAAATTACATCTATTAAAAAAGCTTAATCCTTACAGTAGTTATCAGCTGCTGAAGTTCAATTGTTCTTTTCTTAGTGACAACAGTGCTCTCTGCTGACACCTCTGCTTGTCTCAGGAACTGTCCGAAGCATTAGAGGTTTGCTGTGGGGATTTGCTCCTACTCTGGACAGTTCCTGAGACAAGAAGAGGTGTCAGCAGAGAGCACTGTTGTCAGACAGAAAAGAACAACTTAACTTCAGCAGCTGATAACTACTGTAAGGATTAAGATTTTTTAATAGAGGTAATTTACAAATCTGTTTAACTTTCTGTAGCCAGTTGATATATATATATATATATATATATATATATATATATATATATATATATATATATAGAAAAAAGGAAATAGAGCAGCACTTCAAAAAAAGTAAACCAGTAGGGGTGCACGTCAGTCTCTGGGACCCTGGTCTTGGATCCAATTCACAGCATAGAAAGAAGGGATGACTGCAGCACTCCAATGCGTAAAAAGAAAAAAGTGTCTTTATTCCATGAACAAAACTTGGTGCGATGTTTCGGTGTCCTCACAACACCATTCTCAAGCTAACAATAGTGATCTTTACAAAGTATATATAGGGTGAATCATATCAAAGTTAATTACAAACAATTAAATATAATTAACCCCTTAAGGACGCAGGACGTAAATGTACGTCCTGGTGAGGTGGTACTTAACGCACCAGTACGTACATTTACGTCCTAAGCATAACCGCGGGCATCGGAGCGATGCCCGTGTCATGCGCGGCTGATCCCGGCTGCTGATCGCAGCCAGGGACCCGCCGGCAATGGCCGACGCCCGCGATCTCGCGGGCGTCCGCCATTAACCCCTCAGGTGCCGGGATCAATACAGATCCCGGCATCTGCGGGAGTTCGCGATTAAAATGAACGATCGGATCGCCCGCAGCGCTGCTGCGGGGATCCGATCATTCATAACGCCGCACGGAGGTCCCCTCTCCTTCCTCCGTGCGGCTCCCGGCGTCTCCTGCTCTGGTCTGTGATCGAGCAGACCAGAGCAGGAGATGACCGATAATACTGATCTGTTCTATGTCCTATACATAGAACAGATCAGTATTAGCAATCATGGTATTGCTATGAATAGTCCCCTATGGGGACTATTCAAGTGTAAAAAAAAATGTAAAAAAATGTAAAAGTAAAAGTAAAAAAAAAGTGAAAAATCCCCTCCCCCAATAAAAAAGTAAAACGTCAGTTTTTTCCTATTTTACCCCCAAAAAGCGTAAAAAACATTTTTTATAGACATATTTGGTATCGCCGCGTGCGTAAATGTCCAAACTATTAAAATAAAATGTTAATGATCCCGTACGGTGAACGGCGTGAACGAAAAAAAATTAAAAAAGTCCAAAATTCCTACTTTTTTAATACATTTTATTAAAAAAAAAATTATAAAAAATGTATTAAAAGTTTTTTATATACAAATGTGGTATCAAAAAAAAGTACAGATCATGGCGCAAAAAATGAGCCCCCATACCGCCGCTTATACGGAAAAATAAAAAAGTTATAGGTCATCAAAATAAAGGGATTATAAACGTACTAATTTGGTTAAAAAGTTTGTGATTTTTTTTAAGCGCAACAATAATATAAAAGTATATAATAATGGGTATCATTTTAATCGTATTGACCCTCAGAATAAAGAACACACGTCATTTTTACCAGAAATTGTACGGCGTGAAAACAAAACCTTCCAAAATTAGCAAAATTGCGTTTTTCGTTTTAATTTCCCCACAAAAATAGTGTTTTTTGGTTGCGCCATACATTTTATGATATAATGAGTGATGTCATTACAAAGGACAACTGGTCGCGCAAAAAACAAGCCCTCATACTAGTCTGTGGATGAAAATATAAAAGAGTTATGATTTTTAGAAGGCGAGGAGGAAAAAATGAAAACGTAAAAATGAAATTGTCTGAGTCCTTAAGGCCAAAATGGGCTGAGTCCTTAAGGGGTTAAACATGTGTACAAAATATTAAAGCGCAAACAGTGCATTACATACAAAGTAAGGGATGTGCATATAACATCCAAGTGCCGGTGCATTTTTAAAAATCAAATCCACATAAAAACAATACGTGGAAAATACAGAGAATTGGTGTTATGGTATAATTACATACAATCGCGTAATCTATCATTACAATACATCACAAGAAGGGGGGTGGGTCTATGTTGGAACTCACCGGGGGGAACTCTCCTCCATGCATAAAGTACAATGGCGCCGGACGCCAGAAGTGTTTGTACATTCACAGTGCCGTGGACCAATCAGCAATGTCGGAGCGTAACCTTGTGATCTCTGACATCATTGATTGTTTTCGCCAACCATTTTGTACACATGTTTAATTATATTTAATTGTTTGTAATTAACTTTGATATGATTCACCCTATATATACTTTGTAAAGATCACTATTGTTAGCTTGAGAATGGTGTTGTGAGGACACCGAAACGTCGCACCAAGTTTTGCTCATGGAATAAAGACACTTTTTTCTTTTTACGCATTGGAGTGCTGCAGTCATCCCTTCTTTCTATATATATATCAACTGGCTCCAGAAAAGTAAATGGATTTCAGCGCTGGTCCGGCACCCGTAATGTAAAAGCGAAGTGTGAATGCAGCCTTAGTTTCAGGAATGTAACGTTAGCTTTTCAATTTTTCCACAATAAAGGACATCTTATTTAGAACATGAGTGTTGAGTAGTTATATTTAAATTCAGTTCTTTGTTAATGACAACAGTTCATTTTAATGTTTTGCTGAAAAAAAACTAGTGTTAATGATGTTCAAGTCTAAATAATGCATAGTTATTCTGTGTAATGTAAATATACTGCATTCTCCCCAGCACGCAACTCTTCAAAGTCAATTCAATACCATCTACAACACACAATGGAGGAGATTTATCATAGGATTTAGACTGGCATTTCTCATCTAAAATTGTCGCAAAGAAAGTCACAGTCTAAATACGGGCAACTTTTTTGCGACTTTTGCTTTCTGATATATTAGTAAGTTATTCAATAATATTAAGCTTAGTCACAGAAGTAGGTTAGTTCAGATATCTATATATTACTTTGTGTAGCGATCATTACATTACATGATATCTAATGGGCATTTTACATGTAGAAAATGGGAGTAAACCTTGCTCAGTTCTAACCACAACTATCTCTGGTAAGACACGGTACTAAATATCTAATTTATAGTAAGCTGCTAATTAGTAAGACTTCAATTAAGTTTCCTCGTGGGAATTTATTATATCAAATGGAGGAGCAGAGAAAAATCTCATCAGACTATGCTAATATGCATTATGATTGCATTGATTCCCATAAGACGAAACCCATTCATCTGCAGTAGAAGGGGGTGTGGCTTATAAACTACTATTACCATTTCATAATTGAGAATATATATAAGCCGGGTCTGCTCCTCCCCATAACATAATTTCCATCCACATTAAAAGGCGATAACTTAATCAAATAAGAAACCTGTGTATCTGACCGAGAGTACTTTTGGATGAAAGAAAGATGGCTGGCCGGGGTCTATGGAATTGCCTGTAGTCATAACCGATTAGCAGAGAAGGATGGGCTAATTGGATCAAGTTCTCTCCCTGACTCTTCATGGCTCCGCCCCTTCAGGTAGCCTCTAGGAACTTCAGTAATGAGGATCTGTGATACTTCCTCTTGCTATTCTTTGCAGTCCTTTCTAGTTCTCTTTCACCCATGTTTTAACCTGTTGCCTATTTCAAGGGTCCACTCAAGCAAATATAATGTCATCCAATGATGACTGGTGGGTGTGTATATGGAAATCAAGGCTAGTAACATGTCTAGTTACATGACATCACAGCTAAACAGTCACTTACTATAATTGTGTTGTAGATGCAAAGGATTATGGTGGCCACCTTATCACTTGTATACACATAATCCAAAACAAGACAATGCCATGGATACTTCTCAGGCATCTCAAATAGATGGCCAGAGATACAGATAAATAGAATGCAAATGCAACCCATTGTTAAACACACACACACACACACCTGTATCCAGGTGTAAAGAGCAGCCCCCCCCCCCCCATTGGAGTCAAAATGACAGACAAAGAGCTTTACTCTCCAGGACTTTCCTTGAAGACTTTTTTTTTAGAAAGATAACACCTTTACAAACATTCAAAGGTATGTGATCTTTCAATGAACTCCGCTTAGGCCTATTACTTGGGTATTCTGAGAATTCATACAACATGGCGTACACATCATGCTAGTATTCTATTAAACATAGTGATTAATTTTTGGGGCCCACAAAAATATGACAACAGCTGATTAACCACTTTCTTCAACATGTTTTTGTCTTCATGGCCTTCCGAATCATATCGTCTCGGATTGTGGAATGCAGTTTGCTTCCAAGTTCTGACGTGCTCTCTCTTCCCGTCTTGACATCAATCTGGACTTTTCCTCTGCCTACCACCCTCAGTCCAATGGTCAGGTGGAATCAAATCCTGGAGAGTTATCTCCGTCATTTTGTTTCAGCCCGACAGGACAATTGAGTCAATCTTTTACCTTGGGCAGAATTTTCCTACAATCTTGAGGATTCTGAGTCTACAAGGACTTCTCCATTCTTTGTTGTTTTTTGGTCATCATCCTCGTTCTTCTCTTCCTATTCCACTCTCCTCTGGGGTGCCAGCTGTTGATGAACTTGTTCGAGACTTCTTTTCCATTTGGCAACAGACTCGGCATTCTCTGTCTCAAGCTTCCTCACGTATGAAAGCCCACCATCCTTGTCTCCCGGTGATAAGGTTTGGCTGTCCTCCAGATACATCCGTTTCAAGATTCCCTGCTACAAGTTGGGACTGCATTTCTTGGATCCGATCGAGGTGTTGCAAAGAATTAATCCGGTCACCTATAAACTTTGTCTATCTTCCTCTTACGTATTTCCAATTCCTTCCATGTGTCTCTCCTCAAACCTTTTGTGATCAATCGCTTCTCTCAAAAGAATTTTGTTACCATGCCTATCTCTGGTTCTTCGAAGTCTACGAAGTCAAGGAAATTATAGCCACTAAAACCATGAGAGGGAGACGATTCTTTTTGGTCGACTGGAAGGGATTTGGGATTTGGGAGCCAGAGGAGAATATCCTGGACTGTGCATTACTCCAGAACTTTTTGAACCCCTAAAAGAAGAGGAGACCAAAGAGGGGGGGGAGACTGTTTACACCTAGCGCTCTTGCCAGACCCGCTGGCCGTTAGCACTCCCCTCCTCTGCCGGCGAGGCTGGGATTCGCATTGCGGGACGCGCCCATATACGAATCCCAGCCTGTCACTCACCTCCGCTCTCTGTTGTCCCTCCGGTCCTCATGCAGCGCCGACACACGCGCGCCGAAGCTCTAAGATTTAACCCCTTAGAGACCCATGACGTACCGATACGTCATAAGTCCACTCCCATTCTACAATGCGAGTCGGCCTGTGACTAATAGTGCGCTAATAGTAAATCATTGCTCGTTAGCTCAAGGGGCTGTTCAGGATGTCCGAGGCAAAATCGCTGCATCCCGAACAGCTGTGAGACAGCAGGAGGGTCCCTTACCTTGCCTCCTGGTGTCCGATCGCCAAATTACTGCTCAGTGCCTGAGATCCAGACATGAGCAGTCAAGCGGCAGAATCATTGATCAATGGTTTCCTATGAGAAACCATTGAACAATGTAAAAGATCAGTGTGTGCAGTGTTATAGCCCCCTATGGGAGCTATAACACTGCATAAAAAGTGAAAAAAAAGTGAATAAAGATCATTATACCCCTTCCCTTCAGATCATGGCGCAAAAAATGAGTCCTCATACTGCCTCATATGCGGAAAAATAAAAAAGTCATAAGGGTCAGAAAATGACAATTTTAAACTTATACATTTTCCTGCATGTAGTTATGATTTTTTTCAGAAGAACGACAAAATCAAACCTATATAAGTAGGGTACCATTTTAATCGTATGGACCTACAGAATAAAGAGAAGGTGTCATTTTTGCCGAACAATGTACTGTGTAGAAACGGAAGCCCCCAAAAGTTACAAAATGGCTTTTTTTTTCAATTTTGTCTCACAATGATTTTTTTTCCCCATAGATTTTTTAGTAAAATGACTGATGTCATTACAAAGTAGAATTGGTGGCGCAAAAAATAAGCCATCATATGGATTTTTAGGTGCAAAATTGAAAGAGTTATGATTTTTTAAATGTAACGAGAAAAAAACAAAAATACAAAAATGGAAAAACCCTTAAGGGTTTAAGGGGTCCTTAAGGGGTTAAAGGGCCAGTGCACCCGTAATTATCATCTACACCTACACCTATCATATAAGTATCAGCACCTCCCAGTAACCCCTGCCAGATCTTTGTTTTCCCTAGTGCCTGAGAGAAAGCTATTCTGTGTTTTGTCTTGTCTTGCCTTGCCGTGTACCAGACCCCTCTGTTCCGTGACCTGACATTGCTCCTGTGCCGCTTGCCTTTGACCTGATCTGAGGAAGGGAGGGATCCTTCCGAAACGCGTAATCTTGTCCATTTTATTGTTTTTTTAATAAAATGTCCTGCTGAGGACTTTCCTATTACCTTTAGCATCCGCCTCATCTGTCTACAAGAGTCTGCAGCGCCATACCTGAGGTTTTTTTTCCTGCTCTACTTCTAGCTTGCCTTTGACCTCCTGCCACATTCCTGTCCACGCAGCTGTGCCCCCAGCCCTAACCTTCTGCTATTCTGACCATGACTTGCCTTATCCCTCCTGTGCCTCGTACATCCTCAGCCACCTATGTGGTCGAGTCATGCCAGGGGTAGCGACCTGGGTGCCGCCTGCCACAGCAAGACGATCCCGCTTTACTGCGGGCTCTGGTGAAAACCAGCGGCACCTTAGTCTCCACTCCTTGGCAGGGCCCACGTCATCTACCACACAGGTCCAGCGGATCCACTACTACCGTGTGCGTTACAGCCTATTGCCGTAATTCTAACAAGCACTGTTACAAAAGAGACCATTTTCTTCTGCCTACCTGCCTCATCTACTATTCTGATCCTGCCACCTGCCTGATGCCACACATCTGATGCCAAGTTCTCCTTTTTTCACCCACCTTCGTCATCGGGTACTGGTATTACCACCCACCGCACCACCCTGTCACCGGGTCACTTTCAGGACTCCTGATGCTGCTGCCACCTCCAGGCTGTCTTATTCTGTCACCATATGTTCTCCTGGTGCTGATGCCACCTCCAGGCTGTCCTATTCTGTCACCATATGTTCTCCTGGTGCTGATGCCACCTCCAGGCTGTCTCATTCTGCCACTATATGTCCTCCTCATGCTGATGCCACCTCCAGGCTGTCTCATTCTGCCACTATATGTTCTCCTCATGCTGATGCCAGCTCCATGCTGTCTCATTCTGCAACCATATGTTCTACTCATGCTGCTGCCAACTCCAGGCTGTGTCATTAAGCCAATATATGGTCTCCTCATGCTGCCGCCAACTCCAGGCTGTGTCATTCACCCACTATATGGTCTCCTCATGCTTCCGCCACCTGCAGACGGTGTCACTCAGTCACTATATGTTCTCCTCATGCTGCCGCCAACTCCAGGCTGTGTCATTCAGCCACTTAATGCTGCCACCAACTCCATGCTGTCATTCAGCCACTATATGGTCTCCTCATGCTGCCACCACCTCCACGCTGTGTCATTCAACCACTATATGGTCTCCTCACGCTGCCGCTACCTCCACGCTGTGTCATTCAGGCACCATATAGTCCCCTCATGCTGCTGCCACGCTGTGTCATTCAGCCACTATATGGTCTCCTCATGCTGCCGCCACCTCCACGCTGTGTCATTCAGGCACTATATGGTCTTCTCATACTGCCGTCACCTCCACACTGTGTCATTCAGCCACTATATGGTCTCCTCATGCTGCCACCAACTCAAGGCTGTGTCATTCAGCCACTATATGTTCTCCTCATGCTTCTGCCACCTCCAGGCTGTGTCATTCAGCCACTATATGTTCTCCTCATGCTGCAGCAAACTCCAGGCTGTGTCATTCAGCCACTATATGGTCTCCTCATGCTGGCGCCAACTCCAGGCTGTGTCATTCAGCCACTATATGGTCTCCTCATGCTGCTTTCACCTCCATGCTGTGCCATTCAGCCACTATATGGTCTCCTCATGCTGCTGCCACCTCCATGCTGTGCCATTCAGCCACTATATGGTCTCCTCATGCTGCCGCCAACTCCAGGCTGTGTCATTCAGCCACTATATGGTCTCCTCATGCTGCCGCCACCTCCACACTGTGTCATTCAGCCACTATATGGATTACTCATGCTGCCGCCACCTCCACACTGTCATTCAGCCACTATATGGTCTCCTCATGCTGCCGCCACCTCCACGCTGTGTCATTCAGTCACTATATGGTCTCCTCATACTGATGCCACCTCCAGGCTCTGTCATTGTGCCGCTTTGCGACAGTGATTCTAATAGCTTCTGATCTGCATGTCATACTCAATAACTCAATAATATTATTTCGTTAACCCAGCAAACATCCTATGCATGTTACAGCAAGGTAAAGTGTTCTACACCTCTATTGAGGCTCTCTGTAGGGCAGTAATAGTCATTTTTGATAGCAATTCGCCACAAATAAATTCGGACCGAAACAAATTATTTTGAAAAAAATTCGCTCATTTCTAGTCGCTATATTATAGTCATTCAGATTTAGTCTTTTTCATTGACAGCTGTAACTAGCATAATAAACACCTCTTTAGAAATTATGGTTCTGAACTGTAAAATCATTTCTATAAAGTCAAACTCAGATTCTTTCTGCAAGGACATCATGTGAGTTTTGTTTTAGCACAGCTGGAATCCAGTTTGATTTACGTGACTTCAACTCAGCCTTACTGCCTGTTTGCTAAATCTTTTTGTTGCCTGGAAAAAAAAACATATGCCAATTATTTCTTGTCATATGATTGGGTTATAAGGAAGGTGTCCTGCAATCTGTCATTTTATCAAATACTTTTTTTTCAGGTGTAAAAAAATAAAAAAGCATTTTAACCTGTTATGTCATGCAGAGTGAAGTCCCATAGGCATGTTTATGATGAGTATACTTTGGAATAACAATATTTACTTTTTTTTTTTTTGCTTACTATGGACATTGGATGTTGCATTCTATTCTTCTTTTTACTATGGACATTGGATGTTGCATTGTATTCTTTTTTGTTGGTACCTGAAATATCTGCTGCAATTGGCTAAATGCTTGATGAATATTACAATAAACACCAGATTACTTGGCCTCTGCAAGGTCTTGTTCACACAGGGATTTTTTTTTATGCAGTTTTGAAATGTTTTCTTCCTCCCTGAAGGAGAAAGTATAACAACTTAAGCACATACAGTAGCTGTATTATGGCTAAGTATGACCTCTAAGTTGGCACCGATAAACTCCTGAGGGCCTTTCTATAACTTCATATCACTCCAATTTCACATTAAGATATGAGCGCATGAACTTAGTAAGAAAGCAAAGCCCGTGGGATGGCTGTGACCGGTAGTTCTATACCTGTCGGGTTGCTATCACACTGACATTTGGGCTTTCATAAGGTTGTCCCATTCTCCATGGGCTAGTACAGTGAAAGGGGGCAGCACAGTGGTGATATAGGGGGTTGTTCCCCAGGGACATTTCCCATTAGGTCTTGAGTTGAATATGGGATTCTCTTAGTGTTAGTGCAGACAATGAGTCAGACACAGATAATTAAGAACTATTTCTCAGCGTTCAACTTAGCAAGGAAATCTTCCACTTGAATGAGAGCACAGTCTTTTATAATTAGAATGGAACTACACATGGCTGGAGTGGAGGCATCACACTTAAGGTGCATAAGGGATGCCCGTTGTCTCCTCTCCTGTTCACCCTTGGAAGTAGAACCCTTGGCTGCAGCAGTCCGCGTCTCTTCATCTATCCGGCGTACAGGTTCCTTGGAAGAGAAGACTCTTAACCCCTTAAGGACCAGGCCAATTTTCATAGGACCAGAGTGTTTTTTGCACATCTGACCACTGTCACTTTAAGAATTAATATCTCTAAAATGCTTTTACCGAATATTCTGATTCTGAGAGAGTTTTTTCGTGACATATTCTACTTTATTTTGGTGGTAAATTTTCGTCGTTACTTGCATCCTTTATTGGTGAAAAATCCCCCCCAAAAAAAAAAAGGAAGTGAGTTCCAGAATACTTTCTATGCTCCACTCAATCCCTCTTGGTAATGCACTAGTCTACTGACATCTAAATTAAGGGGTGTACACTGGTTTGCTCCCAGCAGATTCCAAATAAAATTGTAGTGGTTACTGAGCTGTACTACTCACTGCAGTGTTCAGGTCCTTTTAAAAATCTCTAGCTTGGCAGCCATAAACTCTCTAGGCCCAGCTTGAAGCCATTAGAGGTCCTAGAATAGCTATGGAACTCCTGTACAACTTCTCCACACATACTTTGTTTCTGTCTTCTTATTTTCTCCTCTTTCAATCCCTCAGAAACTGACTAGGAGTAAATGAGCTCCCTCACTCACAGCCAGTACAAGGTACAAACAATGTAAATTCCATTGTTACACATAACCAGTTGAAAACTGTGCAAAATAGTAGAATGCAATAAACATATTACAGTAATCAAGAGAAATGTCTGACAGCAAATTTACATGTCCCATACGGATACATAGTGGATTAGGGAAAATACTGTATATGGAAGTTACATTTTCTATTGAGTTCCGTATGGACTGGGCAGAACAAAGTGACGTGGTATCAAATGACATACTGCGAATATATTCAACTCTATCTGTATGACACAGTACTTTGACCTAGTAGTTAGGCTGCTTTGTTTATGTTGGAGGTAGCTATACTATGACATTAGCAAAGTTTCAGATACAAATCTTCAGAGATTACTGAATTTTTTATGTACTTGTTTTTGGTTTAATTTGCGTGGGATTTTATGCAATATTTTTGCATGGATTTGCGTATTTTTTGGTGCATTATTTTAATCTTACAATATAAGGGATTTTTGAAGACTTGTCTATGTAGGCCCCATTACATGCAGTGGTCATTCCTTTATCATTTGCAATAAAAAAATGTGCAAAATTACACTGCAATGGTAGAAAAATTCTACAAACATAAACCACCCTTAGTGGTGCTCTAGAAACCTGCTTTACTTAGCTAGATAAACTATGATAAATTATGTGCGTGTCTGTCAAAAAAATAATTATTCAAAAGTGGCATTAAAAATTAAATACAAAAGTGATAAATCTCCCCCAATATTTCCACTCATGTTCTAATAAATGTCTCTTTTGTCAAAATGCTCCTAAAAATAAGGATACTTTACGTAGTAATAAGGATAGCAAGTACACTAATTAAGTGCATTACCTCAACTCTTAACCCCTTAAGGACCAGGCCAATTTTCACTGTAGGACCAGAGTGTTTTTTGCACATCTGACCACTGTCACTTTAAGAATTAATATCTCTAAAATGCTTTTACCGAATATTCTGATTCTGAGAGAGTTTTTTCATGACATATTCTACTTTATTTTGGTGGCAAATTTTCGTCGTTACTTGCATCCTTTTTTGGTGAAAAATCCCAAAATTCATGAAAATTTTGCATTTTCTAACTTTGAAGCTCTCTGCTTGTAAGGAAAATGGATATTCCAAGTAAATTTTATTTTTATTCACAAATACAATATGTCTATTTTATGTTGGAATCATAAAATGGACATATTTTTACTTTTTGAAAAAATTAGAGGGCTTCAAAGTAGAGCAGGAATTTTCAAAAATGTAATGAAAATTGCAAAATCTGAAGGGACAGATGTTACAGAACAACAACTCCCAACATGCCTGGGCAGTCTAGGCATGCTGAGAGTTGTAGTTTGGCAACATCTGGAGGGCTACAGTTTGGGCACCACTGTAACAGTGGTCCCCAAACTGTGAACCTCCAGATGTTGCAAAACTACAACTCCCAGCATGCCCAGACAGCCTTAGGGCATGCTGGGAGTTGCAGTTTGTCCTTCCTAGTGATTGCCACAGTAAAGATCACTTTACTTTCACTTTCATTTACCCCCCCCCCCTCCCATGTCGCTTCCCTACCTGAGCCAGGATCCAGCAGTCTCAGCGACGATCAGCTGTTCCCAGGCATCTTCTCCTGCAGGTACCGACCTCCATCTTCTCCGCATGTTCCCCGCGACATCCAGGGGTGGGCAGGACGGGAGGTTGCCAACCCACTGTCCTGCTCTGCCATTGATCAGAATCAGTTCTGACCAATGGCAGGGGATAGGAGGAGATCGCATCACTGCGACCTCACTCCTACCCTGCAAGATGATCTGGGCTGTCACTGACAGGTCAGATCATCACTATTTTCCGGGTGATCGGGTCACCCGATCAGCCCGGAACAGCAGAAAATCGCATGTCTGAATTGACATGCGATTTTATGCAATCGCCGACATGGGGGGGGGTCCTCAGGACCCCCCTCGGCGTTTGCCTCGGACGCCTGCTGAACGATTTCAGCAGGCGTCAGGTTTCGCATCCCGCCCGGCACGCGGACGTATGAGTGCGTGCCTGGTCCTTAAGACCCAGGGCGCAGGGACGTACTCATACGTGCCTGGTCCTTAAGGGGTTAAAGGGGTACTCCGCCCCCTAGACATCTTATCCCCTATCCAAAGGATAGGGGATAAGATGTCAGATTGCCGGGGTCCTGCCGCTGGGGTCCTGTCGTGATATCATGACTCCGCCCCCGTGTAACGGGAGGAATTAGCTTGAGAGCCTCCAGGGCTTCCAGAAGCAGTTACAGGTGAGTGCTGCTTGCTATATTGTGGGGGTCCCCAGCGGCAGGAACCCAGCGATCTGACATCTTATCCCCTATCCTTTGGATAGGGGATAAGATGTCTAGGGGCTGGGTACCCCTTTAAAATACCTTGGTCCCTCAAGTTACAATATTAATATGTTACAGGATGACCATTGTATGTTGAAACCATTGTATGTTGAGACCATACCTTATTGGAAACCTGGTAATCGGTTCTGAAGCCCCAAGAGGTCACCCAAAAATAGAAAAAAGGGAGGATTGAAGAAAAATAAGTAGATACCTAATAGAGATAAAGCAAGTCCTTGTCTACTAAAATAAGAAAGTTGCTGGAAGCTGGACCCGAATGCTGTATCTCTGACTCTCCTTTAGAGATACATGGAGTGGGCGCGTCAGCCCCCACTTTGTGTGGAGGTCAACACACCTTCCTGGGGACTGCCGGGGTACCGTGCAGTAGATCACAGGGGTCCCAGTGGTTGCATCCCCGTAATCTGAAACTTTTTCCCTGTCCTTTGGATATGGGATAAGTTTTACTGCACTGGAGTACTCCTTTAATAAGATTATTTACACATTTTCATATATGTCTATGTATTCTTCTGACTTAATGAAATAAAGAAAAAAAAGCATAAAATAGGGTTAGTTTGATTTACTAGTTGTTATTACCTGTTTAGCATCTAAAACCTCTAGTGGGGCCCTATTACAGTTTTTTACACTGGGGCCCCAAAATTAGTTGTCCCATAGATTTTAGGTTGTAATATATCCAAATAATTTCACCTACAGTGAGATTATTCTCTGAAAAAAGATTGTCACTATCTGTTCAATACATCAATTTTTAATAGCTCACAAAAGACATTCACTTTGTTTTTAGTTTTTCTTTTATCATAGGACTGCTGTCAGAGAGGATGAATCATGATTAATGCATGTATTAGGTGAGCTAAATATTAATTCATATACAGTGCAGTATAGTAATGTTCATCATACTCTGCAGTGACAGTATTTAATGTATCTTTACGTTTTTTAAGTAAATAAAAAAATATGGCAAAAAGTTTGAAAAAATAAGAGTAACTAAAAATCCTGTTAATGAAAGATTATTATTATTATTTGCAGTTGACACAATATAAACTATCCAAAGTAAAAACTATTTGTAATACAGTATACAGCTCTCATCCTTAGTCCGGTTTCACACAGGCATATTATGGACACTTTTATGCTTCCATATTAACATTGTCCTTATTGACATATTGTCCTTAAGGACACAGCCCATTTTCACCTCTAGGACGCAGCCCTTTTTTGCACATCTGACCACTGTCACTTTAAACATTAATAACTCTGGAATGCTTTTACTTATCAATCTGATTCCGAGATTGTTTTTTCGTGACATATTCTACTTTAACATAGTGGTAAATTATTGTGGTAACTTGCATCCTTTCTTGGTGAAAAATCCCAAAATTTGATGACAAAATTGAAAATTTTGCATTTTTCTAACTTTGAATCTCTCTGCTTGTAAGGAAAATGGATATTCCAAATATTTTTTTTTTATTCACATATACAATATGTCTACTTTATGTTTGCATCATAAACTTTATGAGTTTTTACTTTTGGAAGACACCAGAGGGCTTCAAAGTTCAGCAGCAATTTTACAATTTTTCACAAAATTTTCAAACTCGAATTTTTCATGGACCAGTTCAGGTTTGAAGTGGATTTGAAGGGTCTTCATATTAGAAATACCCCATAAATGACCCCATTACAAAAACTGCACCCCCCAAAGTATTCAAAATGACATTCAGTAAGTGTTTTAACCCTTTAGGTGTTTCACAGGAAAAGCAGCAAAGTGAAGGAGAAAATTCAAAATCTTCATTTTTTACACTTGCATGTTCTTGTAGACCCAATTTTTGAATTTTTACAAGGGGTAAAAGGATAAAATTTATACTTGAATTTGTAGCCCAATTTCTCTCGAGTAAGCACATACCTCATGTGTCTATGTAAATTGTTCGGCGGGCGCAGTAGAGGGCTCAGAAGCGAAGGAGCGTCAAGGGGATTTTGGAGAGTAAGTTTTTCTGAAATGGTTTTTGGGTGGCATGTTGCATTTAGGAAGCCCCTATGTCACCAAAACAGAAAAAAAAACACATGGCATACCATTTTGGAAACTAGACCCCTTGAGGAACGTAACAAGGGATAAAGTGAACCTTAAAACCTATACATTTTCACTAAAATGTGTGTTTCCCCCCAAATTTCACATTTTTGCAAGGGTTAACAGCAGAAAATACCCCCCAAAATTTATAACCCCATCTCTTCTGAGTATGGAGGTACCCCATAAGTTGACCTGAAGTGCACTACGGGCGAACTACAATGCTCAGAAGAGAAGGAGTCATATTTGGCTTTTTGAGAGCAAATTTTGCTCGGGGGGCATGTCGCATTTAGGAAGCCCCTATGGTGCCAGGACAGCAAAAAAAACACATGGCATACCATTTTGGAAACTAGACCCCTTGAGGAACGTAACAAGGGATAAAGCGAACCTTAATACCCCACAGGTGTTTCACGACTTTTGCATATGTAAAAAAAATGTTTTTTTTTACCAAAAATGCTTGGCTTAGCAAAAATTTTACATTTTTAAAAAAGATAATAGCAGAAAATACCCCCCAAAATTTGAAGCCCAATTTCTCCCGATTCATAAAACACCCAATATGGGGATGAAAAGTGATCTGCTGGCGCACTACAGGTCTCAGAAGAGAAGGGGTCACATTTGGCTTTTTGGAAGCAAATTTTGCTCTGGGGGCATGCCGCATTTAGGAAGCCCCTATGGTGCCAGGACAGAAAAAAAACACATGGCATACCATTTTGGAAACTAGACCCCTTGGGGAACGTAAAAAGGGGTAAAGTGAACCTTAATACCCCACAGGTGTTTCACGACTTTTGCATATGTAAAAAAAGATTATTTTTTTTACACTAAAATGCTTGTTTTCCCCCAAATTTTACATTTTTACAAGGGATAATAGCAGAAAATACCCCCCAAAATTTGTAACCCCATCTCTTCTGAGTATCGAAATACTCCATAAGTGAATGTGAAGTGCACTGGGGACGAACTACAATGCTCAGAAGAGAAGGAGCATCATTGAGCTTTTGAAGAGAGAATTTGGCCATGTGCATTTCCAAAGCCCCCCGTGGTGCCAGAACAGTGGACCCCCCCCCCCCCACATGTGACCCCATTTTTAAAACTACACCCCTCACGGAAGGTAATAAGGGGTGCAGGGAGAATTTACACCCCACTGGCATTTGACGGATTTTTGGAACAGTGGGCTGTGCAAATTAAAAATGTTATTTTTCATTTTCACAGACCCCTGTTTCAAAGATCTGTCAGACACCTGTGGGGTGTAAATGCTCACTGTACCCCTTATTACATTCCGTGAGGGGTGTAGTTTCCAAAATGGGGTCACATGTGGGTATTTATTGTTTTGCACTTATGTCAGAACCGCTGTAAAATCAGCCACCCCTGTGCAAATCACCAATTTAGACCTCAAATTTACATGGTGCACTCTCCCTTCTGAGCCTTGTTGTGCGTCCCCAGAACACTTTGCGCCCACATATGGGGTATCTCCGTACTCAGGAGAAATTGCGTTACAAATTTTGGAGGCTTATTTTCTTTTACTGCTTGGGAAATTTTAAAGTATGGGGCAACACCAGTATGTTAGTGTACAAAAATGGTTTTTTTTACACTAACATGCTGGTGTAGACCCCAACTTTACCTTTTCATAAGGGGTAAAAGGAGAAAAAGGCCCCCAAAATGTGTTAGGCAATTTCTCCCGAGTACGGCGATACCCCATATGTGGCCCTAAACTGTTTCCTTGAAATACGACAGGGCTCCGAAGTGAGAGAGCACCATGCGCATTTGAGGACTAAATTAGAGATTGCATAGGGGTGGACATAGGGGTATTCTACACCAGTGATTCCCAAACAGGGTGCCTCCAGCTGTTGCTAAACTCCCAGCATGCTTGGACAGTCAATGGCTGTCCGGAAATGCTGGGAGTTTTTGTTTTGCAACAGCTGGAGGCTCCGTTTTGGAAACACTGCTGTAGGATACGTTTTTCATTTTTATTGGGGGGGGGGAAGGGGGAGGTGGTAGGAGGGGCAGTGTACGTGTGTATATGTAGTGTTTTACTCTTTATTTTATGTTAGTGTAGTGTAGTGTTTTTAGGTTACATTCACACTTACGGCGGATTACACTGAGTCTCCCGCTAGGAGTTTGAGATGCAGCTCAAACTTGAAGCGGGGAACTCACTGTAATCCGCGGCCAGTGTGAATGTAACCTGTACATTCACATGGGAGGGGGGGGGGGGGCAAAACTTCAACTCCCAGCATGCACTGACAGAACGTGCATGCTGGGAGTTGTAGTTTTGCAACAGCTGGAGGCACACTGGTTGGAAAATACTGAGTTAGGTAATAGAACCTATTACCTAACTCTGTATTTCCCAACCAGTGTGCCTCCAGCTGTTGCAGAACTACAACTCTCAGCATGTACTGATTGCCAAAGGGAATGCTGGGAGATGTAATTATGCAACAGCTGGAGGCACGCAAGTACAACTCCCAGCATGCCGAGACAGCCATTTGCTGTTCCTGAATGCTGGGAGTTGTAGTTTTGCAAGATTTAGAGGGGTTCAGGCTAGAGATTACTGACAGTGGTCTCTAAACTGTGGCCCTCCAGATGTTGCAAAACTACAAATCTCAACATGCTAAGACAGCAAACTGCTGTCTGGGCATGCTGGGAGTTGTAGTTTTGTAACATCTGGAGGGCTACAGTTTAGAGACCACTGTCAGTGATCTCTAGCCTGAACCCCTCTAAATCTTGCAAAACTACAACTCCCAGCATGCCAACACAGCAAACAGCTGTCAAGGCATGGTGGGAGTTGTAGTTTTGCAACATCTGGAGGGCCACAGTTTAGAGACCACTCTCTAAACTGTCGCCCTGCAGATGTTGCTAGGCAACAGACCCCGGACACGCGGCGCCATACTCAACTCCACCGCCGCCATGATCAGAGCCTTCGCCGGGTAAGTGACCGCCGCTGCCGCCGCCGCTACTACACGATTCCCCCCGCTGTGCCCGGACACCGATGGGTGGGCATAGCGGGGGGAACCGAACTTTAACCCCCCCCGCCCCCAGTCTGCTATTGGTCGGTCGCTCCGACGATCAATAGCAGGGATAGGAGGGGTGGCAACCCTGCCACCTCACTCCTATCTCTTCAAGGGGGATCGAGGGTGTCTTGGACACCCCCGATCCCCCTTATTTTATCGCGGCGCCGCCGTTGATGGGCAGGGGGAGAGCGCTCCCTCTGTAAACACCATAGATGCCGTGATCAGAACTGATCACGGCATCTATGGGGTTGATGCTGCCGGGACCGGCGCGATTGAAGCCCCGGCAGCTGCGGTGGGACTCCGGCTGTGATTGACAGCTCAGTCCCACCCGCGATCTCCTGCGCTGCCCGCGGCAGAGCAGGAGATCGCTTGTTCGTATGCATACGTCCATTTGCGCGAACGTGTAGTTCGCCTGGACGTATGCATACATCCAATAGCGGGAAGGGGTTAATGCTGCAAGTCCTGACCTGACCATGCTTTTGATAACCCAAACTAACAGTTGTGAGTTTAAGTCATTAAAAACACGGTCAGACTGGGACTTGTGGGTATGATGGAGCTACCAAAATGCATTTGTGATACACCCATGTGAAATTGGCCTTAGGTCCATGTTTTATGACAGATTTACAAGATTTCCCTTCACCTCATACATGTCTCAGATAAGGTTATTAGCACAATAACATATCTGGTGATATTATTATCCTACACTTTGTTGGTTATTTTGTTTGTACTGTTTATTTCAAATATGCCATAATGATTATATCACAGGGTGCCAATTGGGCCACGAAACATGAAGGATGTGGTATAACAGTTAAATGACTAGTCTTGGAGATTGGAGATGGCAGTCATAGGAGATAGCAGCTGGCACCTGCTGGTAAGGAGTGTACTCATCTCCAGAGCCTGCCCTATACTCACCCGACTTCCAGTTGCAGTACATGTTTGGCAAAAACAGGTTAAAAACATTGACTTAAAGTGGTACTCCGCCCCTAGACATCTTGTCCCCTATCGAAAGGATTGGGGATAAGATGTCTGATAGTGGGGGTCCCGCCGCTGTGGACCCCACAATCTCCCTGCTGCATTTCCTTTAGAGCATCAGGTGTAGCGCCAGAGATTCATGACGTCATGGCCGGCCTTGCTCGTGAAGTCACGGCCATGCCCCCTCATTGCAAGTCCATGGGAGCACACCTCCTCCTACAGACTTGCATTTAGGGGGCATGGCCATGACATCATGAGCGAGGCGTGACCGTGGCGTCACAAGCCTCCACCCCGCATCGCCAGTCATCCGGCACAAAGCGAAGTTCACTCTGTGCACCGGATGTCTGGGGTGGCGCAGCCGAGATTGCGGGGGTCCCCAGTGGTGGGACCCCCGCAATCAGACATCTTGGGGCGAAGTACCCCTTAAAGGGAAGCTACCTCCAAAAGGTCACCCCTTAAAGGGAAGCTACTACCAAAAGGTTACACTACAGTAGAGTCAGTTTGTATATCCTGCTGACAAAAATATTTAAGTTAAATCTTACCTTTACTAAAGAAAACAATGCTTGAATGGGCAAACAGCCACAAACACATGTGTGGTGACTGCGGTGGTGCAGGTAATAGTGTAGGGTCGGATGGTATTAACCCTTAGATGTCATGATGCCAGGATGCGGTTTGCTTAGCGTAATGGTCCTACCGCCAACCGTCCCACAAAGGGTAAAATAAAGGAATGTCCACAGCAGATATTGAGGAAAACCGGAATAAACTTTACTGCATATTTTATGCAACTGCAGGTAACAAAACAGTCTTTGTATAGAGGACCGTAGTTCAGGTTCCTCACAGGTTTGCTGGGACTTCTAAGTACAATGAGCTTTGATTTGCTAGCCACTGTGCTACTGATTTGAAGATAATTGACTTGCAGTAGTCACACAGGTTTTTAGTAGTTTTGAGCTGGATGACTCACGGTTTAGTAGCTGCAGAAGAGAAGGCTTCAGGCCTAGCTTGAATTGATGATGAGCTATGAGTTGTGCTTTCTTTTTAATCCGGAACTAAAGAGAGAAATTAAGTGGCAGCAGACCCTTATATATTAAGGGGGTGGGGCAAAGCTCATTGGAAGGCCAAACCTGTCAGTCCTGACCTCTGGAACTCTGGGTATATCTCATGACCCAAAGGTTCTTAAGCCATAGCATAACATAAATTGCAGGCACGTGACCTCTAAGGTCCTATACAGAGGTATTCTAGATTAATTAAATATATAAATATATACTTTAATATTACAATATTAAGAGGTGACTAGGGGTTAGCCCTTCAGGAGACTCTGGAGGGACTCTGGCTGAGGGGACTCCAGACAAAGGGACAGGACCAGGTCCTGTACCGGGACACCACAAACCCCCTTACTTAAAATAAGTCGTCCTCGATGAAGGTCCCCAAAGACAGAAGGACAAAATGATAAAGTCCAACACAGTCCTGGGCATAATTAAGAATGTCCTTAATCAGGCTATGGATGAATAACAACAAAGAGTCCTTATAGTTACATAGTTACATAGTTACATAGTTAGTACGGTCGAAAAAAGACATATGTCCATCAAGTTCAACCAGGGAATTAAGGGGTAGGGGTGTGGCGCGATATTGGGGAAGGGATGGGATTTTATATTTCTTCATAAGCATTAATGTTATTTTGTTCCAGGAATGTATCTAATCCTGTTTTAAAGCTATTAATTGTTCCTGCTGTGACCAGTTCCTGAGGTAGACCGTTCCATAAATTCACAGTCCTCACGGTAAAGAAGGCGTGTCGCCCCTTGAGACTAAACTTTTTCTTCTCCAGACGGAGGGAGTGCCCCCTCGTCCTTTGGGGGGGTTTAACCTGGAACAGTTTTTCTCCATATTTTTTGTATGGGCCATTAATATACTTATATACGTTTATCATATCCCCCCTTAAACGTCTCTTCTCAAGACTAAACAATTGTAACTCCTTTAATCGCTCCTCATAGCTAAGATGATCCATGCCCCATATTAGTTTATAGTGTTGCTCACGAATATTCGCAATTCGAATATTATTCGCGAATATCGCATATTCGCGAATTCGCGAATTTCGCGAATATAGCGCTATATATTCTTAATTACGAATATTCGTTTTTTTTTTTTTTTTTCTTCACAGTACACATCACAGTGATCACCCCTCTCTGCTTCCAGCTTGTGTGGTGTAAAGAAGGCTGTAATACTACTGTGTGAGACTGGCGTGTGAAAATTCGCATATACGAAAATTAGCATATGCTAATTTTCGCATATACGAATTTTCGCATATACTACTTTTCGCATATGCGAATTTTCGCGTATGTTGATTTTGTATTTGATAATATTCACATATGTTAATTTTCGCATACGCGAATGTTCGCATATGCGAAAATATATCGAGAATATAACGAATATGCGAATATTCGCGAATATATGACGAATATTCGTCCATATATTCGCGAATATTCGCGAATTCGAATATGGCCTATGCCGCTCAACACTATTAGTTTAGTCGCGCGTCTCTGCACCCTTTCCAACTCCGCAGTGTCCCTTTTATGGACAGGTGCCCAAAACTGAACAGCATATTCCAGGTGAGGCCGTACCAATGCTTTATAAAGGGGGAGTATTATGTCCCTGTCCCTTGAGTCCATGCCTCTTTTGATACATGACAATATCCTGCCGGCTTTGGAAGCAGCAGCCTGACATTGCATGCTATTCCGTAGTATGTGATCTACAAGTACACCCAGATCCTTCTCTACCAGTGACTCTGACAGTTTAATCCCCCCTAAGACATACGATGCATGCAGGTTATTAGTACCCAGATGCATAACTTTACATTTTTCCACATTGAACCTCATTTTCCAAGTGGATGCCCAGACACTTAGTCTATCCAAGTCATCTTGTAACTTATGCACATCCTCTATAGACTGTACCGTGCTACAAAGCTTGGTGTCATCTGCAAAGATAGAAACAGAGCTGTTAATGCCATCCTCTATATCATTGATAAATAAATTAAACAACAGCGGTCCCAGTACTGAACTTTGGGGTACACCACTAATAACCGGGGACCAATCAGAGTACGAATCATTGACCACCACTCTCTGGGTACGATCCATGAGCCAGTGTTCAATCCAGTTACAAACTAAAATTTCCAAACCCAAAGACCTTAACTTACCTGTCAGACGTCTATGAGTAGTGTTGCTCGCGAATATTCGCAATTCGAATATTATTCGCGAATATCGCATATTCGCGAATTCGCGAATTTCGCGAATTTCGCGCTATATATTCGTAATTACAAATATTCGTTTTTTTTTTTTTCACAGTACACATCACAGTGATCATCCCTCTCTGCTTCCAGCTTGTGTGGTGTAAAGAAGGCTCTAATACTACTGTGTGAGACTGGCGTGCGAAAAATCGCATATGCGAAAATTCGCATATGCTAATGTTCGCATATGCGAATTTTCGGTTATGCTAACTTTGTGTTTGCTAATATGCACATATGCGAATTTTCGCGTACGCGAATATTCGCATATGCGAAAATAATACGAGAATATAACGAATATGCGAATATTCGCGAATATATTACGAATATTGGTCTATATATTCGCGAATATTCGCGAATTCGAATATGGCCTATGCCGCTCAACACTATCTATGAGGGACAGTATCAAATGCTTTAGCAAAATCCAGAAACACTATATCCACAGCCATTCCTCTGTCAAGGCTTCTACTCACCTCTTCAAAAAAGCAAATTAGATTGGTTTCAGAACTTCTATCCTTAGTAAACCCATGCTGGCTATCACTTATAATACAATCATCCCCTATGTATTCCTGTATGTAATCCCTTATAAGTCCTTCAAACAATTTACCCACAATGCACGTTAAACTTACCGGTCTATAGTTTCCTGGGGAAGACCTAGAGCCCTTTTTGAAGATTAAATTGACAAATACCCCCTAGAGGGTCTACGGGCCCTTATATATTAAACAACAACCTTGGGGATATGCATCCCCTCAGGGAAACCCTGAATAGAGACCCTCTGCGGTCTAAATCTTAAATTTTAATAATTTTAAATAATCATTTTTGTGTGCTCAAAATTTCCACTAAGTGGCAGTGTATGCTAAAATTACAGTCCCTATTTGTAATGATTTTTATTGCATACTATGCATGGATGAACCTGATCACGGGGCTCTGTTTCCAGCGCTCTGCTCTGACACCGTCTACAGACGTGGTGTCACAGCGCACCGTGATCCATCCATATTTGCATGGGGACTGAGCTAAAATCTCCTCCTCTGGCTCAACGTTTCGCTAGGTAGACCTAGCTTTTTCAAGAGTATGAGGTACACTGAGTAATGGCTCCTCTCAGTATTTATGCCCTCGCTGCTAATGGCGCTAATTGTTCAACGTTCTTGTTGTCCAATCGCACTTCGTGTATCTTCTTACGTCATTCTGGTCATATACTTATTAGGTTTTTATTGGTGGATGTGACTTCAATATTGGGCCAATGAGAATTGTTGCTTTGCGCATGTTATCGGCCTTGTAAGGATCAACCACTAATTCTGGCTGACTGCGCTTGTGTGGATTGTGCGCATGTCTTTGAACTTAGTGTTTGTGAGCATGACAGTACCTTACTGCGCGTGTCTTTGGACTTAGTTTATCTCGATATCTAAGACCAGTACTGCGCATGTTTTGGGACTTAGTTTATCTCGATGTATAAGACCAGTGCTGCGCATGTTTTGGGACTTAGTGTTATTCCCGAGTGGGTAAGTGCTGATATTATTTGTTGGACTAGTAACTTTCATTGATCTATTAAAGTGTCATCAATGTTCTTAATGTGAATGTATTCACCGTTTATATTTATTGCTTAAACCCAGTGGTTAGCACTCCCTAACTTTTTATTCCTTCGGGTATGGCGATTGGTAAATGCAGCCGTATCATTACTTCACATGTAAATATATTCACTATTTGTGTCTATTACTTAAATCCAGTGGTTGGCACTCTCCAACTTCTTGTTCTTTCGGGACTGACGATCCATAATTTCATTTATATCATTACTTCACACTAGGTGTCTCTATTATGAAATACTATATCTGTCTTTGTATTTAAACTGTGACTTGCTTGCTTTTGTTGTGTACATATGCACATATACCTTCTTATTAAGCTCATTTGTTAATAACTATGTCTATTATTGATTATTCTTTTCCCAGAGATTACTGTATAATGTATTTAATATGGCATAATTGATCACTATCTGAAGTGTGCATCTATATATTATTGACAGTGTATATAAATGAATTTTTATTAGTTCCGTTATATCTGAATAAAATTGTGCATTTTATCTTTTGGCACATGTATTGGAGCATAGCTATCCTTATCCTTATTGATGTATATGTTAATAATTTTTATACTTGTTTATATGTATATCATCAATAGCTTAATGCCTTTTTTATTATTATTATTATTGCTATTTATTTTAGTGTAGTGTAGGGAGTGAGCAACCACCAACTCCAAGCCAGATGCATCCACAACCTCCATGGTACACGATCAGCCAGATAGTCAGCCAGACCACCACATACATCCAACGCACACATGCGTCCGCGCATCCCACGACTCCGCTGCACCAAGTCCCAGTCTGCCGACTCCAGGTAAGTACTTTTAGATAAGTTCTTTTTCATTGTAGGTTATTCCTAATTTCTTGTTCTTAAAGTCCTATCCACTTTTACTACTTTCTGTGTGTGGCCTCTTAGAAGTCTAAAGGTAATTAATATAAAACCATTATGAGATGTATATAAAACAAGTTAATAATTGATAATAGTTGTATATTTGGGCTATATCATTCACTGCTATTCTCAGTGTTTCCACCATCACCTAGTGATTTATAACAATCAATCCCAATTCCTAGCCCATTGGGGTTCCTACTTTTGAGGCGGTATATCCACCTTGTTTCTTCTTTCAGTAGTATTTTATCTATATCACCTTTCCTTTCGCCCATTTGCATTTTCCTAAGTCCCCAAAACTTTATGGCAAATCTCTCGCCTCTGTGGACAGAATTCATATGTTGTGCAATCGGGGTATCTGCCTCTGTGCGAATAGTACTGATGTGCTTGCCTACTCTTTTCCGAAATTCTTGGATAGTTTTGCCCACATATAATTTTGGGCATGGACATTGTGCTATATAGATGATATTCTTGGTTCCACAATTTATGTAGTCCCATAATTCGTACTGTTTACCATCTACTGGATTTGTAAAATTCTTTGTTTTTGGTATAAACCTACAATTTGTGCAATGTCCACATGAGTATGTTCCTTTTGATGTATTACTCAACCAATTGGTGGTAGTATCCAATTTGTCGGAAAAGTGACTGTGGACCAAAAGGTCCCGTAGGTTCTTTCCCCTTCGATACGTTATTGCCGGTCTACTACTTAATCTTTCTTTTAGGTCTTCATCTGACAAGAGTATGTGACAATGTGTCTTCATAATTTGATATACCTTCTCTGAATACGCATCGTAAGTACCAATACACCTTATCAGTTCCTTTCTATCATTTGAATTGTCTCTTCTTTTGTCTCTCAACAATTCTGATCTTTCAGTCCTTTTGGCTCTGTTATATGCTTTCCTCATGTGTTTAGAGGGATATCCTCTTTGTTTAAATTTCCTAAATAGGTTCTGACTTTCAATCTCAAAATTCTCCTCCTCAGAGCAATTTCTCCTCGCTCTGAGGTATTGGCCTACAGGAATGTTACTTCTCAGTGATGTAGGATGCCAACTTTGCCATTGTAGCAGGCTATTGGTAGCCGTGGGTTTTCTGTAAATGTTAGTCTGTATTTTGTTATTGTCATCTATGTAAATTGTAATGTCCAGAAAATTCAATTGTTTTCCCCCAGTCTCGGAGGTAAATTTCATACCTATCTGATTATCATTTAATTTGTTGACAAACTCTGAAAATAATGTAAGTGGCCCATCCCAAAAAATTAAAATATCATCAATGTACCTACCCCAAAATGAAATGTGCTCTGTGAAAAAAACAAAATCATCACCAAAAACCAATGTGCTTTCCCACCACCCCAAAAACAGATTAGCAAAAGTAGGTGCACAAATCGTCCCCATAGCTGTCCCCTTTGTTTGTTTGTAGAAAACACCATCAAACAGAAAATAATTGTGTGTTAAGACAAAAAATAATAATAATTGAGTGACAAATAAATTGTGTCTTTGAAAGAGTGTACTTTTCGTGTCCAAATATGTTTTTACAGCTGTGATTCCTAAGTGATGTTGGATATTACTGTAAAGGCTCTCAACATCAAGACTCATTAATAACGTGGTGTTAGTGACTTCAAGATCATTGATCTTGGTGACCGTGTCTTTAGTGTCTTTTAAATAGGAAGTTAGGGTAGGTACAAAAGGTGCTAATACCTGGTCAATATAACTACTTGCCCCTTGGGTAAGATTATTATTGCCCGAGACGATAGGGCGTCCTTTTAATGGATTTGTCCCTTTATGCGTCTTCGGCAGGGCATAAAAGGTGGAAATGGTGGGCTTCGGATTGTAAATGTATTTCATCTCATGTTCTGAGATTAATCCCTCTGAGACGGCTAGACTGAGAAGTGTCTTCAATTCCTGTAGGTATGTACTAGTAGGATCGTTTGGTATGATCTGATAGATTTCTCTATCTTCCAGGATAGCATATACCATTCTACGGTTGTCTGGAGTATCCAGAATGATGACATTCCCGCCTTTATCAGACTGTTTGATCGTTATTTCATTCTTCTTTTTTAAGTGTTTCAAGTGCTTCTTTTTCATCCTTATAAAGGTTATTGCCTATTTTTGAACTCTGTGGATGTATCTGTTGTATCTCTCTTGTTACTAAATTAACAAATAATTCAATTTCAGCATATTGAGAGATAGTAGGATACATCTTAGACCTTGGTTTGAGGTCTGTCATTGGGGCTACTCCACCAGTGGTACCATCTTCATTTTCTGTCAGAAGTGAGTTTAATATATCAACTACTTGTCTATCTTGTCTCCCTTGTGTTATATCAGTTCTAAACTGATTATTATGCCATTTGTGGAGGGCTAATTTACGGACAAACAGGTTTATGTCTTTCACCCATTCGAATTCACTGAATTTAGGTGTTGGTGTGAATGACAAACCCCTCTTGAGCAAATGTTCTTCTGATCTTGTTAACTCATGAGAGGACAGGTTTATAATCTGCATACTGTCATCATCCCCATCATGATCATGTATATTATCATCCATTTCACTCAAATTAGACGATGTGGTGGACCCGTTGGTCCAGTCATGGTCCCTCCTAAAAAATGCGTTTGTGGTTGTAATGCATTTCCCACATTTTGTGGCATTTGTTGCTGTGAGGCATTCACTGCATTTGGTAGCATTTGTGTCTGAGATGCATTCACCACATTTATTGGCATTTGTTGTTGGGGCATTGCCGTTCCTGATCTTGAGTTTGGGGGTAGATGGTATTGTCCCACATTCTGGCCAAGATTCGGGCCTGTATTGTAACCAGTGCCCGATATATTCTGTTGTACCGGAAACATTATTGTGCCCATTTGTGATCCTGAGGATCCATAGGCACCATAGCCATGTGAGGGGCCACATTGCAAGGTACTTGGTGTACTATTCACTGCTGTCCCTGTTTTTTTTTGGATATGGAGTTCGTCTTTTATTATCTTTATTTGGGTAAGGTCTCTTATATTTCCTTTTAGCACTTGACTGGGTACTAGAATCTGATAGGTATTCACTCCCTGAGGTCTCTATTTCTGATCTCGGATGGTTTTGAGATGGTCTATAAGTAGGTTTTGGGTGCTGGTATTTTTCTTTGTATGTATAAACCTTGTCAGTAGCAAAATCTGTATAATCTCTATATATTTATGATGTTTTCTTTCTTTTATCTCACTTTTGTACGTTTCTAGATGTTTTTGTAATCTCTGTTCTAAATTAGTATACTCTGGATTGCTGGTGAAGGTTTGTATCTGTACTATCTCTGTGTCTAGTTGGGTACTGATTTTTTTTAAAAAGTTCTTCTCGTACTCCAATAGATAACTAATAAGTCTTAATGAGTTCTCAGTCTGTAGATTTTCCCACCCTCTCAAGAAGGTTTCGTCTTCTCTATGTGTACTTGGTATTAATGGGGACCTCAGGCCCCTATATACCAATTTTTGTTGTTGATAAGTTTCCAGACTTGAGACTTCCCACCAGCTTCGTATATAAGTTTTGTATGTTTTGGTCAGGGTTTTAAATGCTTGTTGTATATCTGTTTGATTTAATGGAAGATTTACTACTGAGAACACTTGTGAGGCTTCTGATGTAAATAATTCAGCATTCATGGGCTGGGAAAGGAAACCAGACATTTCTGGTAGGGGGTTAATTGAGATGGTATCCAGTACCTCCCATATACCTAATAAATTGACAAATACCCCCTAGAGGGTCTACGGGCCCTTCTATATTAAACAACAACCTTGGGGATATGCATCCCCTCAGGGAAACCCTGAATAGAGACCCTCTGCGGTCTAAAACTTAACTTTTAATAATTTCAAATAATAATTTTTGTGTGCTCAAAATTTCCACTAAGTGGCAGTTTATGCTAAAATTACAGTCCCTATTTGAAATGATTTTTATTGCATACTATGCATGGATGAACCTGATCACGGGGCTCTGTTTCCAGCGCTCTGCTCTGACACCGTCTACAGACGTGGTGTCACAGCGCACCGTGATCCATCCATATTTGCATGGGGACTGAGCTAAAATCTCCTCCTCTGGCTCAACGTTTCGCTAGGTAGACCTAGCTTTTTCAAGAGTATGAGGTACACTGAGTAATGGCTCCTCTCAGTATTTATGCCCTCGCTGCTAATGGCGCTAATTGTTCAACGTTCTTGTTGTCCAATCGCACTTCGTGTATCTTCATACGTCATTCTGGTCATATACTTATTAGGTTTTTATTGGTGGATATGACTTCAATATTGGGCCAATGAGAATTGTTGCTTTGCGCATGTTATCGGACTTGTAAGGATCAACCACTAATTCTGGCTGACTGCGCTTGTGTGGATTGTGCGCATGTCTTTGAACTTAGTGTTTTTGAGCATGACAGTACCTTACGCCAGTCCCTTGGAACAATACCAGACACCAGAGAATCTCTAAATATCATGAACAGGGGTGCAGATATTACTGAACTTACCTCTCTAAGAACTCTTGGGTGCAATCCATCTGGCCCTGGAGATTTGCTTACATTTATATCACTTAACTTACCTTGTACCATCTCTACATTAAGCCAGTTCAGTACATTACATGATGTGTTACCAGCACTGACCTGGCCAATGTCAGCTCCTTTTTACATAGTGTATACAGAACTAAAGAACCCATTCAGTAGCTCCGCTTTCTCTTGATCGCCTGTGACAACCTCCCCATTATCATTATTAAGGGGTCCTACATGCTCTGTCCTTGGTTTTTTTGCATTTATATATCTAAAAAAATATTTAGGATTAGTTTTGCTTTCTTTGGCCACCTGTCTCTCGTTTTGAATTTTTGCAGTTTTTATTACATTTTTACAGATTTTATTAAGCTCTTTGTACTGTTTAAATGTTATCGCTGACCCATCAGATTTGTATTTTTTGAAGGCTATTTTTTTGTTGTTTATTGCTCTTTTAACATCATTTGTCAGCCATGTAGGATTTAGTTTTAATCGTTTATATTTGTTCCCCTTTGGTATATATTTAGCTGTATAGTTATTTAGAGTTGATTTAAAGATGTCCCATTTGCCTTCTGTATCAGTATTTGAGAAACACCTCCCCCCAGTCTATGTCCTGTAGTGCAGCTCTCAGCCCAGGGAAATTTGCCTTTTTAAAGTTATATGTTTTTGCCTTCCCCGTCTGTCTTTGTTTTCTACATTTTAAGTCAAAAGTAACTATATTGTGGTCGCTATTATATATATTAAAATGCCCATACAAACTCTAAAACTGATATAAAACAGAAGTGTTGGAGAGTAGATCACGAACAGGATGGTATGGATTTAACTATATATCCTTTTAGAATCTCCATTTGACTTGACTTTATTACACACCTATTGACTATACATAAAATGTAATACCGAATAACATTTGACTGATATTTTTTTTTTTTGACTGGCAAACAGACTAAGATACAATTAGAAGTATGTATAATGACTTTGATGTCTCAACATACGAGAATAATAATCTCACGTACTATTTTGTTCTATACTGCATTTTCATTATACCACATATTTATTACCTAAGTTATACACTTGTTTCGGATTGGTTTGCTTGAGGCTTTCTGACCAGTGCCTTAGCTACTAGGGTTTATAAGTATTACACTCTTACCCCTAGAACTCTGTCTAGATAACACTTACATATTGTTACCTTTCTGGATACGTGCATTTTAGTGAGCTACAGGAGCATCTTCTGGCCAGGTAGAGCATCCTGAACACGTGAAGGACAAAAGAAAACACATGTTAGTGCATAAACAGTGGTATGGAACTCAAATATAGCATGTTACAGTCCCTAAGAAATATTTTAGTTGTTTTTGTGAGATATATTTTGGAATTAGGTGCACTGAACTATATTGGAAGGTACACTAATGAGAGTTATGAGATGTACTATGTGTACAATATATTGGATTAAGTCAATCTTGATATCTGAGAGGAATGTTTCCCTGTGTCGACCTTTGAGACCGACGCAACACCACCTCTTGGGTTTCAGGAACATCTTCTACTGTCAGTTCTCTTGTAACTTTAGTCCCGGAGTGACCAGTTTGAGGGCTGGATACAGGAGTCATATTCAATCCTGGATTGAGAGAAGCCATTGGAATGGGTGAGAGGGGTTCTGACCTTCCTGGAGTTGTCACTGGAGACAAGTTTGTAGCAGGAGAGGAGACTAATGATGGTTGAGCTGGAGCTGGACAGGGTACACCACAGAACATTGCAGGTTGAAGAGGGGAGAACATCGGAATGTCCATGGATGGGGGAATCCCCTTTTCCTGGGATATATTCCCTCACAGGTCTGTCAGCTATGGGAGCAGGAGGAGGCAGTGCCGGTAAGTCCTCCCTAAGGCACAATTTTATCTGATTCCTATGGACCACTAGTGTTGCTCGCGAATATTCGCAATTCGAATATTATTCGCGAATATCGCATATTCGCGAATTCGCGAATTTCGCGAATATAGCGCTATATATTCGTAATTACGAATATTCGTTTTTTTTTTTTTTTTCTTCACAGTACACATCACAGTGATCACCCCTCTCTGCTTCCAGCTTGTGTGGTGTAAAGAAGGCTCTAATACTACTGTATGAGACTGCCGGACGAAAATTCGCATATACGAAAATTAGCATATGCTAATTTTCGCATATGCGAATTTTCGCGTATGCCAATTTTGTGTATGTTAATTTTCGCATATGTTAATTTTCGCATGCCCGAATGTTCGCATATGCGAAAATAAAACTAGAATATTACGAATATGCGAATATTCGCGAATATACGACGAATATTCGCCCATATATTCGCGAATATTCGCGAATTCGAATATGGCCTATGCCGCTCAACACTATGGACCACCTGCGGTTTAAATCCAGTCTCCTGAACCTCATAGATGTCTGAATCGGAGTATGGCACAGCAGTGATGGTATAAGGCTCTGTCTCCCAGATGGAGTCTAACTTGTGTGTTCTGGGGAATTTCCTGAGCCAGACTCTGTCTCCCAGTTTTAACGGCTTAGTAGATGTGTGACGGTTGTAATCTCTCTGCTGATGTTCCTGGGCCTCGCCTATTTTTTTCTCAACAATCTCTTTGGCTTCTTGAATCCTCCGCTGGTGTTCAGAGACCCAGTCTTGTGAGGATTGCGAAGAGTTGTTGAAGGTTGCTTGCAGCCCAAAGGCTCGGTCTTTAGGAAGTTGCCCATGTTGACCCATCATGAGGAAGAAGGGAGTGTACCCTGTGGAGCAGTGGATGGTATTATTGTAGATTTCTAGCAGCTCGGGCAGGAGTTGGGGCCACTCTTCGTGCTTGGACACTGATGCAGCTCTCAGCATATGTATGAAGACCTGGTTGACTCTCTCACACAGTCCATTCCCCTGGGGTGATAAGCTGCAGTCCGTAGCTTCTTGCAGTCGTGGAACCGGCACAGTTCCTGAAACAGCTGGGCTTCAGAGGCGGTTCCTCGATCCGTGAGAACCGACTCCTGACATCCCAAGGTCTGGAGCCAATGGGTATTAAACATCTGCGCTGCAGTCTTCGCCGTGAGGTCCTTGACGGGTACTACCACCACCCACTTGGAATAGTGGTCCACCATGGTAAGGGCGTAAGTATAGCCCGAGAGGGTAGAAGACAGCTTCACATCATCCAAGGCGACCAGCTGGTTGGGCCTTTAGGTTTGGATGGAATGTAGGGGTGCTCTCGCATCCTTGCGCAGGTTTTTGGTGACATTGCAGACAGTACATTCTCTGCACCATTTCTCAATGTTTCCTTGCATTCCTACCCAAAAGAACCTCTGTCTGATGGTGACTTCAGTTTTGTGGATTCCAAAGTGTCCTGAATGATCATGATAGGCATTCAGGACCATAGCAGCATCTCTTCTTGGTATCAGGATCTGATGGAGTCGTTCACCAGAGACTGGATCCAATGAGTTCCTGTATAGCAGTCCTTTATGGATTAACAGCCGGTTTCTTTGGCACCACAACCTCTTCAATTCAAAGTCACACTGTTACCGACGTAGACGGGTGGGTACTTTTTTTTTTAAGTAAGTAGTCCAACAGATCCCCCATGACTCGACTCTCATCTTGTAGAGTCTTCCACATATAAAGGTCCTCAGGAACCTTGGTAGTACCAGGTTCACCGCCTTCTTGTGTAGTCAGAACGTTCTAACTCACGAACCTTTGATAGAATGGGGGTATCTCCATGTCTTCACACTCATCCTTAGTCGGTGGTTCTTCACCAGAAGCCATACGGGATAGCACATCAGCATTCACGTTAGACTTCCCACTTCTGTATTTAATGTTGAAGTTTTAGTTGGCCAGTCTAGAGGCCCAACGCTGCTCAATGGCTCCCAGTTTCGCTGTATTCAAGTGGGCCAATGGGTTGTTGTCAGTATACACAGTGAAAGGGGTGGCTGCTAGATAGTCCTTAAATTTTTCAGTCACCGCCCATACCAAGGCGAGGAATTCCAACTTAAAAGAACTGTAGTTGGCGTCATTCTTCTCTGCTCCTCGCAGATGTCTTCTGGCATAGGCTATCACCCTTTCTTTACCTGCTTGTACCTGGGAAAGGACAGCTCTCAGGCCTTCGAAGCTGCCATCGGTGTACAGCTTGAAGGGCTTACCATAATCAGGATACGCCAAGATAGGCAGCTCAGTGAGCAGGTACTTTAAAGCTTGGAACGCTGTCTCTTGTTCCTCAGCCCACTGGATCGAGAGTCTTCCTTCGCAGTACCCCGGAGAAGAGCTGTAAGGGTTCCAGCAATTTGTGCGAAGTGAGAGATGAAGCGCCGGTAGTAGCCAGCGAATCCCAGGAAGCTCCTGATGTCCCGCACCATATGCGGGGTAGGCCAGTCTTTAACAACACTCAGTTTCTCTGGATCAGGCTGAACACCTTCGGCGCAAACTACATGTCCAAGATAGTGAACCCGTGGCTTCAAAAGATGGCACTTAGAGGGTTTGATCTTTAGCCCGTGCTCGATCAGAACTTGAAACACCTCCTTCAAATGGTCTAGATGCTCTTGATATGTCTTGGAATAAACAATGACATCGTCCAGATATAGGAGCACACTCTGGAAGTTGAGATGTCCAAGGCATCTTTCCATTAGGCGTTGAAAGGTGGCTGGTGCATTGCATAACCCAAAGGGCATACTTTTGAACTCGATGAGCCCCATCGGGGTCACAAACGCTGTCTTTTCACAGTCTTCCTCCACCATATGTACTTGTCAATATCCACTGGTCAAGTCTAGTGTAGAGAAATAGGCAGCTGATCCCAAGGCAGTTAGTGATTCTTCTATTCGAAGCAGGGGGTAGGCATCTTTGTGAGTGACGTTATTCAGCTTTCTGTAATCCACACAGAAGCGGATGGTTCCGTCTTTCATTTTGACAAGGACCAAAGGGGCGGACCAAGGACTTTGGCTCTCCCGGATGACATCAGCCTCCTTCATCTCTGTCAACATCTTTTTCACCATCTGGTATATGCCAGGCCAGTGGGCCAGTGGGCGATGTCTTTCTTTGATTGGAGGGCTATCACCGGTTAGGATCCAATGCTGGATCATCGTGGTCCGGCCAAAATCGGTGGGGTGTTTGCTGAAGGCCTCCTGATATTGTCTGGCCACTTGGATGACCCCACCAACCTGGTCTCTGGGAGTGTTCTCATCCCCAATTTGCAGCTGAGTCCACCAGTGTTCAGGATAGCCTTTGTCGGCTCTGTATGCAGTCTGGGTGGTCCGCTGCCGGCTACTTGCGGCTTTGTCAATATATCCTTGGGCCCAAGATGGTAGAGATGAGCAACAGGAGTATACTTGGGCAGCCTGGTAGCGACATCCGATAGGTTAACCACTCGAACCGGGACCCTTCCATTTGTGATTGTCACCAGACTCCTCTCTGCTCGGACCAGAGGGTAGTTTTCCAATTGAATTGGCTCCAACAAGGCCTGATAATCTTGATTCTTCACCCCTGGTTGGGCACGACACCAGATGATTGTTTCTGTCTTTGGTTGGAGGATCACAGACCTCATGTCCTGAATTCTCACACGGCAGATATCTGCTTGGCGGTTGACAAACTTTTGTTCGGCTTGCAAGGTCTTCAGATGGGGACAGGTTCTCTAGGGAGAGGTGCTCCCCGGCTAGGCAGACTGGTCCAGTTAGCAAGTTCTTTGACGGCCTTAGTTAACTGGTCAATGTCCTGCCTCACACCTTGTAATTCTGAGGCCGCAGGGATTGTTGGGGCAGATGGTGAGGGTTGTACTGGCCTGGCAGAGGCCCCTAATGTCTAAGCAGAAGGGGCATTAACTTCCTCTGCCTCGGGCCCTGACTCAATGACTTTCATGGCCAATCTCTTAAAGGCAGGGAAAGATATGTAAGGGTTCTGCACCGCCAGCATTCTAAGTTGGGCCTTGTCCCATTTATCTTGTGCCCCGTCTATGAATCTGTCCAAGCGCTGCGGAATCTGTAGGCGCTATATAAATAAATAATTAAATAAATAAAATGCGCACCTTGTTACCCTTCTCGGGCGTGAGGCAATCTAACTTCTGCACAGTTTCTAAGGCATTTTGTAATGCCCCAGCATATGCCCGAAGGGTCTCACCTGGTTTCTGACGTTGTTCGTATAACCGTAGCCATACCTCAGATGGGGAGTGAGACTCGAACACTTGGTAGAGTCCCTCAAAAATCTGCTCAACTGTGGCCTTGTCGGCCTTCAATGCAGATCCCTGTAGCTGTCCCGTGAGTAACTGCACCTGATGATTACAGGGAAAAGAATACAAAACAAAGAGACTCTGTATCTTCTCCTTGAAGTCACGCAATGTGAAGGGATCCCCATTGAAGGTGGGGAGGACTGGATTCCCCAGGAAGACTACCTGGAGCTCCCAAGTTGAGAGGTTGAGCTGGAGGTGAAGCACGTAACATTCTCTTTGCTTGTTGTGGTGACCCCCCTGGTGGGATCGCGGGAACACCACCATTCTGCTGGTCAGTTGGTGGTGGTGGAGCTGTAGGTTCTGACATCTTGTCACCTTGATTGGGTGCGCTGGCCCTTTAAATGAAGCTTGAGTGCGTTGATCTGGAACTTGAGTGAGTTGATCTGTAACTTGAGTCCGTTGATCTGGAACTTGAGTGCGTTGGTGCGCTGGCCCTTTAAGTTGAACCACGGCGTGCTGCGGCAACTCGTGCGGTCCGCTGTTACTGAATATTGGGCCAGCTCTACTGGCCGGATCCTTATTTTAGCTTGTGCAGAGCTTCTGCAGCCGAGGTACTGTATTGATAAGCGGGCACAGCTGGCGTAGTGTTTGAATTTTCACTGCGCCTGAAGGACTTCCAGTTAGCTACAGGTGGGAAAGCCTTCCCCCCCAGCAACACAGGATGTAACTTTCGTTCCGGCCGGCCGGCACTGGAGGCGTGACTGTGGAGGCCTCGCGGGGAGGAGCTGCAGCTGTTCGCGTGTGCAAGAAGGCCCAGCGCTGACTTTACCCCTTCAGGTAGGGACTGCAGCCACACAGAGTTCTTTGCCTCCCCCCTTACTTTTCTTGCGCATCGGACAAACACAATGTTAATAGCAAAGTCCCATTCACTTTCGTGCGCACATATATTCGCAGCATGCAAGAATTCTAGACAGTTACTATATCACAGTCCTTAACAGGGGGAGTACTATTGCTTTGGTCAGGGTAACAAAGTTCTTTAAGGCACACACCCGAATCCTGTTCGTAAGATGCCAAAAAGAGTTGTGGTGCCAGGGTGGTGCAGGTAATAGTGTAGGGTCGGATGGTATTAACCCTTAGATGTCCTGACGCCAGGATGCAGTTTGCTTAGGGTAATGGTCCTACCACCAACCGTCCCACAAACGGTAGGGAAAAATAAAGGAATGTCCACAGCAGATATTTATGAAAAACGGAATAAACTTTACTGCATATTTTATGCAACTGCAGGTAACAAAACAGTCTTTGTATAGAGGACCGTAGTTCAGGTTCCTCACAGGTTTACTGGGACTTCTAAGTACAATGAGCTTTGATTTGCTAGCCACTGTGCTACTGATTTGAAGATAATTGAGTTGCAGTAGTCACACAGGATTTTAGTAGTTTTGAGCTGGATGACTCACGGTTTAGTGGCTGCGGAAGATAAGGCTTCAGGCCTAGCTTGAATTGATGATGAGCTATGAGTTGTGCTTGCTTTTTAATCCGGAACTAAAGAGAAAGATTAAGTGGCAGCAGCCCCTTATATATTAAGGGGTGGGACAAAAGCTCATTGGATAGCCAAACCTGTCAGTCCTGACCTCTGGAACTCTGGCTATATCACACGATCCAAAGGTCCTTAAGCCATAGCATAACATAAATGACAGGCACGTGACCTCTAAGGTCCTATACAGAGGTATCCTAGATTAATTAAATATATACATTAAATATTACAATATTAAGAGGCGACTATTGGTTAGCCCTTCAGGAGAGCCCATTAGCATGGAGGGACTCTGGCCGAGGGGACTCCAGAAAAAGGGACAGGACCAGGTCATGTACCAGGACACCACACATGGGATAATTCATGCTTTAGATAGATTCTGTTTACAGAAAATGGATCTCGCTTTAGTGCAAAATATAGTGGGGGTTGAATGTATTTTCACTTGAAATACAATATAAAAGAATGGAAAAAATAAAGATGTTGCTCTTTTATGACCATTTTACAGTGTGAAAATAATCTAAAGAACACACTCCTTTGAATAATATTGTGTACAAATCTAAAGGCTATAAAAGAAAAAATGTGTCTTTCAGTATATATTCTATTGAAAATGTCTTATGACAAATTGGACCAAAGCATAGAATGAAAAGAGATGTCACTAAATGTCAACCAATTCTTCTTGTTTTTGAGCTTTTATGTTTCAAAAAGCACAATGAACTGTACAGCAAATAAGAGTGACTGCTGTAAAAGCAACAAAACTGAACAAATATGAGCAAGAAGCATGTACAATGCAGGCAGAGGATTAAACTGTACATATAAGAGAAATCTAAATGATCAGGCCGCCATGACTATACATTACTTCCTAACACAGATACAGTATCTCACTATAAAACCCTGGAATCTTTCTTTATTGTTTTTTTTTTTAGAATAACTAACAAAGCAATTACTGTAATACATTTTTTGTTTCATTTTGTTCTTTATCTGAGAACTATACTATTAGGCAGTTAATAGCACTCGCTACAATATAGGAAATAAAATGCTGACATCCTATTTATCATACATTTTAAATACATAGGTGTTTTCTGTTTACACATTTTGTAATACAGTCATGTCTGTAAAAGTTTTTCTCACAGAAAAGGATTGCAGTAACACATGTTTTGCTATACACATGTTTATTCCATTTGTGTGTATTGGAACTAAACCAAAAAAGGGAGAAAAAAAGCAAATTGGACATAATTGAACATAATCCCTTCTCTTACAAGGGAGAGAAATGGCTTCACTGAGCAGACGACTTGGCCTAAAATGTGATCCACAATTCCCAATGCGGCCACATTTAGGTGCAGACAATCTCAAGTTGGTGGCATACAATGTACATACATCATAAAGCCTCAGCCACTGTAATAAATTTACCTCATCCGTAGACTGTCAAGTTCCAGTTCACACTGTCAAGCTTTTAAACAGTGTCAAAAAATCGGGGCCTACATGTTTAGAGTGTGTAATAAATAAATAGAAAAACTATGTACAAGGTTTAAGCACTGTAATGTAAAAAAAAATGATCTACTACCAATTTCCTAAAACAAAATAGGAGCAGTTCCTATGACTGTTAGGCTAGGTTTCCACTTAGTTATTTTTCTGGCAGTTTTTGGAAAACTGCCACTGCAGTTTTTGAGCCAAAGCCAGAAGTGTATTCAAAAGGAATGGGAAATCTAAAGGAAGGACTTACACTTATCCTCCCTTATGGATCCACTTCTGACTTTGGCTCAAAAACTGCAGTGGCAGATATCCAAAAACTGCCAGAAAAAAACCCAAGTGGAAACCTAGCCTGAGGGGTCTTTTGTAACTTTGCATTATTACAATTCAAATAATGATATAAATTAGGTCAAAGTGACATGGTAGATAATTTATACCCATCTGAAAGAAGAATTTCAATATCCATATTTGAATTTGATTTCAAAATATATTTGCATCATGGTCAATCTGGGATATGAGGTCTGTATATTCTGCTGATTTCATAATGTCTCAATTACATTTTCGTGAAGCTTTCACTTAAAAATATATTCTGCAACATGGTAATTCAATTTTTTTAAACCCACGTGCATAAATCTGACAGATGTATTACTCCATCATTGCACTTTCCAACAGAATATCACCAAACACAGTAATGAAATCCGATTTACAAGGACTACAGGTGTGTCAAGTCTAATTTGTGTCCAATTTTTTTAATAAAAATTCAGCATTATAGGCGTGCACTTCATACTTAAAATGTAGGTAAGACAGCATGCAATGTTTTTAGTACTTTTATTAATGCTATGCCATTAAACATAACACAAATGTCTTCTATTTATACACTGCAGTTATATCAAGGCATATGTGTCAATACATTTGAGACAAACCTGTGTCATGATATCACTTTGTGTTATTTGTGGTTTTTATAGGATTTACCAAACATTTTTAGAAGGGCCTAACCATTTAACGGAACTATGTATCAATATTGTATTCATGGATTTCTTGTTGATTTACTTGATGATACAATCTTACAGCAAACTATTTTATATTGTATTGTTCTATGGTAATATAGTGCAGCATAGATTATTATTAGAACTACGGTAACTCTACACATATATGAATATGGGCTACATGTACGCCAAATAATACAAATTCACAGGCAAATAGTGAACTTGAATCAAATTAAAGGGGGAAGTGCCAATTAAAACAAACTATGTATTGATATGCATTATAGAAGATTCACATGTAACTGTACCACCAAAAAAGAAGGAACCATGAATTCCATATACCAGATGTGCTAAAATACAGATTACCAAAATTGGCTGATCTCTCAGTGGGTCAGTATAGGCCCAGCCTTATACTGTTAGTAGAATGCATAGAACAATTAGTGAAAGTATATTCAAGATGTTTATTCACTTATTTTGTGCACAACAGAGAATAAAGTGTTGACAATATATTGCCCAGACACATGGCAACACTCATTCATAAAACTCACCATTCACAGGAGTAGTGGAGTTCGCATATTAATTCACCAGTATATTCTCCATATGCGAAGCAACACTATTCACACTAAATCGGAAGATAGTGAAATTCACATTAGTACAAAAATGACCGTGTTCCCATTAGTAAAGAAAACCACATCTGTTAGAGATATAATATTCCCAACGTATGTTTCTATCCCAAGTGTTGTCACCCCACACTTGGGGACATCCTCAGGGGAACATATAATACATAAAATGCTGCAATAAGGACCATAGGGGAGATTTATCAATGTCGGTGTAAGGTAGAAATCATTTAAACCATGTCAGTGCTTTCTATGTTTTGCATGTCTGTGCAAAATTTATCAACCGTGCGTTGCTAAATTTTTCTTAAACATAGACATTCCTTCATGTTTCTACCGTCTTACACATTGGTACGTGCACTCCTCGGTGTTCTATATTTGCACAAAATCTGTTGCTATTGCACAAAGTTTTAATATCTAAAAAAAATGCGCAATAGTAAATTAGTGTGTAAAGCATCGGAAAAGTCACTGCGCAAATTTTTGCGCAAACAAATGCACAAGAAAAAAGGGTAAACTCAATGATAAATGTCCCCCTATATGTCCATGTCACCAAACAAATGGGTGAGCAAACTTCCACTTAAAATATAGGGTCAATGGCCCATTTTCCATTTAAAAGAAAGATATTTTGACAAAAGGGCAAAATGTTTACAAACTAGAATACAATGCAAGTCCAAATGCTTCAGTAATCTCAGTCCAGGATATCCCCGCTCAAATGATGAGATTCACTCATATGTATACATGTAGAGAAGATTAGACCATGATGCCAAGATGTCAGTACAGACAGCAAACTATAGTCCTGCAGTGGCAGGACGCCAGATTGGTGCTCCCGGAATCAGCGCATCTGTTTGCGCACCAGCGTCTCCAAAAATAGCCCGCCGCTTATGGGATTACCCGGCCCGTCCTCTGCATGATGCAAGCAGGGGGCGGGGCCTAAATTGCGTCAAATGTAGGCCGGATTGATATACACCATAAGGAGTTGATGCTAATGTTATAGATAATGACAATGCTACCTCCCTCAGGAATAATAACATTATAAATGTGCTTAAGCAAATTTGGTCAGAATCAAACACTATCATAAAGTGTGATTTATTAACAATAAGTAAGATAGTAGAAAATATATAGGATAGTAAAAAATATATAAAAAAAATATTTAGATATTAGGTGGTGATCAGTTGGACACTAAATTAGATTTTTGGTATGTATGTACATATAGTTGTCACACATAGATCTGGATAAATATCGCCCTCACTCAAGAAGCATCCAAATAACACATGTGTGACACTTAGTCATTTAGGACTGCTGAGGAACAAAGACTTAAAGGGATATGTGGAAATAGAAAAAAGGACAACCCATGGCGCTGCCTTGTGCCAATAAATAGACAAGTATATGTAGTTGCATGAAATGCTCATGTACCTGATGATGTTGGGCTTAGAGTTCAACATCTATTTTAGCATATAATAGCAGATTCCTTTGCGTGGCTGCCACCGGACCGGGATCCACCTCGGAGGGATGGCTGGAAGATACTTGCGTTATCACTCAATGGGTCCAAATGGAGGAAAAATCCCAGGTTTGTTGTGGGGTGCACACCGCTAGTAGACGAAGACCACGGGCACGTGGATAAAAATTAGTTTAATTTTTTTAAGATGATAAAACAGACAATGCATTTTGAGAGCGCCCATTCTCTTTCTCAAGTCTTTTTCAGAAGTGACATTTCGGCTACATTTTATACATAAAAAATGTTGTACATATATTTGAAAAATCCCGGGAGATACCTGACTTGGTAACGTAACGCAGGTGAGACATCATATCCTGTTCATACAAGTAAGTGTGTACAACCTGTCGGGACATAGTACTCATAGATACCCTGACAACAACTTGTAATGGTTATATAAACACAATTAAAGTTATGTTCTGAAGTTCTTATGATGTATAATGCAATGTTGTAAAAGACATAATGTAATGTCCGTTTATTAGTTTTTTGTATTTTTCTGTTTAGGTGTGTATTCACACACTAGTTTGTTCAGAGCAGTTTGCTATTCTACCTGGATAGGGAATAGTTAATGTTTGAATGAATGAGAACTCAGGTGGAGTTTTTTAACCAGAGATCTCCTGCAATCTGGTGCTGGTTATTCAGTGCAATACTATGATGTCTATTAGTTTAATGCCAATATATCTGTGCAATATTCTGACTATGTCTGCTTGAGCATTTACCTTGTATTTATCTTGTCATTTTATCTGGGTGTTTAGCCATGGTTATATAGCATGCTCCTATTTTAGTCTGTGTTACATTAGTCAGTTTTAGGATTATGCTTGTTTGTTCTACTCTGTCTGTGTTCACACTGTGTCTGAGTCTAGCTTGTACCCTGTGCTCTGTATGTTATTTTGCTGTTTGGTATTCTGGAGTCTATTCAGACTCATCCAGTTCTAGTCTAGTGTTTCATGTATTATATTTCTGTTTCCTACTGGGTCAGCAATTTGTCCACACAGTGGAGTGTGTTCACTGGCCAGTAGCCTATTTGGCTTTATTATTATTAACGGCTACTCCTATAGTGGAGTGGGGAGTCCAGTTTGTATGTTCTGTGTCCCAGTGTGAACAATGTCCTATATTTATATCCTGGTTGGTTAATCTGATCTTTGTCCTTTGTACTTGTACCTGTTTGTGAACAGTGTTCTATTTCACCTGTTCAGTTTAGTGTTTTGGCTCTCTCCATTCTTCTGTTTATCCCCTTCATCTTCTGAGTTCCACTGTATACTCATATCATGCCTAGCCGTGTTCATTTTAGCATGTCTGCCGCTTATCTGATATCCGGTTTATGAACTGTTTGTTAATTCACTATATTCTGCTCTGTTTGTGAGTAGTGATGTCGCGAACATAAAATTTTCGGTTTGCGAACCGCGAACGCGAACTTCCGCAAAAATTTTCGAACCAGCGAATTGGGCGAACCGCCATTGACTTCAATGGGCAGGTGAATTTTAAAACCCACAGGGACTCTTTCTGGCCACAATAGTGATTTAAAAGTTGTTTCAAGAGGACTAACACCTGGACTGTGGCGTGCCGGACTGGGAACCATGGACCATGGCAAAACTCCCATGGAAAATTACATAGTTGATGCAGAGTTTGGTTTTAATCCATAAAGGGCATAAATCACCTAAAATTCCTAAATGGTTTGGAATAACGTGCTTTAGCCCCCTTTAGGCAGCACATAGATTCCCCCATGTTAGGCAGCACATAGTTAGAGCTCCCCTATAGGCAGCACATAAGATTCCCCCATATTAGGCAGCACATAGTTAGAGCCCCCCTTGAGGCAGCACATAGTGGGATTTGAACCCAAGGCCCCAGCGCTAACCTCTGAGCCACCATGCTACCCTTAGCATACATCTAACATCCACGGTTGCTAAAATGGACAGAGATGTCAGCAGAGAGTACCAGAAAAATTAGGCATGTACACATGCCTGAAAAATTTGGTATTGTTGCAGCCGCTTCTGTAGCAGCGGCCATAAAAATTGCAGCACCATAACAAGTGCAGCAGCAGAGGCCAGAAAAATTAGGCAAGTACACCTGGCTGGAAAATTAGGCATGTACACCTGGCTGGAAAATTTGGTATTGTTGCAGCTGGTAACTTTGATGTGAACTGACAGTGACGACTGGTTTTATTTAACAGCTAAAAAAGTTTTTTTTTGTTTTTTTTTTTATTTGCACAACTGTCACACCAAATGTGATTTGCACTAGGGTGACACAATTTGCCCTGCAGGCAAAAAAACTGGCAACTTTGACATGAACTGACTGTGACGAATGGTTTTATTTAACAGCCAAAAAAGATATATTTTTTTTAATTTGCACAACTGTCACACCTAATGTGATTTGCACTAGGGTGACACAATTTGCCCTGCAGGCAAAAAAAACTGGCAACTGTGATGTGAACTGACAGTGACGACTGGTTTTATTTAACAGCCAAAAAAGGTTTGTTTTTTTTTATTTGCACAACTGTCACATCTAATGTGATTTGCAATAGGGTGACACAATTTGCCCTGCAGGCAAAAAAACTGGCAACTGTGACGTGAACTGACAGTGACGACTGGTTTTATTTAACAGCCAAAAAAGGTTTTTTGTTTTTTAATTTGCACAACTGTCACACCTAATGTCATTTGCACTAGGGTGACACAATTTGCCCTGCAGGCAAAAAAAACTGGCAACTGTGACGTGAACTGACAGTGACGACTGGTTTGATTTAACAGCTAAAAAAGGTTTTATTTTTTTAATTTGCACAACTGTCACACCAAATGTGATTTGCACTAGTGTGACAATGAGCAAAAAAGCTTGCCAGCGGAGTTCCCCTTTTAAGCAGTGGTCCCCAACTAGGGTGCCTCCAGCTGTTGCAAAACACACGGACTGATATATTTCAGCCCTTTGAATACTGTAGTAGTTAGTTGCTTTAAAGAAAAAAAGCTTGCCAGCGGAGTTCCCCTTTTATGCAGAGGTCCCCAACCAGGGTGCCTCCAGCTGTTGCAAAACACACAGACTGATATGTTTCAGCCCTTTGAATACCGTAGTAGTTAGTTGCTTTAAAGAAAAAAAGCTTGCCAGCGGAGTTCCCCTTTTAAGCAGTGGTCCCCAACCAGGGTGCCTCCAGCTGTTGCAAAACACACAGACTGATATCTTTCAGCCCTTTGAATACTGTAGTAGTTAGTTGCTTGAAGGAACTTAAAGGGGTATTCCAGGCAAAAACTTTTTATTTATATATATATATATATATATATATATATATATATATATATCAACTGGCTCCGGAAAGTTAAACAGATTTGTAAATTACTTCTATTAAAAAATCTTAATCCTTCCAATAGTTATTAGCTTCTGAAGTTTTCTGTCTAACTGCTCAATGATGATGTTGATACTGTTATTACATTATTTATATGATACACCTCTTCAAGTATCTTTGAATACATTTATTTTTATTACAATATATATATATATATATATATATATATATATATATATATGCAGGGTGGGCCATTTATATGGAAACACCTTAATAAAATAAGAATGGTTGGTGATATTAACTTCCTGTTTGTGGTACCTTAGTATATGTGAGGGGGAAACTTTTCAAGATGGGTGGTGACCATGGCGGCCATTTTGAAGTTGGCCATTTTGAATCCAACTTTTGTTTTTTCAATAGGAAGAGGGTCATGTGACACATCAAACTTATTGGGAATTTCACAAAAAAACAATGATGTACTTGGTTTTAACATAACTTTATACTTTCATAAGTTATTTACAAGTTTCTGACCACTTATAAAATGTGTTCAATGTGCTGCCCATTGTGTTGGATTGTCAATGCAACCCTCTTCTCCCACTCTTCACACACTGATAGCAACCGGCTAGCGGCAGGGACCGGAATTCCCATGGGCGTATGCATACGCCCTACGTCCTTAAGGACTCGGGATGCAGGGCGTATGCATACGCCCTACATACTGAAAAGGTTAAATGAATGTGTGCCTTGTGGGAAAGAATGATGATGTCTATAATAGGACTGCTTCAGAGGCCCAGTTGAAGGTATCTGTCTAAAAAATAGGGGATGGATTGGAAAATTTTTACTGAAAATAAATGAATGGACATATAGTCCAATGTATTATAATGTTCGGGGAAAGGGGAAGAGGGAAGGAAGGAAGGAAGAGGATATTGATGTAGGGATGATAAATTGAAGAGATTCTTATTAATGGTGGATTGCAGATCCAGCTATTGGTTGCATTACCGTATGACCACATTTGCTTCATTAAGACCCCTCAGTTGCAATGTGTGTAATTTGTATATCCAGTACATTTCCTTGTTGTTGAGAGTTTGGATCCTATTTGGTATTTCTTCAGGAATTTGTTTGATAAGATATATCTTAATAGGCTGTGGTACTTGGGGGTGTTCCGCCTGGCAATGCCTGGATATCCTGTGTAACTGGTACCCTTTTCAAATATTGGCTCTATGTTGATTAAAGGGATTCTACGGTGCTTAAACAACTTATCCCCTATCCAATGGATAGGGCATAAGATGCCTGATCGCGGGAGTCCCGCCGCTGGGGACCCCATCACGCATTGCGGGGCGGAGCGTGACGTCACACGCCGTCGCAGGCGTGACGTCACATGCCGCCCGCCCTGTAGTTGCCCATAATCAGACCCGGAGTGAACACGCTCCGGGGACTGATTACAAACGGGGTGCCGCGTGCATGATCCCGGGGGTCCCCAGCGGCGGGGATAGGGGATAAGATGTTTAAGCACCGGAGAACCCCTTTAAGTCTTACATGCAGCTCTTGCGTGGTAGATCCCAAGTACTGTTTTTGGCATATGCATTCAATTATATAAATGACAAACCTAGACAGTGACAGATTAGGTAGGATGTTATGACAGTTTAGGTAGGATGTTATTGGAAAGGTTTCTCCAGTTTGGTTGCTTTTAAAGGTGGTTTTGTTGATCATAATACATGGGCAACATAAACAAAGTTTTTTTCCACACTTGTGTACTCCTATAGACAAAATCTGATGTTGATTTTTACATTCCCTTTTATTTTTATGTCTCCGTAGCTGGCTTTGGGCTAAGATATTTTTCAGGGTGGATGCCTTCCTGAAAACTATACCTGAATTTCCTTTCAGATCTGCTTCCAATATAGGGTCTTCTTTTAGTATATGCCAATGTTTTCTTAAAATACCCTTTATTTCAGCATGGACCACTGTATAGCTTGTGATAAATTTGGGAGTGGAATTGTGTTCTCTGGAGACATCTCTCTTTTCTGATGGTTGGGTCGAAGTAGAAGGGAGACAATCATCTTGGGTCAGATTCTTGGTTTTATTAAAGGCATCATTCAGAAGGGATTTTGGTTCCGCCATTGCTTCAGATGTCCACTATGGAATGCCAGATAGCTGTTTGAATCCACATTTTTTTAAATATGTGGACGTGATGATCTCGTCTAATTGGTGGGTGATCTCAAGATCTAGGAACTCTACAGTATGAACTTGAAGGGGTCACTCCAATTTTGATAATATATAAAAATGACAGTAGCAGTAGAGGGGTGGCATAGTAAACCATAATATAATGTAAGTATGACCATGGTGTAACTTAATCAATAATGAGGGGGAATGCTCAATCAGAGATCCTACATTGGGGAAATGCGGAGAGTAGTGGTATCCCACCACTAATAGTGTAGGGCCTAGGGGACTACTGTATCCCCACTACAATCTATCTAAGGTCCTCTAGCTCCTACACGGCAGGGACGCCATTAAAATGGCGCTACCGTTCAACTGGAACCTCCTCACTTACCTTGGATGACCCTATTATATTGGTGTGTACTATCTATTAGAGTCGACTACAGTTTCAAGCTGACTATCTATATCACCCCCAGATTGATCCCCCCTCATAATTCTAGGATCAGCAACACCATAGAAAGTGAAATATAGATGATATTATCAAATAAAGCAAATGTTAATTTCTCATTCCATCCATCAGGGTCATTGAATGAAGCTCAAAGATCCATCTGCATTCCCGCTGTTGGAGTATCTCATCAAAATCCCCTCCTCAATGCCCATAAACTTAATATGAAAAGACTGAGGTAGTACATTTAAGTGAACTATTTAAGGTACTATGTGTGCAAGTATTGCTTAAAAGTTAGTCTTGATACCTTAAGGGTAGTGTACTCTCAGTAGTCCTTTGAGACCAGTGGTAGCGACTGGCGACTGTAATGCTACTCTCGGAGGAGCCGGGAGAGTCACCCATTTAGCAATGGTGTTGAGCGGCATAGGCCATATTCGAATTAGCGAAAATATGGACGAATATTTGTCATATATTCGCGAATATTCGCATATTCGTAATATTCACGTTTTATTTTCGCATTTGCGAAAATTCGCGTATGCGGAAATTCGCGTATACAAAAAGTAGCATATACAAACATTCGCATATGCGAAAATTAGCATATGCAAATTTTCGCATATGCGAAAATTCGCACACCAGTCTCACACAGTAGTATTAGAGCTGTCTTTACACCACACAAGCTGGAAACAGAGAGGGATGATCACTGTAAAAAAAAACAAAAAAAAAACGAATATTCGTAATTACGAATATATAGCGCTATATTCGCGAATATTCGCGAATTCGCGAATATGCGATATTCACGAATAAAATTTGCATTGCGAATATTCGCGAGCAATACTATTTAGCAACTGCTAAAACACCTTTTAAATGTTTCTAGTGTATGTACTTGTGTACAAGAATTACTTACAATTCTTCCCTTTGTGTACACGTGCATCTAGCGGACATTTTTCCGTGTACAAAACTTACTTACTTTTTATGTACACAGACACAAAGCTATTTTTTCTGTGTACAAGAACCATATACATTTTTATTACACAGACTTACATATTTATTAACACTCCAACAAAGTTCAGGCTCATACACCTGATAAGTGCAATTTTAAGCAAGAAAGTCTTATGAATATAGGGATATATACACAAATCAGGCGTGTAAGGATCTTCAGTCCACCTACACTACGAGTCCAGTGATAAACACGGCCTTACCACAATCAGCCGGGCACACAACTTACGAATCTCCTACTGGCTAGGAATCTCTTGACCCAATGGTAGGGCACAAAGCTTAGTGGTTACGTTGCTGAACTTGGAACTGGAACAGTCTTAGCATAGTCCTGCTAGGCACATTTGTCTTGAACTTTACTGTTACTGACAAATAAAAGAGGTTAGCAAAAAGAAACATAACAGTCATCACATGACAGTTCTTCAGAAGACATTCCTCCGAACTCTTCTTGTTCCTCTTCTAGACCCCCTAGCTCTTCCAACATCGGGGGCTGGATGGGAGTTAATATAACTCTCCCACACCACATTGGTGAGAGTAGAGTGGGTTACAGTGGGATTCAAAGTGACCAGGGGTTTACTGATCACCCTGGTTACTGGGATCAAAGTTGGTGCCAAAGGTTTTAGCCCCATCTCCATGTCAGGAGCAGGCCACAGCACTTTCGTTGGTACCCTGGAAGCAGGCAAACTCTCATTGCTCCGAGAGGGCCTAGGAAAGGTCTTTCATTCCCGAAGTTTAGGCCTACTTTCCTGGTCCTGGGCAGGCCTTGGCACTTTGCTGTACACTGAAGAAGATGACTGTTGTTGAAGAAGCTCCTCCTCCTTGAGTACAATGGTGGAGGCATTAGGAGCAGGCCATTTCGACCTCAGCTGGAAGGGATCCGATTCCCAATCTGTACAGGGGAAGTATTTGAAGGGAAGTTTTGTTGGAGCTGTTGGTCTGGTGACCGCAGCAACCCATTCTCCTCGCAGGCCCCGGACGGGGGTGTATTCCACTATTTCACCCACCTCCAGGGAATAGAACTTTTTATGAAGATATGGCCTCTGTACTGCTCGCCAGTTTACGAGGAGGGTTTGCCCTGTGTGGCAACCTATGAGTGTCCCATACCCTCTGACCTTGTCAAACTTGGCCACAGTTGCTCTTCGTCGTTCTAAGGGCTCCTCCCCTTCTCGGGGATGATCCCACTTGCGGATGAACAGTGCCTCCATCTCTTTAGTGTTCTCCTGATAAAGAATTCTGTCCTCAGGAGGCAAATGCACATGTTTAGGGGCATACAGTTCTCTGTGTCGGGTCTTCACTTTGTCCATCAACTCAGCCAGCTCGGCTTCCTGATGGGCCCTTTCTCTTTGTGCAGTTGGGATTGGTGGGAGTGGCTTCCCAGGTGTAGGCTGTAAAACCGGGTGCATATATTCAATGAATCCCAGCTTGTCCCCAAGAATCCACTGCGGCAAATTCGGTGAGCGTGGTCGTGCACTCGGCAAGCTGGACAGGGGTACTTCAGGCTCAGGGCTGGAGGAGGAAGAAAAGGCCACCTCCGGCGGGGTACTCACTGTAGGCTCCTCCAATGGGATCTCGGCCCACGAGTCCCAAGTCCGGTAAAGAGGGGACAATCTCACCGGCGATGCTACTCCAGGTGTCCCAGCACAGTCTCCTGGAGGTGTATCCGGCCAGTCTTCATCATCGTCGGGCAGTGGGGGAAGATTGCAGGCTCCCTCTTTGTCCAACGACAACCGCTGCAGACGGTCGGCAAGTACGTGGAACAGTTGGGCTGCGACCGCCACAACTTTCCGTTGCTCTGGCGCCATATTGGTGCTCTCACCACGTGGAACGCTTCTCTGCTCTCTGTGCAGACTCAAGAGGTCGCTGTGCAGGGTTTCCTTTATACTGGGCTTCCCCAAAATGGCTGCCGGCATGAAGAACGTCATTGGTGCAGCCCCGACTTCCTGTCCTCCCAGAAACAACTCCTCTGTCTCTAAGTTCCCTTTCGGCTGCGACACAGCAACCTGACAGCCACACCCAGGGACGTGGCGCAGCACTTTTTTTGCGCGCTTCTCCGGCAGCAGGTTAACTCTTCATTTTGCAGTTTACACATTCTTGCAGAGAATAAATCTTCGCCTCCCACCTTACTTTTCGCGTGGCCCCCTTGTAATGCACACCACACGCACCGCTCTTGTACACTGTAATGCGGTTTGGAGCACATGAATAAAGTCCGTTATATAGGGGGGAGTACACTTTCACTAGTGGCAACAGCAGCAGGCACCGCCCGAATCCTGTTCGTCAGATGCCAAAAAGGCTTTGTAGTACACCTCGGGGGGTGTAGGGGAGCTGGGGTGTTGCTGAGCAGGTATTAGGGGTTTATTAACTCTTGTCACTCGTGATGCCAGGGTGAGGGTTAAATGCTGAGGTAATGCTGGGCCTATCACCACCCTTCCCAAGAGCGACAGGTGAGTGCAGAATAACGGATTGTCCACAACCAGTACTTAGCTGAAAACTTGTTGAAACTTTACTGAAGATTTTCTGTAACATGCAGTAACCGGTAACAGTACAGATAACAAAATCTATATACAGCTGAGCAGCGATTGACAGTGGTTGGGACTGGATAAGTTCTCTTTAGTTTAGGAGGATTTTGTAGCATAGATCCACTGGATTTAGGGGTAGGTTTAGGTCCAGTGATCTTGCGGAGTGAGAGGGGAATTGTAAGAACTCACAGTCTTTAGCGTAGGCCAAGGCCGCAAGGCTTTGGCATAGTAATTGTCTTTGGAAGTTACGGAGGTCCTACCTCATCCAGTGTCAGCAACCCAAGAGAGTGATTATTGGCTGCAGCTCCCTTATATCGGCAGGGGCTGAGCATTTTTGGATTGGTCCATAACAGCTGTCAGTCACCGTTACATGGCATTGTGGGTGAACACCTGACACAAGAACCACCGAAGGTCCTTCAACAAATCATAGAGTTCTGAACACCGAGTCACATGACCTAAGGTCCTGCAACGCTAACAGGTAAGCATTTACATATACATATTTACACTGATATTTATATGAATATTAGCTAACTGAGGGGTGACGAGGGGCTAACTAGAAAAGAGGGACCCCACCGTTCCTAGGAACTCTGACTTTGGGGACCTCTACCAAGGTACGGTATGCAATACGGTAGCAGGACACCACACAAGTAATTTACAAACCTGTTTAACTTTGTGGCACCAGTTGATAAAAAAAAAAAAAAGTTTTCAACCGGAGTACCCCTTTAATGTGGCTGGAAATTGGGGTGTCAAGTTTATTTCTTATATCTCCCATATGCACAAGAATTTGTTTTCTGATTTCTCAAAATTTAATAGGGTCATCCAAGGTAAGTGAGGAGGTTCCAGTTGAATGGTACAGCCCTTTCAAGTGCGTCCCTGTCGTGTAGGAGCTAGGGGACCTTAGATAGATTGTAGTAGGGATACGGTGGTCCCCTAGGCCCTACACTTTTAGTGGTGGGATACCACTCCTCCCCGCATTTCCCCAATGTAGGATGTAGGATTGATCATTCCCTCTCATCATTGATTAAGTTATAGGTAGAAGTGACGGCTAACTTGATATGGTGTTAATCACAATGTACTATAAAGGATACATATGGAGGTAGAATCCTGACAGGTCACCCAGTACGAAAAAGGTCCCACTGGCGGTGCTAGGTGAAAAGGTAAATGCGTTCAGACAAAAGTTTGTAACAAGAAACAATCCACACCTACACTCACCGCTAGGGTACCGCAACTCCGGCTTGTCTCATCCGATTCCTCTTATCAAAGACCGGGCATCTCAGATGTAATGGCGCTCAAAAGAAGGCGACTGCCGGCGGTTTCACGCAATCATAATGCGCTTCATCCGGCCGGATGAAGCGCATTATGATTGTGTGAAACCGCCGAAAATCGCCTTCTTCTGAGCGCCATTACATCTGAGATGCCCGGTCTTTGATAAGAGGAATCGGATGAGACCAGCCGGAGTTGCGGTACCCTAGCGGTGAGTGCAGGTGTGGATTGTTTCTTGTTACAAGCATTGATTAAGTTATGGTTTCCTATGCCACCCCATCAACTTCTTATGGTGTATATCAATCCGGCCTACTAACCAGCGTGTTAGCGATCGTGCTCAGACATCTATACCCGCCCCCTTACTTCATATCTCTTCACTGAGCGTCATTTGACTTGATTTAGGCCCTGCCCCCTGCTTGCATCATACAGAGTATGGGCTGGGGAATCCCGGAAGCAGGCTATTTTTAGAGGCGTTGACGCGCAAACAGATGCCCTGTTTCCAGGAGCACCAACCTGGCTGTAGTTTGCTGTCTGTACTGACATCTCGGCGTCATGGTCTAATCTTGTATACATATCAGTGAGCGGGGATATCCTGGACTGAGATTTCTGTAGCATGTGGACTTGCACTGTATTCTAGTTTGTAAACATTTTGCCCATTCATCAGTATATCTTTCCTTTACATGGAAAATGGGCCATTGACACTATATTTTAAGTGGAAGTTTGCCCACCCATTTGTTTGGTGAAATGGACATATGGGGGGAGATTTATCAAAACCCATGCATAGGAAAAGTTAACCAGCTGCCCATAGCAACTAATTGGATTGCTTCTTCCATTTTTGAAAAGGGTTCTGAAAAATGAAAGAATGCCAGTGTAAAGAGTGAAAAAAAGTTGTTTTTTTTGAGAGCGCTACTGTGTTGTGGTGGGGGTCAAATGAAACAGAGGTATGAGCCAGTACCTACGCAGGACTAACTTTTATTAGAAAAAGAAGTTAAAGGTAAAACAGGACAACGCGTTTCGGCGCACACTCGCGCCTTTCTCAGGTCCACAATCACAAATCTGTTTAGTCCTGGACGGGGCTCCTGTGGACGGGCTTGTTAGGATTGGGGACCTTGTGATTGGGGACCTGAAAAAGGCGCGGGTGTGCGCCGAAACACATGGTCCTGTTTTACCTTTTACTTATTTTTCTAATAAAAGTTAGTCCTGCGTAAGTGCTGGCTTGGGGAGAAGATGGCTAGAAGGGTGGAGGAGTGTTTAAACTAGGGACTTGGGGGGAGGGAACCTACAGCAAAGAGGGGGAAGATAGTGTAGATAGAGAGGTGGGAATTATAAATGTACCTGGGGGTGGAGCGGAGGGAGGGGTTAGAATAGTTAATAGGAATAAGCTTCATAGGAAAATAAAACTTACACCCTTGAATCCCATTAACCCCAATAACATAAAGGATGGAAATGTAAAGTGTATGTTCACAAATGCCAGAAGCCTAGCAAATAAAATGGGGGAGCTTGAGGCCTTGATACTGGAGGAACATATTGATATAGTTGGGGTCACTGAGACATGGCTGGACTCCTCGCATGACTGGGCTGTCAATCTGCAGGGGTTTACATTGTTTCGCAAGGATAGAATGAACAGAAAAGGTGGTGGAGTCTGTCTGTATGTAAGAAGTGGTATGAAAGTCAGTGTGAACGATGCCATAGTGTGTGATGATTCTGAGGATGTGGAATCATTGTGGGTAGAATTACAAAAGGAGGGAAATACTGAAAAAATAATATTTGGGGTAATCTACAGACCCCCTAATATCACTGAAGAGATAGAAGTTCGGCTTCATAAACAAATAGAGAGGGCCGCCCGGGCAGGTACAGTGGTAATAATGGGAGATTTTAACTATCCAGATATAGATTGGGGTCCGGGGTTGGCTAAAACTACAAAGGGGCGACAATTCCTAAATTTATTGCAGGATAATTTTATGGGCCAGTTTGTGGAGGACCCAACAAGAAGTGATGCCTTGTTGGATCTGATCATTTCCAACAACGCAGAGCTGGTTGGTAATGTAACTGTGCGAGAAAACCTTGGTAATAGCGACCACAATATAGTTACTTTTGACTTAAAATGTAGAAAACAAAGACAGGCGGGGAAGGCAAAAACATATAACTTTAAAAAGGCAAATTTCCCTGGGCTGAGGGCTGCACTACAGGACATAGACTGGGGGGAGGTGTTCTCAAATACTGATACAGAAGGTAAATGGGACATCTTTAAATTAACTCTAAATAACTATACAGCTAAATATATACCAAAGGGGAACAAATATAAACGATTGAAACTAAATCCTACATGGCTGACACATGATGTTAAAAGAGCAATAAACAGCAAAAAAATAGCCTTCAAAAAATACAAATCTGATGGGTCAGCGATAACATTTAAACAGTACAAGAAGCTTAATAAAATCTGTAAAAATGTAATAAAAACAGCAAAAATTCAAAATGAGAGACAGGTGGCCAAAGAAAGCAAAACTAATCCTAAATATTTTTTTAGATATATAAATGCAAAAAAACCAAGGACAGAGCATGTAGGACCCCTTAATAATGATAATGGGGAGGTTGTCACAGGCGATCAAGAGAAGGCGGAGCTACTGAATGGGTTCTTTAGTTCTGTATACACTATGGAAGAAGGAGCTGACATTGGCCAGGTCAGTGCTGGTAACACATCATGTAATGTACTGAACTGGCTTAATGTAGAGTTGGTACAAGGTAAGTTAAGTGATATAAATGTAAGCAAATCCCCAGGACCGGATGGACTACACCCAAGAGTTCTTAGAGAGGTAAGTTCAGTAATATCTGTACCCCTGTTCATGATATTTAGAGATTCTCTGGTGTCTGGTATTGTGCCAAGGGACTGGCGCAAGGCGAATGTGGTGCCAATCTTCAAAAAGGGCTCTAGGTCTTCCCCAGGAAACTATAGACCGGTAAGTTTAACGTGCATTGTGGGTAAATTGTTTGAAGGACTTATAAGGGATTACATACAGGAATACATAGGGGATAATTGTATTATAAGTGATAGCCAGCATGGGTTTACTAAGGATAGAAGTTGTCAAACCAATCTAATTTGCTTTTATGAAGAGGTGAGTAGAAGCCTTGACAGAGGAATGGCTGTGGATATAGTGTTTCTGGATTTTGCTAAAGCATTTGATACTGTCCCTCATAGACGTCTGACAGGTAAGTTAAGGTCTTTGGGTTTGGAAATTTTAGTTTGTAACTGGATTGAACACTGGCTCATGGATCGTACCCAGAGAGTGGTGGTCAATGATTCGTACTCTGATTGGTCCCCGGTTATTAGTGGTGTACCCCAAGGTTCAGTACTGGGACCGCTGTTGTTTAATTTATTTATCAATGATATAGAGGATGGTATTAACAGCTCTGTTTCTATCTTTGCAGATGACACCAAGCTTTGTAGCACGGTACAGTCTATAGAGGATGTGCATAAGTTACAAGATGACTTGGATAGACTAAGTGTCTGGGCATCCACTTGGCAAATGAGGTTCAATGTGGATAAATGTAAAGTTATGCATCTGGGTACTAATAACCTGCATGCGTCGTATGTCTTAGGGGGGATTAAACTGGCAGAGTCACTGGTAGAGAAGGATCTGGGTGTACTTGTAGATCACAGACTACAGAATAGCATGCAATGTCAGGCTGCTGCTTCCAAAGCCGGCAGGATATTGTCATGTATCAAAAGAGGCATGGACTCGAGGGACAGGGACATAATACTCCCCCTTTATAAAGCATTGGTACGGCCTCACCTGGAATATGCTGTTCAGTTTTGGTCACCTGTCCATAAAAGGGACACTGCGGAGTTGGAAAGGGTGCAGAGACGCGCGACTAAACTAATATGGGGCATGGAACATCTTAGCTATGAGGAGCGATTAAAGGAGTTACAATTGTTTAGTCTTGAGAAGAGACGTTTAAGGGGGGATATGATAAACGTATATAAGTATATTAATGGCCCATACAAAAAATATGGAGAAAAACTGTTCCAGGTTAAACCCCCCCAAAGGACGAGGGGGCACTCCCTCCGTCTGGAGAAAAAAAAGTTTAGTCTCAAGGGGCGACACGCCTTCTTTACCGTGAGGACTGTGAATTTATGGAACGGTCTACCTCAGGAACTGGTCACAGCAGGAACAATTAACAGCTTTAAAACAGGATTAGATACATTCCTGGAACAAAATAAGATTAATGCTTATGAAGAAATATAAAATCTCATCCCTTCCCCAATATCGCGCCACACCCCTACCCCTTAATTCCCTGGTTGAACTTGATGGACATATGTCTTTTTTCGACCGTACTAACTATGTAACTATGTAACTATGTATACCTCTGTTTCATTTGACCCCCGCCGCAACACAGTAGCGCTCTCAAAAGAACCCCGTTTTTCACTCTTTACACTGGCATTGTTGTCCCTCTCCCTCGGGAATACGGAAAAATAAGGGGTGAGAGCAGAAGACTGTTGCTATCTCTATTTTGTCACCCCCCACCATACCACAGGGGCCCCACCCACCTCTGTGCATATTGACTCACGGTCAGTATGTCACCTTGGGTGTTGGTGGCGGGTATTTTCATCATCCATTTTCTAAGAAATACTACACAGGGAGCGCCCCGTTGTTTTTTCTCCTTTTTTCCTTCATGAAAAATTAAAGAAGTAATCTGATTGGTTGATATGGTCAACTTTTCCTCTGAACAGGCTTTGATAAATCTCTCCTATGGTCCTTATTGCAGCATTTTATGTATTATATGTTCCCCTGAGGATGTCCCCAAGTGTGGGGTGACAACATTAGGGATAGAATCATACGTTGGAAATATAATATCTCTAACAGATGCGGTTTTCTTTACTAATGGGAACACGGTCATCTTTGTACTAATGTGAATTTCAATATCTTCATATTCTGTGTGAATAGTGTTGCTTCGCATATGGAGAATATACTGGTGAATTAATATGCGAACTCCACTACTCCTGTGAATGGCGATTTTTATGAATGAGTGTTGTGTCTGGGCAATATATTGGCAACACTTTATTCTCTGTTGGGCGCAAAATAAGTGAATGAATATCTTGAATATACATTCACAAATTTTTCTATGCATTCTACGAACAGCATAAGGCTGGGCCTATACTGACCATTTTGGTAATCTGTATTTTAGCACACCTGGTATATGGAATTCACGGTTCCTTTTTAAAAAAAATTTTTTTTTTTTTTTTTGTGGCACAGTTATATATGAATATTTTTTGGCAGAAGAAAAGGAAAAGTCCAGCACTACTTGCATGTGATCCAAGTCATAGTCAGAGATAGTCATAGAATAGCAATACAAATACAAGATTTCCTTAACCCTTTAACGACGCAGGACGTATATTTACGTCCTGCGCCGGCTCCCGCGATATGAAGCATCACATCGCGTCGGTCCCAGCGCTCATCAACGGCCAGGACCCGCGGCTAAAACCACACATCGCCGATCGCGGCAATGTTCGGTATTAACCCTTTAGAAGCGGTGGTCAAAGCTGACTGCCGCTTCTAAAGCGAAAGTGAAAGTATCCCGGCTAGTCGGTTGGGCTGTTCGGGACCGCCGCGGTGAAATTTGCGGCGTCCCAAACAGCTTGCAGGACACCGGGAGGGCCCTTACCAGCCTCCTCGGTGTACGATCGACGAATGACTGCTCCGTGCCTGAGATCCAGGCAGGAGCAGTCAAGCGCCGATCACGCTGATCACAGGCGTGTTAATACACGCCAGTGATCAGCATAGGAGATCAGTGTGTGCAGTGTTATAGGTCCCTATGGGACCTATAACACTGCAAAAAAAAAGTAAAAAAAAAGTGTTAATAAAGGTCAATTAACCCCTTCCCTAATAAAAGTTTTAATCACCCCCCTTTTCCCATAAAAAATAAAACAGTGTAAATAAAAATAAAAATAAACATATGTGGTATCGCCGCGTGCGTAAATGTCCGAACTATAAAAATATATTGTTAATTAAACCGCACAGTCAATGGCGTACGCGCGAAAAAATTCCAAAGTCCAAAAAAACGTCTTTTGGTCACTTTTTATACCATTAAAAAATGAATAAAAAGTGATCAAAAAGTCAAAAGTGGTACAAAAAATGAGCCCGCATACCGCCCTGTACGTGGAAAAATAAAAAAGTTATAGGGGTCAGAAGAGGATATTTTTAAACGTATACATTTTCCTGCATGTAGTTATGATTTTTTCCAGAAGTATGACAAAATCAAACCTATATAAGTAGGGTATCATTTTAACCGTATGGACCTACAGAATAATGATAAGGTGTCATTTTTACCGAAATATGCACTGCGTAGAAATGAAAGCCCCCAAAAGTTACAAAATGGCGTTTTTTCTTCGATTTTGTCGCACAATGATTTTTTTTCCGTTTCGTCGTGAATTTTTGGGTAAAATGACTGATGTCACTGCAAAGTAGAATTGGTGACGCAAAAATAAGCCATAATATGGATTTTTTGGTGGAAAATTGAAAGGGTTATGATTTTCAAAAGGTAAGGAGGAAAAAACGAAAGTGCAAAAACAGAAAAACCCTGAGTCCTTAAGGGGTTAAAATACTCTGGAAGCCACATCCTACTTCCTGTGGCACATAATTCCAAACAATCAAATCAGCACCCTCCTGGCAGGTGAGCTCCCAAATGTTAAAGGGGTACTATGGTGAAAACCTTTTTTCTTTTAAATCAACTGGTGCCAGAAAGTTAAACAGATTTGTAAATTACTTCTATTAAAAAACCTTAATCCTTCCTGTACTTATTAGCTGCTGAATACTATAGAGGAAACTCTTTTTTTTTTTTTATTCTCTCTGATGACATCACGAGCACAGAGACGTCATTATAATAATAACTCTTTATTTATTGTTGTCCTTAGTGGGATTTGAACCCAAGGCCCCAGCACTGCAAGGCAGCAGTGCTAACCACTGAGCCACCATGCTGCCCTTAGCTTACATCTACTATGCACGGTTGCTAAAATGGACAGAGATGTCAGCAGAGAGCACTGTGCTCGTGATGTCATCAGTGTTCCAAAAAGAAAGGAATTTCCTCTGTAGCATTCAGCAGCTAATAAGTACTGGAAGGATTAAGATTTTTTAATAGAAGTAATTTACAAATATGTTTAACTTTCTGGCACCAGTTGATTTAAAAGAAAAAATTTTTCACCGGAGTACCCCTTTAACTCCTGCACCACTGAACATGCTGCCATATATCTATAGAAATGATGCTTCAATAATCTTTCACTGGCAGTCTGTGTCGGGCAGCAGGGTAACAGTTGGTTGACAATGGAGTGATGACTTGTTCCATAACATATAGTTGCGTTACCATCACTAAACAAAAAATGGACCAAATCAATATGTACCAAAAAAACGCATAGTTTGAATAAAGCCTAATTTATATTATATATATATATATATATTTTTTTTTTATGCATATCAATAAATTGTTTAATTAGCACTTCCCCCTTTAATTTCATAAGTTGTATGTATGTAATTATTAGGAAATAATGTAGAGGTTCTTGTGCATGACCTGTGCTTACCAATTTTAACTGCTGCCTACATTTTCCATGAATCATCTGGTTCCTCTGAGATATTGGGTGGGGAGTTCAATCATTGTACCTGGTCATTTCATTAGGCTGCTGGTGCTGGAGATCATCCATGTGAACTCATTTAACTCGGCAGGGACAGTTCACAATATGTGGGGTTTGGAAGTTTTTGTCTGGAGATCATCCATGTGAACTCATTTGACTCGGCAGGGACAGTTCACAATATGTGGGGTTTGGAAGTTTTTGTCTGGAGATCATCCATGTGAACTCATTTGACTCGGCAGGGACAGTTCACAATATGTGGGGTTTGGAAGTTTTTGCTTTGTTTTTTATTCAAAGTCCATTTTGCCAGGTTGTGAAAATGATTTGCCCTGTAATCACAATTAAAGTGTTTTAGGAATATTTGAAGTCTTAATGCTGTACTTGCATGGTGAATTTCTTACTGCATTTTTTCACACATTTCTATTTCATTTAGACTGTTTTTGCTGCGGTTTTATGAAGCACTATTAAAATAGAACTATTTCTGCTGCAATTTTAGGAAAGTCACAGCAAAAACATAAAGGGGGAACTTTATCAAAACCTGTGTGGAGGCAAAGTTGCCCATAGCAACCAATCAGCTTGTTTCTTTCATTTTTCAGATGCCTTGTTAAGAATGTAAGAAGAAAGCTGACTGGTTGCTATGGGCAACTTTGCCTCTGCACAGGTTTTGCTAAATCTCCCCCAAAATCTCTGCTGCAAAAAAAAAATCTTAGGACTAGTGATTGGACTAGGACTCTGTAGGACTAGTGATAGCCAGTGTGCTTGATAGGGAGAAAACATTCTGAAGCTCTTCTTTAAAGGAAATATATCACGCGAAAAAGTGTATCCCATATCCAAAGGACCCCCCGCGATCTCCTGTACAGGGCCATGGCTCTCCCCGGGAGCGGCACGTCATGACCCCTGCTTGAATAGTGGGCCACCATACCACCTCCATATATCTCTTTGGGAGTGCCAGAGATAACCTAACAGCTCTCCCATTGAGATATATGGAGGGGGTGGTGGTGGCCCCCGCTTCAAGCAGGGGTCGTGACATGCCGCTCCCGGGGAGAGCCGGGGTCCTGTAAAGGACAATGCGGGGGGGGGGGTCCCAGCAGTCATACCCCCCGCAATCCAAAATGTATAAACTTATATATGTTTTTCCCTCGTGGTACTTCTCATTTAACTTCCTGGAAGTAGTCAGTAGTAAATGTCACTTTTTCCGACCATCCTTAGATAGGGTACAAGGTTATACAGAGTTTCTTATTGTAATTCATGCAGCACAATAGATGTTTTTTGTAACATACCCTCTGTGTCTAGTAATAATGTGGTCACAACACCCATTTTAATATACATGATAAAACAACATGCTGATAAAAAGGTTGGATTTGTCGGTACATTTCCTGTAAATGGTACATACAATGTAATGGTGCAAACAAAGAAACAGCAATTTCCAAACAAAAAAGAAAAAAGTGCTATAACAGACTGTATATTTAATAGCTGTCAGATTTTCTACCTCTTTCCTTTAATTGATTTTGTACAGAATTTCTGATGTAAAGTATATGTAACACACTCTAATGCGAGTTTAAAATCCTCATATTATGGCAGACATTTAAGCAGCTGTAGAGGTTGCTATGTATTAACATGATTCATGGTCCCTGACAGCAGTGTCTCTGATGGTCCCACAGGACTGGAAAATACAAAATTCCACACATGTTCAAATTTCACTGCCTGCAGCTATAAGAAGGGGAAAAACATAAAACTGTTAAAAATGCTTTAAGTTTAAAAGCATTAAGGATACTCTAGGGGTCAAATCGAAATTGCAATGGTAAAATTTTTTTGTTGTGAACTATGGAGATTAATATGGCCATATTCAATTGTTGTGATAATGCAGAATACAATTAAAATGAAATGTATATGCTCTACACTTCTACACCCCATACTTTATACTGTATATAACAAAGATTTGTCATTTCTTCAAAATGATGTTTACATGAGTTATTTATATCCTGTTTAAAAGGTGGGAATTTTTATCACAGTAATTGGCCCAGATTTACTAGAAGTGTCAAAAGACAAAAACTGTCCTATTTGCCCATAGCAACCAATCACAGCTCAGATTTTATTTCTCAATTTGCTCTGGTGAGTTCAAAGCTGAGCTGTCATTGGTTGTTATGGACAAAGCCAGAAAGATTTTGTTTCAGACAGTTTCAGTAAACATGGGCCATTTTGGGGCGCAGCACTGAATGATTCAGATGACTCCAGGATTGCTTGGACATGTGCCGTCACAATTTACGGCAATGCATACAGTATCTGAGTGGAACTGCTGAAAAAATTATTTTACAGAGTTCGGAATTAGAATTTTTGGAAATTCAGCAGTTTGCATGATGTCATAGTGTGAATGCACCCTTTTGTTTTAAACATAACAGTAATACAAAGTAACTTAAAAAGCCACTGTCATAGGACATTACAGATGGACATATGAACTTATAAAAGATTATCCTAAATGGTTAAAAACAGCTACCTCTCTGACCGACATGGCTTGCCTCCTAATATATCAGCCGCCATTAAGTGTTGTAAGCAGAATGATCAGTGTTCACGCAATTTTTTTTAAATGTAGTCCATCATTTTTCAAAGATGGTGCCTCTTATTGTACTATAAGTGCTTTTAACTATTTAAGTAAGCAAATAGCTATTTTTTATTATTCAAGCGTTGCATTCCTGTGTTAGACCAATTCTGTTTAAAGCTTTTGTGGTGGCCCAGTACAGGAGTTGCACCCTGTTCCTTTGAATATCTGCTTCTATGCTTGTTATCTAGAGTATTGTTTATAAAATGTGTTATGTCTTCAAGATCTGTTGTCATGTCAGTGTAACCCAGTGAGGTACCAGTGACCATGTGACCTAAAGGTGACCTATGGGACCCCACCAGAGTCTCCACCATATAAGCCCTGGGTGGAGCCTCCTCACTCTCTTATGCTCTTTATAAGTGTGCTGAGTTGCAGTAAGGTCAAGTCCTAGGTGTGTGTCTGGAGTCCTAAAGAGGCCTAAATTTTCCCACGCAGCCACAGAGACTAAAGTCCAGTACCCCACAGGTCAAGTCAAAGCCTGGTAAGCAACAAAAGGGATGAAGTCAGTCATAGTCTGCCATAGTCAAGTCAATCTGTCTTCAGTCAGCATGGCTCTGCAACAAATTGTCACAGTCCACCATAAGTCCAAGAAAGCCCCTAGGTCTCTGAAGTTACTGGTCACCTCATTGGGCCCAGCTAAGCTGCATAGACTGTTATACCTGTCTGACTCAGTAAAGCTGCCGTTGTTCCAAAACTTGGTGTCGGAGTCATTATTTGCCCCCATGCCTAGCCCAGGATCCAGTGGTATCCCTTAGGGTGGTGTAGAGGATAAACCATGCCCTGGTGTCACGAACACAAGGGGTTAATGCCATCTGCCCCTAGGGTAATTTCATCTGCCCTCATCACACCCTCACCACACTTCAATTTGGACTCTGCAAGTCAGTATTATTTGTGCTCTATATTGCAGTGATATTTGTGTTGTATATGAGGCATGTACAATATGTAAGCACCTGAGCACTTTAACAATAACTTCCCCTAATAAAACAAGATGGTACGGAGTCACTTGAAATGGCAGGAAAATACACATCACATATTTTAATTGAATTGAATGGCATCTTTTAATGGGCAAAGTAAATTATCAGGTGCCACTATATGCCTTTACAGACACAAACAAATCTGAGAAAAAAGAAGCTATCTCACCAGAAACTTATTTCAGATTCCGGCATTGCTAGTAAACAGCTTATTTTTCCAAGGGAAGTCTTAGCTATCCAGACAGCAAGTGCTGCAGGGAAAATGTTATATTACATGGTGGCCATTCAAATAAATAGATGTGCTTAAAGTCCTAAAACACAAATCACTTGTACAAAGAACCTCTTCATTTTGCCATATGGTACCAGGGGGGTGTTGAGTCTCAATCCCAATAGAGGATATTAGCAAGGATTGTGTTCATTGAAGTTGGACATGGAAATACCTCTTTAATGGCTATTTTAGGTTTATATTTGATGGAGTAGACTATAAAATGTTAAGGCGTTACCCACATATTTTACAACTGTTGAGATTTTTTCTATTTTGATAAAGACTTCTAATATGGGCATTTAAAGGTATCTAAGATTGTCTGACAGTCTGTATCCTATATATAGATCCAGGGATCTGTTAAAAAAAAAAAATCTAATTACTATAGGCATCTGGATACATTTCACCATCTGTGCCTTTAAATGCCAATATTAGCTGTTAGGGTGTCTCCCAAGTAAACAATTAGGCTCAAGGGACAAAGCTTCACATCAATCAGCCCATGCCACTGCCATTGTTAGCTTGTGTTAATAATGGAAATAGAACTTCAATAACCAAGTTCTTGCTTATCACAAAATGAAATCACCCATTTCTGGGTATTATATGTCCACTAAGCTGCTACTTGAGGTTTTTCACCCAAACCCTTAGATCTGTATTAACGAGGTTTGCTACATAAATCCAGAAAGAACACACGCTTTCTGGATTTATATAGCAACACTCATTAATACAGAATGTTAGGAATCAGATGTGTCTAATTCCCAACATTATATATTGAATGGGGCTATAAGAGCCAGAAAGTATCTAACATATGATTTCTAGCATGCATGAATGGTGGATCTAGGAATGGATCTGGAGTAAGAATAGAATCAACATTTCATTGGCTATAAAAAAATATATATATTGCAATGTGTAAAAACAAGTACCCCTCTATATTGGGAGATATGTCATAGAGTGAGTAAACTAGATATACACTGCTCAAAAAAATAAAGGGAACACTTAAACAACACAATGTAACTCCAAGTCAATCACACTTCTGTGAAATCACACTGTCCACTCAGGAAGCAACACTGATTAAATGGAACAGACAACAGGTAGAAATTATAGGCAATTATCAAGACACCCCCAAAAAAGGAGTGGTTCTGCAGGTCGTGACCACAGACCGCTTCTCAGTTCCTATGCTTCCTGGCTGAAAGAACACGCTTTATTTTTTTGAACAGGAAGGCACATTAATGCGAGCTGTGGCAAGGTTTGCTGTGTTTGTCAGAGCATGGAGGCGCAACCAGGAGACAGGCCAGTACATCAGGAGACATGGAGGAGGCCGTAGGAGGGCAACAACCCAGCAGCAGGACGGAATCCTCCGCCTTTGTGCAAGAGGAGCGGGAGGAGCACTGCCAGAGCCCTGCAAAATGACCTCCAGCAGGCCAAAAATGTGCATGTGTCTACTCAAATGGCCAGAAACAGACACCATGAGGGTGGTATGAGGGCCTTTTTTCTACAGGTGGGGGTTGTTCTTACAGCCCAACACTGTGCAGGACATTTGGCATTTGCCAGAGAACACCAAGATTGGCAAATTCCTCACTGGCGCCCTGTGCTCTTCACAGATGAAAGCAGGTTCACACTGAGCACATGTGACTGACGTGACAGAGTCTGGACATGCCGTGGAGAACATTCTGCTGCCTGCAACATCCTCCAACATGACCGGTTTGGCGGTGGGCCAGTAATGGTGTGGGGTGGCATTTCTTTGGGGGGCCGCACAGCCCTCCATGTGCTTGACAGAGGTAGCCTGACTGCCATTAGGTACCAAGATGAGATACTCAGACCCCTTGTGAGACCATGTGCTGCTGTGGATGGCTAAGGGCTCCTCCTAATGCAAGACAATGCTAGACCTCATGTGGCTGGAGTGTATTAGCAGTTCCTGCAAGACGAAGGTATTGATGCTATGGACTGGCCTGCCCAATCCCCAGTCCTGAATCCGATTGAGCACATCTGGGACATCATGTCTTGCTTCATCCACCAATGCCACGTTGCACCACAGAGTGTCCAGGAGTTGATGGATGCTTTAGTCCAGGTCTGGGAGGACATCCCTCAGGAGACCATCCACCACTTCATCAGGAGCATGCCCAGGCATTGTAGGGAGGTCATACAGGAACGTGGAGGCCACACACACTACTGAGCCTCATTTTGACTTGTTTTAAGGACATTACATCAAAGTTGGATCAGCCTGTAGTGTGGTTTTCCACTTTGATTTTGAGTGTGACTCCATTTCCAGACCTCCATGGGTTGATAAATTTGATTTCCTTTGATCATTTTTGCGTGATTTTGTTGTCAGCACATTCAACTATGTAAAGGCGAAAGTATTTCATATGATTAGTTCATTCATTCAGATGTAGGATGTGTTATCTTAGTGTTCCCTTTATGTTTTTTGAGCAGTGTGTGTATTTGAGCCAAAACAACAAGACAAAATAAACTGCCTAAATGTCCTACCTAACCTTTTCTCCTTAGGATGTGTTCACACACAGTTTTACGTCCTATCTTTCTACCCTTAAAAAATACGGCCATTTTTTTTGCAGTCATCTTTTGCTCAAAAAAACACCATCTTTTTCTGAAATAACAATGGCCCTGATTTACTAAGAGTGGAGTATAGTTTTCTCAGTAAATATGTTGGGGTTTTGTAAAAATGTCGTGAACATGCCCCCTTATAGATAGCCATGTCCCCTTTCCCGACGGCCACGCCCCTTTTTCAGGTTTTCTCGGTAAAATGAAGATTTGGTAGTTTTGTTTATTTTTTTCAATGCTGGCGCAAATTCAGACAGAATTTCTGGCGCACAACCCGACAAAACATGTCGGGTTTACAATAGTAAATCAGGGCAAATGTGTGCATTACTAGCTGGTCACATTTTGTACCATAAAATGGGCAAAAAGGCATAAAAAAAGGCAGGGGAAAAAAGTGATGCACAAACATAGCCTTATTTCAGTAATTTATTATTTATTAAAATAATAATACTTTATTTATATCGTGTCCACAGTGCACTTAAATAGGTCCCAGTCTCTACTGAAACTCACAATCTAAATTCACCTATCAGTATGTTTTGGAGGGTTTGCAGATGTGGTCCTTGGTCGGATTTGAGTCACTGCACTGCCTAGTCAGGTGCCCCATTTCATATTTTTATTGGCCAGGTTAGCAATAGTGGCCCATTCTCTTCTGGTATATTTGTGAATGCGCTAGCTTTATGTGTCCTAAACACTATGAATAAGAGTATTTACTTGCCCAACCCTGTGCAACCTACTACCTAGCTTCTTGTCCCTTTTACATTAGCTAACTTTAATTCAGCATGGCTGAAATACCTGTATGAATAAATGCACTTTTCTCATAAAGCTTTTAATCCATGAGGGATCTCAGCGACAGTCCATGAGTAAAGAAGTTATGCTATACAACAGTTTGTACAAGGTTAGAAACTGGCAGAAAAGCAAGCTTACCCTCCTGTAGGCTAAGAAAAGCAGATATTCCCTTCAGCCCAAACATGACTTTTGAAGGCTTCAGGAAAGTGTTACTTATCAGCATCTGAAAAACTTGTCTAGTTTTAAGCTAATAAAGTATAGTCATAGTACTGTATAGTTGTACGGAGCTGAAAAAAATATAATTTAGGAAGTCTGAGAACTTTTTTATTTCACAAATAAACAATTATCTTAACATACACAAAACCAGAACTTGTATATAGTGCACTTACATTGCAAGAAACAAATATAAGTAAAAAAGTAAAGTGTGAACTTTAATGGCAAACAATAGGAGTATATGTATCATTCATCATCTTCATATTGGCAAAGAAGCAAAGAGTGAACTTTGAGAACTGATACATCTTAATGATGAGTTATAATACTGATTTAGAGCAGTTATGCAGGTGCTATAAATGAACAGTCATGCTTATGTGGTTTTGCAGTTGATTCCTACTTGATACAGCAAGCTGACGGAAAAACACAAACGTAATTCCCTTTGGCTTATGAACTGTGAGTCACAATGCAATATCCATGAAATATATTCAAAGTGGTCTACATTTTTTTAAAATATGTTGCAAAGCATAACATCTATGACTGCAAATATAACAAAATAGTTATAAATGCTTACATGTTGTGTAACCACTTATATTGGATATTGGAAAGGGAAGTGTGATGACTGGTTCTGCCAGAACTCGTAGGGTTAATGTTTTCTAGTCCTGTAGTTTGTTTTGGTTGCTGAGACAACGCCTCTGTGCTCCTGGGTGTGGTTCAGCTTGCTGAGCCAATTAGAGTCCTCCTGGTGGCAGCTCAGGCATAAATAAGGAGGGCCTTTTCAGTCACTCCCTGCTTGTGATAGTTTTTAGTAACTTACCTAGCAATCTCTGAACTCTGTAGAAAATATGAGAATTACAAATCGGCACTGGATATGAGACTGCCTCTATGCAATGGACGGCTGGTAATGGCATAAGCTGTGACCGGACAAGAATAAGGGAGGTGCTTCACGTGTAATAAGAGAACTTTAAGTACAGTCATACCAAGAAAATGAAGAATGGAGCACTCACCGATGTATGTCCTGAATGTGCAGATAATTACCAGCTGACCATTCTTCTTCGGCAGGGAGGAGGTAGATGGAATGGGGAGGAGCTCAGATACCGTCCGGACCATATCACACCAATCTGCGCTTCGTCACGCCGTACAGGTATGCATTGACGAAGTGCTGATTGGCGTGATACGGTCCGTGGACGGCGTCTGAGCCCCCCCCCCCCCCGTTCTATCAACCGCCTCCCTGCTGAAAACGAATGGTCCATCGGTAATTATCTGCACATTCAGGGCATACACCGGTGAGTGCTCCGTTCTTCATTTTCTTGGTATGACTAATCTCTGTACTCTGTTTATTCTGGTTTTGTGACTCCTGGCTCGGCTTTTGACTTCCCTTTGATATGCTGTTACTGTACTTCGTGTTCTCCTGGTTTAGACTCGGCTCTCTAACTACATGTTTTTGTGTGTGCGTATTTAGGTTTGTTTTCTGTTAGTTGTGTGCCTTCAGCCTTTCCTGACCTTTTGTCAGTTTTGTAGTTTATTGTTTTGACATTTTGACTGTCCCTCTCTGTGGTTGTGGACCCGTTATTCAGGACAGGTACACAAGTAGGCAGGGATAGTGGGAGGGGGTGAGCGCAGGGCTGCACTTTATCTCTGAACATTTCGATACTATAACACTTGATTTCATTGCTAAAGTACATGTACACCAGTCAGCAATATAAACCAAATTTAGGGTTTATTGTGGCTATACTTTTTTAAGTTCAGTGCGTAAATGTCCAAACTATGAAAAATATAATGTTAATTAATCCACATGGTCAGCGGCGTAAACGTAAAAAAATAACCAAAATCCACAAATGCATATTTTTGGTCACTTCATATAATAGAAAAATATTTATAAAATGTAACCAAAAGGTCCCATTAAAACAAAAATGTCCTGAGCTCTCCCACAGCCCATATCACTGCCTACTTGGCGATCTGCCAAATGCGAGAGACCCTCAACTGGATGACAATCCCTATACTCTTTAAAGTGGGGTTAATGTCTATGGGCATGTAATAGATGAACCCTGAGATTTGTCTGTAATTAATGCAAGTGCCCCAATAAATACTATTTGAAGCATTGAATGCAGACTAGGTTGCATGTATTATACACTTCATATGTTGTATGTACAGTGGACAGCATTTAAATGGGTATTCTGTGGAAAAAAAATGTATGCCAAGACAGTTGCTAAATAAAAAACAAACATATGCTTACCTTCTTTACTCCCTTGCCTCCACCATTCTCTAGGAAAGTGAGCAGCACTACTGAAATTGAAGGTGGCCAATGCAGTTGCCCACTAAGCCAATCAATGGCTGCAGTGGTGTCCTGCTTTAGCCATGGGCAACTGCATGTGCTCTTCCCGATCCCAGAAGTGCTGCACAGCAGCACCAAGAGTTCTGCGAGAACAGCAGAAGAGCCAAGAAGGTAAGTATATATTATTTGTAAGTATATATTATTTTTATATTTAGCACTCACCTAGGCATAGTTTAAAAAAAATAAAACCTTGAAATACCTCTTTTAAATATGTCTGTAGACACCACGAGGGAAACTTAGTTAGAGGCTTACATTACTGTTTCATTGTTTTAAGATTAACAATCTCTTTCACCAGGAATCCTTGACAGAGGAAATTACGATTTAACACATTGACTGGGCTGAATTGACTGGTTTAATCTTAGGTTCTATTCACATGGCAGACTTTCTGCTTGTGCAATTCTGCTTCAAATTAAAGCCCATAGACTTCTATGGGATTCCCCACTCCCATAGAAGTGGAAATTCTGCCGTGGGAATAGACCCTAAGGTTGGTCAAGAGAACTTCCATAAATTGCATCACATGCTTCCTTAAGAACTGCTTCAGATAGGTTCACATCAGGTTTCTTTTTTTCCCAAATGTATTCCCCATTTCATGCTGGTTAGCATGAGGGGCCCCATGTGGCCAACAGGTTTACTATAACTTACACTAGAATTTAGTGTAAGTTATGCCAGAAATCTACTCCAGGTCAAAGTTAGTATAGATTTTAAAGTGTGATGCACGAATAGTTGAATAATTAAAGGAGTACTCCGGTGGAAAACATTTTTTTAAGGTATTTGTAAGTCAACTGGTGCCAGAAAGTTAAACAGATTTGTAAATGACTTCTATAAAAAAAATATTTACCCTTCCTGTACTTTTTAGCAGCTGTATGCTACCGAGGAAATTCTGTTCTTGAAAAAGGCTTGTTACCCGAAACGTCGCATTGTCTCTCTTGATGCAATAAAGACCCTGTAGCTTGCACTTTACCTGGACCTGGTGTTGGGTGCTGTTTCCTTGCGGAGGAAGTTCTATATATATTTTTTTTTTTATATATATATATATATATCTATAACAGGATGGTGCAGTTGTTGTTTTTTTATTGCATTTTGAAATAAAAAAAATTAGCTAAATGCAAGTCATGAATGCAAGTTGTGTTATACTAGAAGCCAGTTGTGCGCAAACATCTCCTAAAAGTTAGAAAAATACACCAACCCAGACATGGCTTAGGTTTATGGTGTATGTGAGAAAAAGTGAATTTTTTGAAAATGTGTACCTGCACAAAATTTATCAAATGCCCTGAGACCATTTAATATATTTGGTGCACCTACATATTGGCAGCACACAAAATATAGGTGTACCAAATTTCTTCACCTACAATGATAAATTCCTCCCAGTGTACCTATAAATAACGGTACAACATTTCAAAAAAAGGTTAATGAAGAACACAAAAAAGTACATCAACCTAAAAAATATGGCTCTCGACAACATATACAGCAGTACAAATTTTTGAAAGTTTTGTGGTTTCAAAGGCCAGAATTGGCCTGTACATAGCCAATCAGTGTTCAGAACAGGCAATTATCTAAACACGTATAGGGACCCTATGGCTGGTCAGAATTCAGTCAACATTTTGGCTAGCATTTTTTGCCAAAACCAGGAGTACAACCAACACAGGATAAAATTATAATGGAATATTTGCACTATTATCTTTTGGGCTAGAATTACTTACCAAAATAGGGGGACGTTAATGAAAGCATTTAGTATTTTTTTTTTTGTTTTTTTGTTTTTTTGCTTAATTTAAGTTAAACAGATTTGTAAAATACTTCTAATAAAAAATCTTAATCCTTCCAGTACTTATTACATGGGAGGGGGGGTGGGGGGAAGTGTGTGTGCTTGGGTGCAAACTACATGACGATGTGAGATTAGAAGTCACACACCATTATATTACAATAGAAAAAAAAACCTGCGGCCCAAAAAAAAGTTGGCAAATCCCAGCGCCCTGAAGTCCTAAAAGGGCCCTGGTCATGCTAAAAAAAAAATGGATAGCGGGGCCTTGGGGACCTATTAGGAGGTCAGGGGGGTGATTTATTTTATTTTTTTAGTTTTTTTTTAACAATTCACCTACCTGTCCCTCACTATCACTCTCCCTGCACTAAGGGTGGCAGCAGGCCACTTTCTCTACCCTGAGAGGAACAGATCTTCACATCCCTGGCACCTTCTCTCAGCTTTGCCTGCTGACTGAGCTCGGTGGGCTGGCAGAGCTGAGAGAAGGGGACATTAACCCCTCCTCTGCAAGCTGCTATTGGTCGGACCAATAGCAGCTCATCTGAAGAGGTGACGTGATTGCCACCAGCAACAGTAGGTGATGGGCGGTGTATAGAACACCGCTGATCACCTTTTAATTTCGGGTCATCGGTTCACAAGTGACCCTTATTACCGGAATCACTGCTGCGATTGCAGATATGGGGGGGGGGGGTCTCAGGAACGATTTCAGCAGGCATCCCGGTACCCAACCGACGAGCGGCGGGGATCAGAATTCCCATGGTCCTCAAGTCCCAGGGAGCCAGGGCGTAATTGTGTCCTAGATGGGTTAAAATTGTCACAAAAAAGTTGCATGTGCGACTACTCTATTTTTGGTGTGACTAAGCAAAAAAAAGAAACTTGCTTACCAAAGCAAAAAGTGATTTTTGACTTGCAGTGGTCACAGATTTATCAAGTGCGAAAGTCGCAAAAAAGTTCTTTGCATGAAAAAATCTATCAAATTTACTCCAGCTCAAACATGGAGCAGAAAAAGCCAATACCAAAGCAAAAAAAAAAATTGCTTATGTGCAACAAATTTATCAACAGGCTGCAACCAGTTGATAAATAAGTCGTACGTAAGCAAAAAAAATTGTAAGGAAAAAATAACAAAAAAAAGGAATACATAAGCAAACATTGATAAATGTCCCCCATAGTGACAAAATCATGATCAAAATACTACCTGCGGACCAAACCCAAGACTTCTGTAAGCTGCTACTAATAGTTTACCTTATACTGTTTGTGGATAAATACTTACTATTGGGTGACTTTTAGAAATGTTATTGGCAATAAAAAAAAATTATTTTACAAGCATCAACATCTGACATTATGAATGTTTCAAGATAAATAATTACTGCAATATAAGGTCATCTGTATTACATTGCTTTACCTAGATTCTGCCAAACAATAATATTAAATGTCTATTAATTTGCCCATAAACATGTTGTTTCTTGTCTCTTTTCACATCTGTATCATTGATTCCTTAGTTTCCTACAGTACACGTATATCTTGACAGAAGCAATGTAAGAAGTAAATAATGATCGCTCATTAGAAGCTAGTGACATATCTTCATTCAGGTTGCACCAGTGTCACATAAATGAGATATAGATGCAAAAGGACTGCACATTCACAGCATGGAGAGATATGAGGGATTGAATTTGCTTTGTGCAAGTATGATTTAGTGCGACCCCATAGGCAATTACTATGAACTAATCTAAGAATAACAGACACAGGACAGACACTCTGAGCTTCTCCTGATAATTTGAATGGATTGTTCCATGCGGTGTCTGAGTGCTGCCGAATTCTTTGTTTAGACTTTGAACAGGCTGTCAATTTTGCTCTATTATTCTGCGTGGGGAAAATGGGCACTCTTCTTTAATGTTTTAAATATTTTATGAGTTCCTTCAATTATAGTACCAATAAGAGTATATCCTGAATAAGCATACTTTAAGGTACCCTTAAATCTATAGCATGTATGGGAAAGTAAATAATTAGAAAAAGTTTTTATGTACACACAATGCTGACAGGAAACATCTTCAGGGTAAATGCACAGAAGGCGGATTTGCTGCAAATATTTTACGCAACAAATCCACAGTGAAATCTGCATTCTGCCAACAGTTATATACATGACAATTTAGGGACACTGTTGCTTTAAGAACCACTAAATGCTCATTGGGACAGTTGATATTAACCCCTTAAGGACCGGAGGTTTTTCCATTTTTGCATTTTCGTTTTTTGCTCCTTGCCTTTAAAAAATCATAACTCTTTCAAATTTACACCTAAAAATCCATATGATGGCTTATTTTTTGCGCCACCAATTCTACTTTGTAATGACGTCAGTCATTTTGCCCAAAAATCTATGGTGAAGCGGGAAAAAAAATCATTGTGCGACAAAATTGAAAAAAACCCGCTGTTTTGTAACTTTTGGGGGCTTCCGTTTCTACGTAGTACATTTTTCGGTAAAAATGACACCTGATATGTATTCTGTAGGTCCATACGATTAAAATGATACCCTACTTATGTAGGTTTGATTTTGTCGGACTTTTGGAAAAAATCATAACTACATGCAGGAAAATTAATACGTTTAAAATTGTCATCTTCTGACCCCTATAACTTTTTTATTTTTCCGTGTATGGGGCGGTATGAGGGCTCATTTTTTGCGCCGTGATCTGAAGTTTTTAACGGTACCATTTTTGCATTGATAGGACTTATTGATCACTTTTTATTCATTTTTAAATGATATAAAAAGTGACCAAAAATGCACTATTTTGGACTTTGGAATTTTTTTGCGCGCACGCCATTGACCGAGCGGTTTAATTAATGATATATTTTTATAATTCGGACATTTCCGCACGCGGTGATACCACATATGTTTATTTTTATTTTTATTTACACTGTGTTTTTTTTTATTGGAAAAGGGGGGTGATTCAAACTTTTAATAGGGGAGGAGTTAAATGATCTTTATTCACTTTTTTTTTCACTTTTTTTTTGCAGTGTTATAGGTCCCATAGGGACCTATAACACTGCACACACTGATCTTCTATGTTGATCACTGGTTTCTCATAAGAAACCAGTGATCAACGATTCTGCCGCATGACTGCTCATGCCTGGATCTCAGGCACTGAGCAGTCATTCGGCGATCGGACAGCGAGGAGGCAGGAAGGGGCCCTCCCGCTGTCCTGTCAGCTGTTCGGGATGCCGCGATTAGCCGCGGTTATCCCGAACAGCCCGACTGAGCTAGCCGGGAACTTTCACTTTCACTTTTAGCCGCGCGGCTCAGCTTTGAGCGCGCGGCTAAAGGGTTAATAGCGCGCGGCGCCGCGATCGGCGCTGCGCGCTATTAGAGGCGGGTCCCGGCTTCACTATGACGCCGGGCCCGCCATGATATGACGCGGGGTTACTGTGTAACCCCGCGTTATATCAGAAGAGAAGGACCAATGACGTACCGGTACGTCCTTGGTCCTTAAGGGGTTAACCAACTGCAATGACTATGATCACACGTTACCAATACAATGCTAAGCATGGAATTAAACAGTGTGAACTTAACATTAGTCACAAGTTATTGATATTGCAAAAATGCTAATGCTCAAAATATACCGCTAATCATCTTGGTACAGGAACCTCCATTAATGTCGCAATTATTACAGCACCTGACCTCTATTAACGTTTCCCGGTTATTGCGCCGCTAAGGGACCTCCAAATATGTGGAGCTCAATTTTTGCACTAATCATTGGTCTCCGCAAGGCTAAGTTTCTACTTGTTTTTTTGTCCTGCGTTTTTTGGTTTAACAAAACGCAAGAAAAAACACCTGAAAAAACGCCAGTGCAATTTCCTGCGTCTGGCGTTTTTTCTGGCGTTTTATCATTTGTGTTGAAATTGCACTTTTGGCCCCTTTGGCGTTTTTTTTTTTTGGTACCCAAAATTTGTTGGGTACCAAAAAAAATAAAAAGGGATGCAGTAGTGATGGACATTTGACATTTTTTTAGCTAGTACTACTACTCCCAGCATGGAACAGACTGTTCCATGATGGAAGTAGTAGTACCTGTACTAATAGACATATCACCTGATGCGATAGTCCATAATATAGCAGAGATGTGGAGCGGCTCTATACAGTGCTCACATCTCTGCTCTGTACTCCAGCCAGTGATGCGAATAGAACATCACTCATTCATATTTTCCGCAAAGAGTGGGGATTGGCTGGATGGTTGCAGCCAATCACAGCTCTCAGAGGGAAATATGAATGAGTGATGTTCTATTCACATCACTGGCCGGAGTACAGAGCACAGATGCGAGCGCTTTATAGAGCCGCTCCACATCTCTGCAATAGACAGGACGAATACAGCGGATGTAAGGAGTGATATCCGCTGTGATCTTTCCTTAACTGCAGGTAATACTACTCCTATCATGTAGCACGCTCTGCTCCATGTTGGGAGCTGTAGTACCTGCAGTTCAGGAAAGATCACAGTGGATGTCACTCCTGACATCCGCTGTGATCGTCCTGTATAATGTATAGATGCGGCCGGCCACTCTTCTATGGTCTCCTGCACTGCCGTACATATACACCTATTCATATTTCCTGAAGAGAGCTGTGATTGGCTGGAACCATCTGGCCAATCACAGCTCTCTGTGGGAAATATGAATAGGTATATATACGGCAGTGCAGGGGACCATAAAAGAGCGCTCGCCCGCATCTATACATTGTACAGAAGGATCGCAACGGAACCCGGGGCGATCTGTCAATTAGTACAGGATCTAAATTATAAAAAGATACATTTTGTTAACCCCTTAACGAGGCAGGACGTAAATGTACGTCCTGGTGATGTGGTACTTAATGCACCACGACGTACCTTTACGTCCTGAGCATAACCCCGGGCATCGGAGCGATGCCGGCATCATGCGCGGCAGGTCCCGGCTGTGGATCGCAGCCAGGGACCCGCCGGTAATGGCGGACACCCGCGATCCCGCGGATGTCCGCCATTAACCCCTCAGATGCCGTGATCAATACAGATCACGGCATCTGCAGCATCACGATCACTTAACAGGATGATCGGATAGCCCGCAGCGCTGCCGCGGCGATCCAATCATCCTGCATGGCAGCCGGAGGTCCCCTCACCTGCCTCCGCTGTCTTCCGGGAGTCTTCTGCTCTGATCTGCCTTCCCGCAGACCAGAGCAGATGACCGATAAGCCTGATCAGTGCTATGTCCTATACATAGCACTGAACAGGATTAGCAATTGAGTGATTGCTATAAATAATCCCCTATGGGGACTATAAGAGTGTAAAAATAAAAGTAAAAAAAGTAAAAAAAATTAAGTAAAAAAAATTTGAAAAACCCCCTCCCCCAATAAAAACGTAAATTGTCCCATTTTCCCTATTTTACCCCCAAAAAGTGTAAAAAAATTATTTTATATACATATTTGGTATCGCCGCGTGCGTAAATATCCGTACAATTAAAATAAAATGTAAATGACCCCATACGGTGAACAGCGTGAATGTAAAAAAATGTAATAAAAGTTTTGTATAAACAAATATGGTATTAATAAAAAGTACAGATCACGGCGCAAAAAATTAGCCCTCATACCACCGCTTATACGGAAAAATGAAAAAGTTATAGGTCTTCAAAATAGGGGGATTTTAAACGTACTAATTTGGTTAAAAAAATGTTTTAAGCGCAACAGTAATAGAAAAGTGTATAATCATGGGTATCATTTTAATCGTATTGACTCATAGAATAAAAAACACGTCATTTTTACCATAAATTGTACGGCGTGAAAACAAAACCTTCCAAAATTTGCAAAATTGCGGTTTTCTTTTTAATTTCCCCACACAAATAGTATTTTTTTGGTTGCGCCATACATTTTATGGTAAAGTGAGTGATGGCATTACAACGGAAAACTGGTCGCGCAAAAAACAAGCCCTCATGCTAGTCTGTGGATGAAAATATAAAAGAGTTATGATTTTTTGAAGGGGAGGAGGAAAAAAAGAAAACGTAAAAATAAAATTGTCTGAGTCCTTAAGGTCCAAATGGGCTGAGTCCTTAAGGGGTTAAACACAAGTTTTTCCTTCACTACTGTATCTTTTTTTTAAATTTTTTTCAATGGTACCCTACAAAATTTTATTAAAAAAAAAAAGATATCTCCACCACTTTTTTGGATCACTAAAGTCCAAAAGAGAATAAAAAATGCCTGAAAAAACACCAAAGTTAAAACCCACATGGCATTTTTCTTGCCGTTTTTTTACTCCCATAGACTTCTATCTAGAAAAACGTCATGATTTCAGGGGAAAAAACTCCAGTGGCTCAACATGCTGCGATTTTGCAAAACCGGCAAGGAGCTGAAAAACGCCAAAAAAAGAGTGAAAAAACGCCAAAAGGATAAAAAAAAATGCCAAACTGAAAAACGCCAAGTGGAAAAAGAATTTTGCGATTTCTCATTGATCTACAGCTAACATCTGGCCGCAGCATTTTTTGGCCAAAACTTTCACAAGATATAGATAAAACTCTGCAGAAGCTTTTTAACGAAATCTTACAAAAACCTAGTGACTCTCCCTTGAAGCTAGACAGAGCTCACCGAGCGCTGAAGGCTAAAAACCCCGACCCGGCAAGACCTAGAGACATTATTTGTAGAGTTCACCATTACAACACTAAGTAAGAAATAATGCGCAAAGCGAGAGATCTGCAGCACCTGTTATACAATGGCGCGCCCATCTCTTTATATCCAGATTTGTCACTACACACCCTTAAGCTAAGGGCCGCACTGAAACCTCTACTCTCGGTGCTGAAGAACGCTCAGGTTATTTACAAATGGGGATACCCCTTTGCCCTAATCGCAAGACATGGCCGCACGACCGATACGCTTCGCAAACCGGAGGACTTGCCCGCATTCTTGGCCACTTTTAAATTGCCACAGATCTCTCTACCTGAATGGGACAGCATGTTCCAGCCAGCGATGTGGCCGAGACAAAAGACACCTGACAAGCAGCAGCGACAGGACCAAGCCACTTACCTGAAGAAAGCTCAACGCTTCCTCCAACAGGAACACAAGACCTGATCCAGTGATAGACTCTCCCTGGTTCCAGTTTTTCACACCGGAGTACCCGTCATATCGGGTCATGTTTTTATTTTCATAGATGCCGTCAACCTAGTTGTCCTCCTCTGGTTAAACAATAAAGGGCCCGTGCCCGCACTGATGATAGATGCCCCTAATATTCAGTTGTCTTCCATTTTTGTAGCCATAAACTCACCTCCCCTAGTCCATACTATACCGGGAGTGTGTTTGCTCCCCAGACGACCTTACTATAGTGTCTACCATTCTGTTAGTTTCCCTGGTTTTTTACATTTGCCCTTCCTTGTATCTTGGTCACGGAAACTATGTTAGTCTGTTACATACGCTAGCCCGTTCACCTGCATTGCCTGACCTCTGTACAATTGCCAATGATTCTTCTGTGTCCTGTCTCTAGCATGACAGCCTTGTATACCCCCACTAGAGTGCTGATAGGCCTGGTGCCTATCCTACTTACGGCCCTCATGGCCCACCTCTTTAGGCCCCTTGCATCCCCCCCTGTAGGGCTGCTTGTTTGTTTTCATTTTTTCTACCATATGTGTGTTAACTTTGTTTTCTTCCTCCCCCTTTGCTAGGATCTACCTTGCACCCTCGCCCTGCAGTCGGGTCGGTGAATTCTCTCACGGCATGATAGGTAAGTGGACTAGCACACCACATGTGTCCCATGGCAGCTAACATTAAGATAGCATCCCTGTATGTTCAGGGTTTTAACACCCCAGAAAAACGCACCCAACTTCTTTATATGTTCCATAAGCAAAGGACATAAATCCTAACACTTCAGGAGACCCATTTCAAAACTGACCGCATCCCGACCCTGCCCTCCAAATATTACAATCAATGGCTACATAGTCCCAATCCTGAATCCAGATCTAAAGGCGTCTCCCTGGCATTCCATAAATCACTTCCTGTAACTATCACCTCCTACCGAGCAGACCCTAATGCCCGTTACTTGTTTGCCAACTGTGGGATAGCTGGCCAACCCATCACTGTCGCCTCCTTATACGCCCCAAATAGAGACCAGGTACAATTTTTGTTATGTACTCTCACTATTCTATCTGATTTTGCCACAGGTCCCATACTCCTCAGTGGTGATTTCAACCTCCCAATGTTCCCTAAGGATGAAACTACTTCCTCGGGCACTTCCACCATTTCTCACAACAAACTGCGGGCAATATGGAAGAGATTACATACCTTACAGCTTATTGGCACTTGGAGAGCATTTCATCCACAGGAGAGGGACTTCACGTTCTACTCCTCACCTCACCGTCGCGTAGACTACATCTTCTGTCCACACTTCTTATTACCTACAATAACACACACAGATATTGGCCTGAGGCTTCTGTCGGACCACGCGCCGGTCTACTGTTCGCTGACGCTCCCCTCGCTGTCGAAGCCTCAGTCCTCCTGGAGGCTAAACGAGTCACTCCTGCGAGATACTGTGTGCTTACAGGATCTCAAAGACACTACTGCTAACTTCATCTCTGACCATTCCTCTGACCCCACCGCCCCCATGCTAAAATGGGAAACAGTGGAGTGCGTACTGCGGGGAGTTTTAATTAAACGCGGCTCTCGACTGAAGGGGGAAGCGCCGGCGAAACTGGAGAGCTTGCGTGCTCGTTTATATACATTAGAAACACAGCACAAACAAACATTCCAAGACAATGTGATGAGGGAGCTCATTCAAGTGCGCAGCGAATTACTGGGCCTTCTATCCTGCAAACATAAACATTACAAACAAATTACTGGCCGTCTTTTCTATGAGTGGGGGAATAAGGCAGGAAGACTGCTGGCTAATGCTCTTAGAGAAAAGCGGTCGTCCCTATTTATTCCCTCAATCAAAACATCTTCTAACACACTCAGTTCATTGACACCGGACATACTCGAGGCCTTCCGGCAATACTATGTCTCTCTATACAACCTTCCACCCCCAACCCAGCTGGACTCTCCGGGACCAGAACCTATCTCACTTGCCCAATACATCTGTCACACAGCACTCCCACCGCTTGACCCGTTAGTAACTCAAGAATTGGAGGCATTGTTCACTCCAGTGGAATTAGAAGTTGCCATTTCCTCGATGCCTATGGGTAAGAGCCCGGGCCCAGATGGGCATACGGCAAGGAATTGCAACCTAATATCTCACCTATCCTATTGGAGGCTTTCAATGACATCTCGGTGAATGCTGCTCCGCCTCCATCCTTCCTCCGTGCCTACATAACAGTACTGCCCAAGAGCGGTAAAGACCCCCTGCTGTGCACAAGTTACCGCCCCATCTCCCTGATTAACTCGGACGCCAAGCTATTTGAAAAATTAATTGCTAATAGGCTATCGACCCACATGGAGTTTCTAGTCCACCCGGACCAGGTTGGTTTTATCAAGGGCAGAGAGGCAAGAGACAACACTCTCCGCACATTTTCAGCAGTGCATCTGGCTAAACAAAGCAATCTCCCTCTATTTCTCCTCTCCCTCGATGCCAAGAAGGCCTTTGACCGGGTGGACTGGAGCTTCATGTCGGCTATCCTGACCCACTTGGGTATAGGAGACACTATGCTGTCTCGAATAATGGCCCTTTATTCACAACCCCAGGCCCAAATCTGGATAAATGGTCGCCTATCTCGTCCCTTCGATATTCGGAATAGTACATGCCAGGGTTTACCTTTTAGTAGACATCAGACAAAACCCTGACATTAGGAGGCTTGCCCTGGCGTCACACCATTTCAAATGCTCTTCATTCACGGATGATTTGCTCCTCTACCTCTCATTTCCCCTAATATCTCTCCCGTCGCTCATGGCCACGATAAAACGATTCTCACAGTTCAGCAACTATAAACTAAATCCGTCCAAGTGCGAGGCCCTGAACATCACACTCCCGGCTTCATTGCTGGGACATTTACAATCCACTTACCCTTTTAAGTGGCAGCACTCCTCTCTCCCATACTTAGGCGTACAGATACTGACGGACTTATCAATGACGTACAGACTGAACTTCCCACCTCTCCTGGACTCATTGAAAACGGACCTGAAGAGGTAGGAAAAAAAGGACTTCTCATGGATTGGCAGGGTTAACATTATGAAAATGAACATTCTCCCCAGACTCCTATACCTATTCTCCTGCATATCCATACATTTACTTAGAACCTTCTTTAGGGAGCTTTCTTCCATGCAGTCGGCATTTAAATAGCCAGACACGTTCTCATTCGAAGAAAGTGCGATGGTGGTTTACCGCTACCCAATTATCTAGCATAAATAAACAATGGGTGACGTTGGAGAGTGAGGTGACGGGGAGTGACTTAAAGGCATTCTGGTGGCGACCGTCCTTGGGACATCCCGCAACGAACACGCCCGCCCTCCCTCCAGTGCTCTCGTCAATCCATCGCTCCCGTAAGACCTACTTGTCCAAACTCGGCCTCTTCCCACGTGACGGTCCCTTGACCCCCCTATTTGGCAACCCCACCTTCCCTCCAGCCCAGCAGGTGACCTGATTCCTGGAGCGTTCCCGCAAACATGGTGCTACCTTCTTTGAATTGATGCGCCATTCTTCCTTGCTGCCTATAGAAGAGATCTTGACAGACACTTCACCGATCCCGACACATAGGTTCCAATACACACAACTGACCCACTACTTTAGGTGTATGAAGACTAAACTGAATCTCAACAGACAGGTGACCAAATTTGAAGCGCTATGTGCCTCCACCCGTCACGTTACCCGATCAATTAGTCTCCTTTATTGTATCATCCTAAGCGCTGTGACTACTCTTCCCCTTCCCTTCAAAGTTGGCTGGGAGAGGGAATTGGGCTTTCAGATCCCGGAGGACCGATGGCGCAGAGGAATCACTAACTGTCATAAGAAATCCATATCCTGCAAACTCCAAGAGACAAACTATAAAATCCTGACCCACTGGTATAGAGTGCCTACCTTGCTCTCTACCTTTTACCCGGGAGTCTCGGACATGTGTTGGCGCTGCGCCGCGGACAAGGGAAACATGACCCATATATGGCTAAAGTGTCCTGCTCTTTCCGACTATTGGAAAGATGTCATTAGTGTCATTACCCACGTTACCTCGGTACCCTTAGACATCACTCCTGAAATAACTGTATTGTCCATATTGCCCCCAGGCACCCCCAAAACCACATCTCGATTGATTGCCTTTCTATTGATGGCAGCCCGATCCATAATTCCTAGACTGTGAAAATATACGGTCTCCCCAACTATCTCGTCTTGGCTCAAGGAAGTGTCTCACATTCACAGGATGGAATAGCTCACGGCAGACATGCCTGACCAAATCTCCCGATATACAGCCATATGGCAGCCCTGGTCAGCTTTCCTTAATTCTCAGGAGCTCTCCACCATGCATCTCCACACTTAATGCCTCCCTCAGTCTACTGATCCTTCACATGTCACATTACCCCCGCATCATGCCGACACCGACCCTGCTCCTAACTGTCCTTTGCTGACTGACTGATACATGTCCACATAGCTGCCATGATGGGAGGAGTAACCGACCTGGCCTAGGGGGTAAATCGCTCCAGAACTCCAACGATCCTACTACATCCCCTCCTTCCCCCCTTATCCTTCGTTTGCCCTCTTGTGTCCACCTTTCCTACCTACCTACCTCTCACTCTCAATCTTTTTCTTCTTCTTCTACTATCGTATTTGTTTTTAGCTCACCAGATGGCCATCTGACTAGGACCCCCCCCCCCCCCCCCTTCTAGGTGGTCCGTACTAAGCCACTTCTATCCTGACCGACAGATGTTTTATGACTACTCGACCTGTTGATGCCCAGCACAGACCGAGACGTGCCGATGCTAACTGACTCCAGCCTTAGTTATTGTGTGTATATTGAGTGCCCTTCTCGGACACACGCTATTATTGCCTCTGTTCCCCATCTATAACACTATCCCTCACAGAGTCGGTAGACTGTAAATTGTATACTGTGATGGCCTATTCTACTGGATGGTCATTTTGTGACTTGCCTTGTTACCATCGTTGTATTGTTTACAGTGTTTACCCTTACTTGCCTGATATGCTATTGCAATTTTACAGTTGTATTCTGTTGTAAAAAAACTATAAAAATTTGAATATGAAAAAAATAAATAAATATGTGACCTGATGAATTGCCAAAAATATAAACCATGCAATTCATGTCTCTGGGCGCGACTATTTACCCAGAATTTTGTTCATTGATTAACGCATGGCGGTACTTTCGCAACATCATAAAACATTACATAGGTATTCTAAAATATGCAGATTTATTGGTTATGATTAATAAACACACATGAGTATATAAACACAATGATTAAATGTATGCAAGATCCACCAATCAAATATGATCATATATTATAAAATATTTGTAATCATTATAAGCATTAGAGCAGTCGCACTGGTGCCTAAGGGGGCCCCAAAGCACCTCTGCCCCATAAGAGACCAGTATTATAATTGGCAAATGGGGCCCTGTTGCAGATTTTGCATCAGGGCCCAGAACCTGGTTGGACTTGATGGACGTATGTCTTTTTTTCAACCATACTAACTATATGTAACCTACAAGCTATGCCTCTGATTATAAGCTAATATTGGTAACTTAAATCTATATGGTATTAATTCTTAAAGACATAGAAACATCTTCAGAACATTCCTGAAGCATTCTAAGCGTATCTAAGTCGTAAAACTACACATTACAGAAAATGGAATCAGTTACAAGACGGTTAGTTTAAAGGGGCATTCTGGACAAAAACATTTTATCCCCTATCCAAAGAATAGGGGATAAGATGTCTGATCGAGGGGGAGGTTTCTGAAACTGGCGACGTAGCTCCCGCATAGAATGCGGGTGCTGCAGGGAGATCGAGGGGGGTCCCAGTGGCAGGCCCCCCCCCCCTGCGATCAGACATCTTATCCCCTATCCTTTGGATAGGGGACAAAATGTTTTTGCCTGGAATACCCCTTTAATATCATATCTTTGCATTACTCAAAAGAAAATGATCTCAGGAATGGGCCAATATCTAATCTTTCGATATATTAAATGGAGGTGACTCGTATGAACCCTCCAGCCATTCTAATTAACCACACAAATCTGTTAGGACATCTTTAGGTACAATACCATATTTATAATCTTTTGGCTTCTATGGTGCACTTAATTTGGAGGAATACAATGTCAATTAGATGGTGAAAGATAAGACTATGCTATATGAAATATATGTCTGCATTAATATGCACAGAACATGCCCCGTTCTCGGCAGTAGAAGGGAAATGTTTCCATATTCTATAACCTACAATCTCAACCTGGAGATTAGGAAAGATCTTTTACCATACATACTAATTGACATAATTTTTATCCACATTGTAGAATGATCACAATCAAATGGGAACTAGTATGCTACCTGATATATGTGAGACTTCTAACTTTAAGTAATGGGAAAGAGGGGAAGAAGGTATAATCATAGGACCATTGCGTAGTTACCGTACAGTCATATTGCTGCATCTCACAGGACCTCTCTGGCTCCTCATGGCCTCGCCTTTCAGGTAACTTCCAGGGGAAGGCTTACAGTCCAATGATATCTTTTATGCCTCATGGTGCTTCCATGCAGGCCCCCCCTTCTCTTTAGAAGATTATATATTAATACATAATAACTACTGATAACATGAGTAGTTACATGATAACTACTGCTGGTACCGCCACGTGCGTAAATGTCAGATCTATTAAAATATAAGGTTAGCTAAACCACAAGGTTGATGGCATACACGTAAATAAATATCAAAGTCCAAAATTGTGCATTTTTTGGTCACTTCAGATATCATAAATTTTTTTTTATAAAAAACAATCAAAAAGTCCCATCAAAACAAAAATGGTACCAATAAAAGCTACAGACCACATCGACAAAATTGTAAAAATAAAAGAGTTATAGGGGCAGGAAGAAAGCAGCCAGGGGACGTCATGACGTAGACACGCTGCATAGGAGCTCTGCCTCTCCTCCTCCCCTGGTCCTCTGCTTTCCTGGGATACAGAACCTTGCCGAGAAAACGCCAAGATATGGTAGTGGATTGTCCAGATGGACGGCACATAGTTGCTGCGGATGAGGAAGGAAGATGGAGCTGGGAACCCGCAACTACAGGAGGGAGAACCTGGAAAATGGAGGTGCTATGCCCTGGAAAGTTGTGTGCCGCAGGGGGTCTTCTTCTGGGTTGCGTGTTGCAAGAAAAGAAGGGCAGATCGGGACTCGCTGCACTGGAGGCGAGATATGTAGGGTGGCAACCGAGGAAGGTTTCGGCCCATGTCTCCCCTCGCTAAGAGAATGGTAGCGTTAGTCGTGCGCTGTGAGCGTCGGCACGAGGAGTTATCTATCTGGCGTGGAGAGTAATCTGCCATGATTGTGAGTGAATTTCTTCCCTTTACCTTTGACGAAGGACTGGTTTATTGGGGCTGCTGTGGTGTGGTGTGGCTGATCGGGATCAGTTAATCTGGCAGTCCCTGTCTCTGCCACCAAACCCCCTCCCTCTCGATGGTAGGGGTGATCTGTGGAGGTGAGAGGGCTGTGTTAGGTAGCGAGACTAGTCATTTGGACAATTAATCATATGGACTGGAGGAAAGGGATTTGTTGTTTATATTCTCTCCCTTCAAGAACAGTAGATCAATGCATGGGCCTTTTGAAAATTGAAATAAGCCCCGCTTCAGTTATGCAAATAGAGACTTCTGCCTGCCCTGAACAATAAGAGACTTCTGCCCGGGATAACTGTAAGTCTCTATGGATAGTCTTCTGATAAACTTGTATTGATATAATGTCCTGGCCCTGTAACTCTGGTGCAATATGAGGTATCAATAGTGTGGCAAATGATCTGATGCGAAATGTTTGTTATTCTCCCTGCATAGTTTGCCATATCCCTGACCTCCGGCAGAGCAAAATTAATTGTCATTTATTAAGTAGACCCTCTTTCTGGAGAGAAACAACTGTGCTGAACAGACTGGTATAATCTGTAAGTTCTATACTGAGATGTTTTAAATTGAAGACTTTTTTGCTGCCTATTAAGAATGAATATATGAAATAACATTGGAGCTTAAAAAAGGGCAGGGATATGATTTTTTATAGATGTGCAGGTCCTGGTGTTGGAAAAAAAAAAGGATTTGGCGAGTGAATTAGGAGGGATGTATATTGAGTCTGTAACAGCACTAATAGTTGGATGTGAGTGACCATGGAGCAGCTAAAAGAATACAGTAGAATCTTGAAATGAACTTGATGCACTCTGAGAGTGTGTGTTTCTCTTGTGTCTAGGTGTGTTTGAATTCTCCAATCGCTGGTAGACCGTATTGGTGAGAAGTAAGCCCCCTAATCCATGAACGAGGAGATCCACCTCCCCTAAAGGAGTGACAGGGGCAGGGAAAATTGATAAGTATGTGAAATCCTCCCCAGGTTGGACTAAAACTTGGAGTAGTAAAACCTCTCCGGTAAAAATCCGTTGGAAAATACAGGATCAAGGTATACGGTGCTACAAGAGATGGAGGATGATGGGGAGGAGAGATCTCAAGAGATAAAGGCTAATACATTGGACTTGATCCTAAAAGAGGTGCAGGGATGTAATCAGTTGTTGGAAGAGTTGCACACGCAAGTAGGAGTGTTATCATAAGATGTTATGATTATTAAGGATGATATCAATAAAATAAGGGACCGTACTAAAAAAATTGAAAAAACTCTTCCTGTATTAGAAAAGAGTAAATTGTCTGCAACATTGGAAACAGAGTTATTAAAGAAATACCGTATTTATCGGCGTATAACACGCACTTTTTAGGCTAAAATTTTTAGCCTAAAATCTATGTGCGTGTTATACGCCGACACATCCCCAGGAGAGGCAGGGGGAGAGAGGCCGTCGCTGCCCGCTTCTCTCCCCCTGCCTTTCCTGGGGTCTAGAGCCCTGCTGCCGGCCCTTCTCTCCCCAGGCTATCGGCGCCGCTGCCCGTTCTGTCCCCCTGACTATCGGTGCCGGCGCCCCATTACCGGCGCCGATAGCCAGGGGGAGAGAAGCGGCACCGACAGACAGGGGGCGAGAAGGGGCAGCGGCACCCATTGCCGGTGCCGCTGCCCTGTTGCCTCCCCCCATCCCCAGTTGCATAATTACCTGTTGCCGGGGTCGGGTCCGCGTTGCTTCAGGCCTCCGGTGTGCATCCCCTGCGTCATTGCTATGCACTGCACGGTGCGGCGCATGACGTCAGTGCGCCGCACCGTGCAGTGCATAGCAACGACGCAGGGGACGCACACCGAAGGCCTGAAGCAGCGCGGACCCGACCCCGGCAACAGGTAATTATGCAACCGGGGATGGGGGGAGGCAACGGGGCAGCGGCGCCGGCAATGGGTGTCGCTGCCCCTTCTCTCCCCCTGGCTGTCAGTGCCGCTTCTCTCCCCCATAGCTATCGGCACCGGCAATGGGGCGCCGGCACCGATAGTCAGGGGGACAGAACGGGCAGCGGCGCCGATAGCCAGGGGGTGAGAAGGGCCGGCAGCAGGGCTCTAGACCCCAGGAAAGGCAGGGGGAGAGAAGCCGACAGCGACGGCCTCTCACCCCCTGCCTTTCCTGGGGGTATATCGGGGTATACACGCGCACACACGCACCCTCATTTTACCATGGATATTTGGGTAAAAAACTTTTTTTACCCAAATATCCTTGGTAAAATGAGGGTGCATGTTATAGGCCGGTGCGTGGTATACCCCGATAAATACGGTAAGTAAGAGACCTGAGAGCTAAAGTTATAGATCTGGAGGACAGGTCGAGAAGAAATCATTTAAGAATAGTTGGGATACCAGAGGGGATTAGAAATGAAGATATTAGAGGGTTCTGTTTTCAGTGGCTACAGGAAAATATAGGGCAGAAAATCTGTCACTTCTGTTCGGGCTTGAAAGGGCACACAGAGTTCCGGCGAGGAAACCTCCCCAAATTCAGCCAGCGGGCCCCCTCCAGCATGCAATTCAGCGGATATAGAAGATGATCCTCAGAGGGACCAGGCGCCGGACTTAAGGTATGTATATTAGTGAGAGACGCGTGGTCTCTCACTAATATACATACCTTCAGTTCGGATCAGTCTCCTGTTCACCCACACTATAACCTGGTGAATTGGGTTTAGTGTGGGTAAAAAGGATGACAGTTTTCCTTTAATCTGTTATTACCTTCTGATTGTAATTTTGTTTATTTCTGTTTTTGTACATTATTATGGGGGCAAAATAATTCTACTATTGTGCTATGACTTTTCCTAACATCCTCAACATAGCGTTCCAAAGGTTTGCCAGTTGCAAACTGTGTCTCCCAAGCATTTGTGTATCTCATGCATCATGTTGTGGCGCTGTCATATTCCTGAAATTCCTTAGGCTATGTTCAGAATTTCCGCATAGATCCTTGAATTCGTGTCGGCATCAATTTGGCCGGAATTCTGCATCTATCAAGCATGTGTAAAGTTTTTCCAAAAATTCTGCATGAATTCCTTATGATTCCGCAGTACACCTAAAAGGGTGGATTTTATTTAATGCAAAAGTTTCATTTTGTGCAGAATCCATGCAAAGTTTGCACCAATTTTACATTTTGCATAGAAAATCAGGCCCCATTGACTTCAATAGGATTCCAAAGCCAAATTCAGCAAAAACATAAGACATGACTTATATTTTTGCACAGCGCAGAATATGGAATTTTAGCATAGGAAAAGCATGGCAAAAAAAGAGGCACATGCATAAGAAGTATTAATTGAACATAATTTTATGTAAATCTGGTTTGAGTTTTCATACATGCTCGCTAAAGTATAGTGCTGCACAAATGTTGCAAATGAATAAGATCACGGCATTGTTTTTAATTTGGCAATGTAACTGTTAAAGGCATTTTATGCAGTACATGTGTGGTACACTAGTGAAACTGAACCAGGCATGAGGATATCCTGCAAAATGGTAGTCAAATGCCTTATTGCTAAGGAACATATCAGCCATTTTATTACTAATACACTTCAAAAACTGTCTCTGAATACACTCAAAAAAGCCAAACAGCCCTTCACTTTTTACTTCTTCAATGTAAAAAAAAATTGTAATAAGGAAGATTTATCAACCTGTGCAGAGGAAAAGTTGACCAGTTGCCCATAGCAACCAGATTGCTTCTTTCAATTTTCAAAGTCCCTTGCAAAAATAAAACAAGCAATCTGATTGGTTGCTATGGACAACTGCTCCACTTTTCTACTGCACAAGTTTTGATATATCTTTTCCAATATTTTCATACACAGTTGTAGGGGATGTATGTTGTTAATGTTTCACAAATGTATACGCATACACACTGACATACCATAATTTTTTAGCAGTTTACTTTGCATGGGAATTCTGAGCATTAGTGTGTGTACATACTGACAATAAAGAGCTGGCCTTTACCTAACATAAATACTGGATAAGTCACAGGTTTTAAAGGGGTACTCCGATAGAAAACTTTTTTTTTTTTTTTTTTAAACAACTGGTGCCAGAAAGTTAAAGAAATTTGTAAATGAATTCTATTAAAAATTCTTAATCCTTCCAGTACTTATTAGCGGTTGTATACTACAGAGGAAATTCTTTTCTTTTTGGATTTCTTTTCTGTCATGACCACAGTGCTCTCTGTTGACATCTCTGTCCATTTTAGGAACTGTCCAGAGCAGAAGAGGTTTGCTATGGGGATTTCTCCTGCTCTGGAAGGTTCCTAAAATGGACAGAGGTGTCAGCAGAGAGCATTGTGGTCGTGACAGAAAATAAATCCAAAAAGAAAAGAATTTCCTCTGTAGTATACAGCCGCTAATAAGTACTGGAAGGATTAAGATTTCTTGAAAGAAGTAAGTAACAAATCTCTTTAACTTTCTGGCATCCACCGGAGTACCCCTTTAAAGTTGTGTAAAATTAGGAAAAAGTAATTTCACTAAAATCTCATTGAAGTTACATGCTGTAAAACAGGTATTTCCTTGGAGTGGGATGGATCTAGCTTTATTGGCAGGTAATAAAGGTAATCCAGCACTTAAGCAGCTAAACCTTTTGGAAAAGCAGGGCGTACCTGCACATCCTGCAGCCGCTCCCGCGATATTACACGGGGTCAGGAAAATCAACAATGGAGGAAGCTATTGACTTCATATCCCGTCCTCAAATATTGTTGTCATATCCCAACCCCATCCTCATATCTCAACCTCATATCCCGTCCTCATATCTCAACCTCCTATCCCGTCCTCATATCTCGACCTCATATCCCGTCGTCCTCCTATCTAGACCTCCTATCTCAACCTCACATCCCATCCTCCTGTCTTGACCTCATATCCCGACCTCCTATCCCGTCCTCATATCTCGACCTCCTATGCCGTCCTCATATCTCAACCTCATTTCCCGTCCTCCTATCTCGACTTCATATCCCGTCCTCGCATCCAGACCTCATATACCATCCTCATATCCTGTCCTTATTAGTGTTGCTCACGAATATTCGCAATGCAAATTTTAATCGCAAATATCGCATATTCGCCAATTCGTGAATATTGCACTATATATTCGCAACTACGAATATTCTTTTTTTTTTTTATTTTTTTTTTTTTTAAACAGTACACATCACAGTGACCACTGATAATGTTACCAGCTTGTGTTTAGTCCAAAGAAGGCTCTAATACTACTGTGTGAGACTGGCGTGCGAACATTCACGCGCCAGTGGGCCAATGAGAATTATGCAGATACAGCTGTCAGAGGTTAGCAACCATTAAAGGAAAGTATCCAACCCCTTCACTTTATAATATTCCTCCCGATGTCCGCCATTATCAGTACAGATCACGGCATCTGCTGCAGTGCGCATGTTAAATTAGATGATCGGATCGCCCACAGCGCTGACCTAGTTCTCACAGTTCAAAGGCTTTCTTAATTACCAATTGACCTACATTTGTCAATCACGAGTAAAGTTTAACCACAACACCGTAACACTCTGTCCCACCCCAGGACTTGAACCACCACCAGTGTCTCCCATCCACTGTACTGCCGGGACCCTCCTGCTTATCGTACAGTTTTACATACCGTGAGATCCCCATTGACCACAATGGGCCTATTGGTTTCAACGGGCAAAAAATCACAGAGTTAATGTACTAGCCCATTAGTTCCCTATACCATACACTTACCCTGGAGGCTGACTAAAATATGCGCATATACGCATAGATTTCCGCATATGCGCATAGAAAAAAAATGAATATAACGAATATGAGAATTTTGCGAATATATAAGGAATATTCATCCATATATTCGCGAAATATCGCAAATTCGAATATGGCCTATGTCGCTCATCACTAGTCCTTATGTCCTGTCCTCAGGTGGGACTGATTTATGCATGTGCCAGATTTTAGTTTGCGACAGTATTAACCCTGCAATAGATTTTACCGTGCGACAGATGAACCCTGTGACAGAAATTATTGTGCGACATATTTTTTCCCTGCGACTAAAAAGATCAGGAAAAGAGCGACAAATTCGTAAATACAAACAACAACAAAAACGTGGTCTCACATGGCTGGAGGTGCTCAACCCCAAATGCAGTTGTGCATTTATGCTGGGGAGCAGTTCCTGCCCTTGTGGTCTGCTGCTAGGGGCAATCCCCAGCATAAAAATGCATACAATGGAGGATGCCTGCAGCAGACTACAAGGGCCACAATAGGATCCTACACCAAATGCTGCCGTAATTGCCCATTAGTTGGTGTTAGGTCCCGTGCCACTTGAGAAATCTTGGCATTGGTGTGCAGGCTCAGGTATGTCCTTCATACAAGGATATACTGGCTAATGTCTCAATTTTAACATCAGTGTTGAGGGTTAGCCAATGTAATTGTTTACATCTACCACAGTAGTGCACCTAAATTCCTGTATTATTCTAATTGTTACACATCCACACAGTCTATCTGTTGTAGGATCCTATTGTGGCACTTGTAGTATGCTGCCTGCAGGCATCCTCCATTGTATGCATTTTTATGCTGGGGATTGCCCCTAGCAACAGACCACAAGGGCAGGATCTGCTCCCCCAGACCACAAGGGCAGGATCTGCTCCCAGTATAAATGCACAACTGCATTTGGGGTTGAGCATATCCAGCCATTTGAGACCACATTTTTGTTGTTGTTTAAATGTTATACTTGGAGGTGTGTAAACCCCATATGTAATGTGCCTTGAACACTTTCTAGGCAGCATTAGGTTCACCTGTGAGGCCAGCAACTATATGAGCCAACTTAGGTGGGTCTTATAGTCTGCCTCCCTCCTCCCATTGTATGTGTGCCCAGTCACACTGGAGGTAACCTGGGAGGAGGCTGTGAGTCGGCCTAGTGCTGCCATAATTGCCCACTGGCCCCTGGTTTTGCTTATCACGCACAGGTAGGTTAGTGTTAGGTCCAGTGCCACTTGAGAAACCTTGGCGTTGGTGTGTGTGCTCAGGTATGTCCTTCATAATAGGATATACTGGCTAATATCTCAATTTTAACATGAGTGTTGAGGGTTACACAATGTCATTGTTTACATCCACCACAGTAGTGCACCTAAATTCCTGTATTAGATTAGTAAATACCAAGAGAAAAAAAGCAAAGGTCAAACACAAACTGACACTCCACTCTTAGTAAATGAGAGCCAAAGTGTCATTTTTACCAAAAAATTTACTGTGTAGAAACGGAAGTCCCAAAAGTTACAAAAAGTTTTTTCTTCAATTTCGTCACACAATGATTTTTTGTTATGGTTTCGCCATAGATTTTTTGGTCAAATGACTGACGTCATTATAAAGTAGAATTGGTGGTGAAAAACTAAACTATCATATGAGTCTGTAGGTGCAAAATTGAAAGGGTTATGATTTTTAAAAGGTGAGGAGGAAAAAACAAAAGTGCAAAAATGGAAAAACCCTGAGTCCCCACGGGGTTAAAAGCAAAATTCCTTTACTGTTCACTTCAGCTATATAATTACATTGTTAAAGTTAGTGTAGTTCATAATATAGTGTCTGTACCTGTGTGTGACGGTTTTCTCACAATTCTTCTGTGATTTTTGTTTTTAACAGCATACAAAATGACTGTTGTCTCAGATTTTTCCCAGGTTACAATGCGGCCGAGACCTGACTCACTAGTCAACTGATGACAGGGTGCCTGTCTGCTTCAATGGGTGGAGCGATTGCTTGGTGGGAGAGAGCTCAATCTGCAACTAATTTAACAGCTCTAGGCACCCTGATTGAAAACCACAGGTCTTTTGAATGGATGCAGCTCATTTATGTTTCAATGGGTCGGGTGGCTGATGTGTGGGAAGGAGGAAAATGGAATCATGGGATTTGTAGGCCAAAAAGAAAACTCAAACAGGAAATACCAGTTCACAAAAAGCTAGCCACAGTGTTATGGTAATCTCACAACATAGCCATTTAGCCTCAAGACAAGTTACAGATCCTTCCTAAGCATGTCCATTACTGTCTGGCAGGTACATACTAAAATCACATTATGTGGATAACCCCTTTAAGGATTCACAGCCTCATCATTTTTTCCAGGAGCGCTACTGTCAGATTCCGGAGAAAGATTGAACAATCTTCCACCAAAATCCAATTCCTTGCCGGAAGTTCCATTCTTGAGCATGGAACATGTAAACTTAGCACAAAAAGGCATGTGGTGCAAGTAGAAATAGCTATTGAGGAAGGGGTTGAATACTTTATGTCAAGTACCCTGAAACAGATTTAGCTGAAAAAGAGGCTTTGCGGGTTGGTGGACTGAAAGCCTATTAGTCCGAACAAGCTATATGTAGTTCCAACAAACTATATGGAGAACTCTTTGGTGATACATGAATTTACCTGCTGCTGCTCGTGATCCATCTGTCATCTGTGTGATCCACCATCCACTCGCTTCAGAGATCCATCTGCCGTTCCAGAGACCCATCTGCCGCTCCTATGTTCCGCCTGGCGCTCCTGTGTTCCATCTGACGCTCCTGTGCTTCACTTACCGCTTCAATTCTGTGCTGACGTCAGATGCTGACACCACGAGGAATTGACATCCATGAGAATACACGCACCCTCTGATTTTCTGTGCGATATTCACTGGGTCCAGCGCAGTCTGGACCAGCTGCATTCAGTGCCCGCAAGCGCATGAAGGTCAGCCTGTGTTCCACAACGAAAGGAGATGGCATCTATAGTGACAGCTGGTAATATTGTGTAACACAGTAGAGTGGCATAATAATTAACATATGGACATATAACTAGTATTGCATTACCAATATATGAATTAGGTTGAACATTGCCTGAATATTGCCGAACTATCAGATGGCTATACATCAATAATTGTCCACATATTCTGAATGATTATATATGCTACTGCATGTGTATTTTCTAATTATTCTTCACACAAGGGCCCTGTGAGGGGAATTTTTAATTTATTATATATCATTTTTAATAAAAATATTGTTATTTGAAGCACGGTCTTAGCCAAACATTATTAAATATTATACTATTTCTCACTATCCTTGAGGTTGGGCTATCTCTCTCTTTTTGATACACATTATAGCACACCTTGTGTATAGGTGTTTGCCCATTTACCTCGGCTAGTGAATAATTGTGAGCTGCACCATTCTTTTCACCAGTGCTTTTTGCAAGTAAAAATCTGCATAGACTTTCCAAGGGGAAATTGTCCACACATTCTCCATAGTGTGAACAGGGCCTAGCGGTGACTTCTAGAGTGCAGCATTTTACAGGACATCACAATGTTGCATTGTTTTGCCTGGGAATTTTTGGCGGAATTTGTAATTGAGGCTTGAAAAGGAACCACTTATGTACACGTGAATGATGTAACAGGTATGTCTGTCTCTTGTTCTGACAGCAGCTCTTGCCCCTCCTGTTTAGCTGTGGTATCGCCTGTTGCCATGGCAACAGCAGGGACAATCAGGAGTTGTGAATGACTGGCCAATTGTGTCCGGCCTTAGCAACCACACCATCCTGATCTGGTCTATTTGAACTGCACTTTGCTTCCAGACACTTTCCTAAAATAAAGTATTCTTCTATTTCCCAGGCTGTAGTTTTTGCTATATTTTCATGGCTTATTCTCTGACACCTTTTTTGCTTACTATACCTGTACAGCGTTGCTCTCTCTGTTAACGACTTGGCTTCTTTGACTCTGATTATACATTTGTAAGTTTTTCCCCTATCTGTCTATTTGTTGTGCTGTTGCTGGTAAACCCTTTTGTGCCTTGACCTTTTCCCCGACTTCCATACTGTGTTTGCTAATTTGACTTTGCTATGCCCTGCACCTTAGTAAGAAGGCGGGCACACAAAAAGGCAGGAACTGAGGGTGTAAGTCAGTTCAGGGCTGCACTTATCTCTTCCAGCTTGACAAATAAAGCCTGTTGTACATTTGCTAACATAATCCACCACCACTGAGATTGTACCCTGCATCAGTCACCCAAACTAACATTCAAGGAGAACGTGATGTAGCCAAAGCTACATGTCAAAAGATTGGATCAATTAGGGTCTGACCCCCACTGATTGCTATAAAGATTGCTTCTCTTTATGGCACTTTGACCGATCCTCTTCACCCCACCCGTCTTATGCAAGAGAACTCTACGGAGCCTATCTCTTACAGCAAGCAGAGAGATGGAGAGAGATGCATTTAGCCGAGCACTTCTCCAGACTTGTTCTAGCGATTGTTGGGGGTCCGAACACCCAGACCCTGGCCAATCAAAAGTTTTGACATGTTTCCATGACATGTGAAATTTTTTAAACAGATTATGAAAAAAATATATGACAATCATACTATTTACTTCTGCTGCCTTTGTTTTTATTTTTTTGTTTTTGTTTTTTACTCCTTGAGGGGTATAAAATAGTTTTAGATTATTTTTCCTGTTATAAGACCCAGTTCTGTTCTTGGCACTAAATAAGTGACTCCAGAACTAAGCTGTATTAAGGATGTCTGAATAAACAAATATAGTAATATGTCATAAACAGATGGCGTTTCTAAGAAAGGAAAAGGTGCCTTTGGCCTAATAATACTTGAAGTATTTAACAAAGTTATAAGTCCTGCATTTGTTCGTGGACTTGATACATTGAAGCCAACTGGTTTCTTATGCTCCATGCAACATTTTATATCCTGCTATTTTGGTTTGACTAGATTCTCTGGGGTTTGGTGGTTGCTCCATAATGTCTTAATGTACATAGTCCTCACTTTTCCATTTTAAATCAACTTTCATAAAAGCCATGAGAGCAGTTACTTAAAGTTTTACATTATCCTGAGCACTTATTCCCCTAATTTAAAGTGTCTCATTTTTTCTTCTTCTTAGCATTCATCTTTTATCAGATATAGACAGCATTTCTAATGTTTCCTTATCTTTCAACAGTGACTGAATCCTGCAATACTTTATACATATTAGGAATACATATACAGTGATGTACAGCAACAAAGTCGGAATGGGTGCTGTTACCATTCAATAAATACTCGGCATTACAGAACTCACATAACCAGTTATGAGGATGAACATTAAAACTTAACCTTTATTAGATCAAACTATAAAAAAAAAGCCAATTGTCCTAAAAAAAACTAACTACCAGTGACCAAAAAATATGACAAACAACTGGTTATGTGAATACATATATATAGTACAGTACTATTTTGCAAACAAACAGGATGTCCAGCGCAGGTGAAGGAACGAATTCTTTATTGCATAAAAGCTTCAGTACAGACTCCTGCTGGCGATGTGGCGGTGGTGGCGGCACGATGTCACATATCTGGGTACAATGCCCCCTATTGACGCCCTTTTGGAATAGTGTCATTGATGTGATACATAAACTGACTACAATATGCCTTACACTGACCCCAGCCCCCCTGCTCCTCTCCATCTTACCCCCATTGGTTCCAAAACGGAACGCCCGTCTAGTTAGATTCATGCTCCTAGCAGCCGGGTTGGTAATACCGCGCTTATGGGAACCCCCCTACCTCTCCTCATGGGCTCAAGAACTTTCCCATATCCACCGCATGGAGGAACTTATGGCTGACTCCAAACGTCAATTTGTGAAACACCGTTTGATCTGGGAGCCTTGGACTTCCTTTGTTTCCTCTTCTGAATTCAGATCTCTACACCTCTCACCGTAAATGACTCATTGATCCACTCATTTGCTTCTCAGGCGTGTTGGCCGCCATGTGTAATCTTTGATGCCCTCCCCCTGGGGGGCCCGCCGGCGCCTGCCGCCCTGAGAGGTATGTCCAGTACTATTCCGTCTATTCTTCCTCTACCCCCCCCCCCCACCCCCACTTACTCCATCTGCTAGTCCTCTCTTTCTCCCTTTTCCTCCCCCCTCCTCTCCTCTACTCTTTCTGTGCCTTTTCTCCTATACTAGTCTGTACACCGTAACATGGAAAGTGCATTCCCTAGTTTCTCCATATTTGTGGGATTGTTTTACGTTGATCGCCTGAATTGGTTTTCATGTTTATTCCCCTCTGAGGGGAGGCTTCACTGTTGCTCCCACACAGCAAGCCCTATGACAGCCACGGAGACCTGACATGCATGCTCTTACTGCATTATTTTGCCTTCCTGGCTGTGTATTGAAACATGCCTCTCCATCCTTATTTCTATGTTACCTTTTGACATGATGTTATATACTGACCATTGTTTGGTAAAATTAAAACTTTAATAAAAATTTATTATGGAAAAGCTTCAGTACAAGGAGGACAGGACACTTTGTCATGTCCTCCTTGTACTGTAGCTTTTATGCAATAAAGAATTTGTTCCTTCACCTGCGCTGGACATCCTGTTCGTTTGCACTATCGTGTTACTTGGCATTGCCCACGCCAGTCCTGGCGCTACGGGCTTGAGGAGTGAGCTGGACTTTCTTCTATTTGGTTTCTACTTACAGTACTATTTTATATGGCTTTAAAAAATTTAAGAGGTTAGTGATATTCATTTTGTGGTATGTTATACTAATCTAATGGACACAAATATGTGTGCTCAATTTTTATTTATGTTGTAGGCATAGGGCTGAGGTCCAGCATGGAGAAGGGGAGAGGGGCAAACAAATTTAAAGTCTAAAAGGGCCCCAAACCCAGAAACCGCATGTTTACAACCACAGGGGAACATTCTAATCATAGCAGATATAAGCAGGGGTTGAAGTTAGATTTCTAATATGAGGGATGCCTGTGTAAAGCAACTAGGAAAATTATTTATATTCAAATATACCAAGTGCTAATTTAGGTTAACACATGCTATATAAGATTTTACCATTTAAAGTTAATCTGTGAGCTGTATTTGCTGCACAGAGCTGCAGACACTGTTGAATAGCTGTAAAGTAAAACAGCAAACTGCCCCTTTTCTCGAACTTGTGGTGGTTGCCAAACTGAAGTTGCCTTTTATTTCTAAACCAAGTGTCAAGAAGGCGGGGTCCACTTGCTAAAGTGCCACATACTGGCATGCCTCCTTACTCGCCCTCACCTTCTAGACACTCCTTGACTGACATAAAGGCCTCTGTATGTCAGTCCGGAAGGGGCTGGGAGATGAAGGCAAGTCTTGTCCCTCCTAGCCAGGTTTGGCTCCTGGGGAAGGACACGGGTGCATGCAATGAAGTTATCAAGCCCCCTGCACCTCACCGGAAGTGTCTCATGCCAGGGCAGGGAGAAAAGCAATATACAATAACTGCACTGTGTGAATACGCCTGGCCATATCTGTAACTTGCTTATGTCTTTTTGACTGTGCAGTTCTTAGTCATGCTACAAAATGTGTTGTGTGTTGCTAGGCTTAACCCCTTAACGACCACAAGCGTATATTTACGCTCGTGGACAGCTCCCGTTATGTAAAGCACGCTCAAGAGCTGAGCTGTAAAAAAGTTTTTAAAAAGTTAATAAATGTGATTTAACCCCTTCAGTAATAAAAGTTTGAATCAAACCCCTTTTCCTTTAAAAAAAAAAAATATGTATGTGTGTAAATGTCCAAACCGCGTTCACATAAAATTTCCAAAGTCCAAAATTGCGTATTTTTGGTATACCTTAACCTGTTAAGGACCCAGGGCGTACCTATACGCCCTGAGTCCGCTCCCAATCTATAACGCGGGGCCAGGGCCTCTAACAACGGCCGGGACCCATGGCTAATAGCGCACGGCATTGATCGCGCTGCCGCGCGCTATTAACCCTTTAGACGCGGCGTTCAAAGTTGAACGCCGCATCTAAAATGAAAGTAAAACCATGCCGGTTAGCTCAGGGAGCTGTTCGGGATAGCCGGGGTGAAATCGCGGCATCCCGAACAGCTTACAGGACAGCTGGAGGGTCCCTACCTGTCTCCTCACTGTCCGATCGCCGAATGACTGCTCAGTGCCTGAGATGCAGGCATGAGCAGTCAAGCAGCAGAATCATCGATCACTGGTTTCTTATGAGAAACCAGTGATCAATGTGAAAGATCAGTGTGTGCAGTGTTATAGGTCACTATGGGAGCTATAACACTGCAAAAAAATAGTGAAAAACAAAAGTGAATAAAGATCATTTAACCCCTCCCCTTTAAAAGTTTGAATCACCCCCCTTTTCCCATTAAAAAAAAAAATTTGTGTAAATAAAAATAAACATATGTGGTATTGTCGGGTGCGGAAATGTCCGAATGATAAAAATATATCATTAATAAAACTGCACGGTCAATGGCGTGCGCGCAAAGAAATTCCAAAGTCCAAAATAGTGCATTTTTGGTCACTTTTTATATCATGAAAAAATGAATAAAAAGCGACCAATAAGTCCTATCAATGCAAAAATGGTTCCGCTAAAAAATTCAGATGACGGCGCAAAAAATTAGCGCTCATACCGCCCCATACGCGGAAAAATAAAAAAGTTATAGGGGTCAGAAGATGACAATTTTAAACGTATAAATTTTCCTGCATGTAGTTTAGATTTTTCCAGAAGTACGACAAAATCAAACCTACATAAGTAGGGTATCATTTTAACCGTATAACCGTATATAGAATAAAAAGAAGGTGTCATTTTTACCGAAAAATGTACTGTGCAGAAACGGAAGCCCCCAAAAGTTACAAAATGGCGTTTTTTTTTTTTCAATTTTTTCTCACATTGATTTTTTTATCCGTTTCGCCGTAGATTTTTGGGTAAAATGAATGATGTCATTACAAAGTAGAATTAGTGGTGCAAAAAATAAGCCATCATATGGATTTTTAGGTGAAAAATTGAAAGAGTTATGATTTTTTAAAGGTAAAGAGAAAAAAACTAAAATGCAAAAACGGAAAAACCCCGGGTCCTTAAGGGATTAAAAATAATTATAAAAAGTGATCAAAACAAAAATGGCACCGATAAAAACTTCAGATTATGGTGTAAAAAAATGAGCCCTCATACATCCCTATATATGGAAAAATAATAAAGTTATAGCGGTCAGAAAATGACAATTTTACACATAAATTTTGGTGCATGTAGTTATAATTTTTTTAAGTAGTAAAACAAAATCAAACCTATATAAATTAGGTATCCTTGTAACCGTATGGACCTACAGAATAAAGATATTTTTACCGAAATGTGCACTCCATAGAATCATAAGCCCCCAAAATTTAAAAAATTTTTTATTTTTTTTTGCCCCACAAATATTTTTTTTCAGTTTTTGTGGTAAATTGTGTGGTGAAATGATTGCAAAGTAAAATAGGTGGCACAAAAAATAAGCCATCATATGAGTTTATAGGTGCAAAATTGAAAGTGTTATGATTTTTAGAAGGTGATGAGGAAAAAACAAAAGTGCAAAAACAGAAAAATGTGTCATTAAAGGGGTATTCCAGAAATGTATTTTATTTGACTATGCTACAGGGGCTGTAAAGTTAGTGTAGTTCATGATATAGTGTCTGTACCTGTGTGTGATTATTTTCTCACAATTCTTATGTGATTTTCACCCAATTATTTATTTTTAACAGCCTACAAAATGACTGTTGTCTCGGATGGTTCCCAGCTTGCAATGCGGCCGAGACCTGACTCACTAGTCAGCTGATGACAGGGAGCCTGTCTGCTTCAATGGGTGGAGCGATCGCTTGGTGGGAGAGAGATCAATCTGCAACTAATGCAACAGCTGTAGGCACCCTGATTGAAAACCACAGGTCTTTGGAATGGATGCAGCTCATTTATGTTTCAATGGGTGGGGTGGCTGATGTGTGGGAGGGAGGGAAATGGAATTGTGGGATTTGTAGTCAAAAAATGAAAAGTCAAACAGGAAATACCAGTTCACAAACAGCTAGCCACAGTGTTATGGTAATCTCACAACATAGCCATTTAGCCCCAAGACAAGCACAGATCCTTCCTAAGAATGTCCATTACTGCCTGCCAGGTACATACTAAAATCACCTTATCGTGGATAACCCCTTTAAGGGGTTAAAGGTTATTTTCATACATAGGATTTGTCATAAATGTGATAGATGGGGGTCCACACTTACCTTGAGATTGTGGATCCCTTACTCCCTCTCGCTAGTCGCATCTACTGCAGGTGGTCAGAATGCCAAAAACAGCTGAATTTACTCTTATTGACTTTAATTTAATTTATCCACTGGTTATGCCATAAATGCAACAGATAGGAATACCCATTTAACACATTGATAACCTATAGTTTGAGTTAAAAAAAAATATTGTTTTCACTTTCTTTTTTTGAAACACATCCGCAATCAAATTTAATTATGATGTCGGGGAGGCTATATAGTTATTTTAATTTATTGCTCACACTGTGTTCCTTTAAACTTACCTATCCTATAAGAAACAGCAGTAGACAACCACAAATTACAATGACAGGCACCCATAAATGACATCCCCATTCCTCCATAGATGACAGCTAAAGCCCTTCATATACAATACTCACAGTTACCCCATATATGGCAGTCACAGATTCCATGATACCTGATTATTAAAAAGGAGCAGCTGCTAACTTACTTCACAACACAGCTCTAATCTCTATATCAGCTCCTTTCATACAGGCAGGGAAGAAGCAATGGGCCTGAAGGCAAAAGGCTGATATTTATAGCCCAGTGCTAAAAACTGAAAGCAAAATAGAATGCTTCAAAAATATATACGTGTCTGGTGGTACATGCACATTTGTTAATGACTAATACTAGAAAGTATTAAATAATTAAAGCATGTGGAGGTGATAAAAATCCCACATTTTCTTTTAGCAGCCATAGAGATTAAACGTTAGAGTCATAACCTAACATATTTTGGGTTATTTTGCTACTTCCTGTATCACTCCTTTAAACATCCATCCAAGTGTTTGCTAAATAGGTGACATCCCATCATGCAAATCACGTCTTCCATGTGTGAGCCCTGGCACTTAAAGTAGTCACTTTCTTCAGCAGTGCTCTAGGTGTGCTAAACGTCCAGGAAAACTAAGATGTCTGCAGACTATACTATAAATTAATGTTCAGAAGTGATAATCCTATTAACTGCTATACCTCCTCTTCATCACTCTCAGTTTTTGAACTGAGGATGAAGTCTTTAGGCTCCTCTCTTCTTCTTGCCCCTCTAAATGCACTATTGACCCTATCCCCTCAAAACTTTTCCTGTCTTTCTCCCCTCACTAAACTACAATATTCAACCTCTTCTTCTTCTCTGGAATCATTCCCCCTCCTTTAAACATTTAGTCATAACATCACTACTGGGAAAAAAAAAAACATCCCTGGACCCGTCATGTGCAGCTAAGTATCGACCTGTCTCTAATGTCCCCTTCATCTTTAAACTTCTGGAATGACTGGTCTATTTCTGCCTAATCTGCTCTCTAAGAACTGGCTTCATGACTCCAACCCTGTGGCTTTTGACACTGTTATTTACAAACTCCTTGTCAGTAGTCTTTGCTCCATAGGTCTTAAGGGCTCTGCTCTCTCCTCGTTTTCTTTCTACCTCTTTAAGCACTTCTTCAGTATCTCATTTTCCGGCTCTACTTCTTCTCCTCTCCCTCATGCAGTTGGGCTTACTCAAGAATCAGTTCTAAGCCCTCTCCTCTCTTCTCTCTACACACCCCCATTGGAAAATGATCCATAGATTTGGTTTCCAGTAACATCCATACCCTGTTGACACTCAGCTCTATACCTCTTCCTGTGACATCACCCCAGCACTCCTACAAAATACCAGTGACTGTTTTGCTGCTGTCATACATCATGTCCTCCCTATAATTAACCCCTTAAGGACCGGGCCATTTTATACCTTAGGACCAGAGCTTTTTTTGAACATCTGACCACTGTCACTTTAAACATTAATAACTCTGGAATGCTTTTAGTTATCATTCTGATTCCAATATAGTTTTTTTGTGACATATTCTACTTAAACATGGTGGTAAATTTTTGTGGTAACTTGCATCCTTTCTTGGTGAAAAATCCCAAAATTTGATGAAAAAATTGAAAATTTAGCATTTTTCTAACTTTGAAGCTCTCTGCTTTTAAGGAATATGGATATTCCAAATAATTTTTTTTATTCACATTTCCAATATGTCTACTTTATGTTTGCATTATAAAATTGACAAGTTTTTACTTTTGGAAGACACCAGAGGGATTCAAATTCAGCAGCAATTTTCCAATTTTTCACAAAATTTTCAAACTCACTATTTTTCAGGGACCAGTTCAGGTTTGAAGTGGATTTGAAGGGTCTTCGTATTAGAAATACCCCATTAAAGACCCCATTATAAAAACTGCACCCCCAAAGTATTCAAAATGACATTCAGTCACCCTTTTTAACCCTTTAGGTGTTTCACAGGAATAGCAGCAAAGTGAAGGAGAAAATTCACAATCTTCATTTTTTATACTCGCATGTTCTTGTAGACCCAATTTTTTTTATTTTTACAAGGGGTAAAAGGAGAAAATCTATACTTGCATTTGTAGCCCAATTTCTCTCGAGTAAGCACATACCTCATATGTCTATGTAAAGTGTTCGGCGGACGCAGTAGAGGGCTCAGAAGCGAAGGAGCGAAAAGGGGATTTTGGAGAGTACGCTTTTCTGAAATGGTTTTTGGGGGGCATGTTGCATTTAGGAAGCCCCTATGGTGCCAGAACAGAAAAAAAAAACACATGGCATACCATTTTGGAAACTAGACCCCTTGAGGAACATAACAAGGAATAAAGTGAGCCTTAATACACCACAGGGGTTTCACGACTTTTGCATATGTAAAAAATATATATATTTTTTTTCACTAAAATGTGTGTTTCCCCCCAAATTTCACATTTTTGCAAGGGTTAATAGCAGAAAATACCCCCCAAAATTTGTAACCCCATCTCTTCTGAGTATGGAGGTACCCTATAAGTTGACCTGAAGTGCACTACGGGCGAACTACAATGCTCAGAAGAGAAGCAGTCATATTTGGCTTTTTGAGAGCAAATTTAGCTCCGGGGGCATGTCGCATTTAGGATGCCCCTATGGTGCCAGAACAGCAAAAAAAACACATGGCATACCATTTTGGAAACAAGACCCCTTGAGGAACGTAACAAGGAATAAAGTAAGCCTTAATACCCCACAGGGGTTTCACGACTTTTGCATATGTAAAAAAAAAATCTTTTTTTCACTAAAATGTGTGTTTCCCCACAAATTTCAAATTTTTGCAAGGGTTAATAGCAGAAAAAAAAATTTGTAACCCCATCTCTTCTAAGTATGGAGGTACCCCGTAAGTTGACCTGAAGTGTACTACGGGCGAACTACAATGCTCAGAAGAGAAGGAGTCATATTTGGCTTTTTGAGAAAAAAAACACATGGCGTACCATTTTGGAAACTAGACCCCTTGAGGAACCTAACAAGGAATAAGAAACTTCATAAAAGGTGTGAAAATAGAGGGCACTCACCCAGGGTCCGATGAATCACATGGATTTGTTCATAGCAAAAATGTGCAGCGTGAACAGACAATGAAAGGACGCACGAGTACAGCAGGTGAACTCAAACAAGCAATAGTACCATTTTGCGCCGGAGCGCTTCAACGCGCTTAGCGTCATGACATCAGATGGCACGTATATAGCGCCAGGTAAGATGTCTCTATGGCAACAGTAAACATTTAATTAGTGCATATATTGATTAAAAACACTTAAAAACAAATTAGCAGTACACAAGGACATTATACAAAATACTCATAATAGTACACTTAATTCCGTCCGGTCATTAAGACCAGCAGGCCCCATGGCCTCTAGTCTTAATATCCATCTTGCTTCCTTTTTGAGGAGTATCGCATTGCGATCTCCTCCAGTGTGAATACACTCCACCTTTTCTAATGCGGTAAATCGGAAGCAAGCCGGATCACTATTATGTACAGTGGTCCCTCAACATACGATGGTAATCCGTTCCAAACGAGCCATCGTTTGTCGAATCCATCGTATGTTGAGGGATTCGTGCAATGTAAAGTATAAGAAGCTGTCCCCGGGCCTCCGCTGGGCTCTCCGCTGTCTTCTCCGGTCCTCCGCTGTCTTCTCCGGTCCTCTGTTGTCTTCTCCGGTCCTCTGCTGTCTTTTCCGGTCCTCTGCTTTCTTCTGGAAGGCCTTACTGGGCCTGCTTAGCGACGTCATTACGCCGCTGCGTATGCCATTCCTATTGGATGACGTGCGCAGCAGCGTATTGACGTCATCGGAGAGGGCCGAGAAGACACCGGAAGACCAGCGCTGGACCCGGAGGGCACCCCGGAGCATCGTGGAGGGGTAAGTAATACTTACCGCACCACACGGGGAACATTAAACTGCTATCCGGCAGCAGCTTAAGCATTTGGCGCTGCCGGATAGCACTTAATGCGATGGCCCGACATAAAAAAGCATCGTATGTCGATGCTGACATCGACATGCGATGGCCTCTGAGAGGCCATCGTATGTCGATTTCATCATATGTCGGGGTCATCGTAGGTCGGGGGGGTCACTGTACTTCGGCCATATGCTGAATAAACCGCTTAGACCCTATTCCCGTTCTCAAAGAGCGAACATGCTCGCGAATACGATGGAACAAGGGTCTAAAGGTTTTGCCTATGTAGAAACGATTACATTTACAAGAGCATATATAGTATAAGGGGTACGGCAAGTTCTAAATTGGTTTATTTTAATTATTTGTCCTGCTAATGTGATCTCTTTGCATTTAGAATTAAATTTGCAGAAAGAACAAGAGCCACAAGCATGATTACCTTCTAGTCTGAATTCTGTCAACCAACCAGATTTATTACTTTTTTTCTTTTTTCTTTGCTGCTTGTCAATAAACCCCATAATAGTAATATTTCTTTTGTGAGTAATCATCGGTTAATTATTGGTACACTCTTTAAGATCATCATCTTCAGCAAGAATATACCAATTTTTCATTATTGCATTCTTAATAACTGAGTTGAGGGGTGTATTGTCAAAAACAAAGACGCAACAATCTGTGTTGCATTTTTTCTCTTTCTTTTTATTTTGTTTTAGTAAATTTTGTCTCTACTTCTAAACCTGGAAATTAGTTCACTCGTCTGTTCTTCAAACTTTAGGGGGTCACTATTTATTCTTTTTAATATCATCATCTGACTGAATGGGATACTGTTTTTAGTATTTTGTGGGTGCGAAGATTTGTAATGGAGGAGAGCATTCCTAGATATAGATTTTCTATATTACATAGTTACATAGTTACATAGTTAGTATGGTTGAAAAAAGACATACGTCCATCAAGTCCAACCAGGGAATTGAAGGGAAGGGTGTAAGGGGATAAGGGAAAGGGATGTAGTTTTTTAATTCTGCATAAGCATTAATTTAGTTATTTTGTTCCAGGAATGTATCTAACCCTGTTTTAAAGCTGTTAATTGTTCCTGCTGTGACCAGTTCCTGAGGTAGACCGTTCCATAAATTCACAGTCCTCACGGTAAAGAAGGCGTGTCGCCCCTTTAGACTAAACCTTTTCTTCTCCAGACGGAGGGAGTGCCCCCTCGTCCTTTGGGGGGGTTTAACCTGGAACAGTTTTTCTCCATATTTTTTGTATGGGCCATTTATATACTTATATACGTTTATCATATCCCCCCTTAAACGTCTCTTCTCAAGACAATTGTAACTCCTTTAATCGCTCCTCATAGCTAAGATGTTTTATGCCCCATATTAGTTTAGTCGCGTGTCTCTGCACCCTTTCCAACTCCGCAGTGTTCCTTTTATGAACAGGCAACAAAAACTGAACAGCATATTCCAGGTGAGGCCGTACCAATGCTTTATAAAGGGGGAGTATTATGTCCCTGTCCCTTGAGTCCATGCCTCTTTTGATACATGACAATATCCTGCCGGCTTTGGAAGCAGCAGCCTGACATTGCATGCTATTCTGTAGTCTGTGATCTACAAGTACACCCAGATCCTTCTCTACCAGTGACTCTGCCAGTTTAATCCCCCCTAAGACATACGACGCATGCAGGTTCTTAGTACCCAGATGCATAACTTTACATTTATCCACATTGAACCTCATTTGCCAAGTGGATGCCCAGACACTTAGTCTATCCAAGTCATCTTGTAACCTATGCACATCCTCTATAGACTGTACCGTGCTACAAAGCTTGGTGTCATCTGCAAAGATAGAAACAGAGCTGTTAATACCATCCTCTATATCATTGATAAATAAATTAAACAGCAGCGGGCCCAGTACTGAACCTTGGGGTACACCACTAATAAATGGGGACCAATCAGAGTACGAATCATTGACCACCACTCTCTGGGTACGATCCATGAGCCAGTGTTCAATCCAGTTACAAATTAAAGTTTCCAAGCCCAAGGACCTTAACTTACCTGTCAGACGTCTGTGAGGGACAGTATCAAACGCTTTGGCAAAATCCAGAAACACTATATCCACAGCCATTCCTCTGTCAAGGCTTCTACTCACCTCTTCATAAAAGCAAATTAGATTGGTTTGACAACTTCTATCCTTAGTAAACCCATGCTGGCTATCACTTATAATACTATTATCCCCTATGTATTCCTGTATGTAATCCCTTATAAGTCCTTCAAACAATTTACCCACAATGCACGTTAGACTTACCGGTCTATAATTGCCTGGCGAAGACCTAGAGCCCTTCTTGAAGATTGGTACCACATTCGCCTTGCGCCAGTCCCTTGGCACAATAACAGACACCAGAGAATCTCTAAATATCATGAACAAGGGTACAGATATTACTGAACTTACCTCTCTAAGAACTCTTGGGTGTAGTCCATCCGGCCCTGGAGATTTGCTTACATTTACTTTACTTAACTTACCTTGTACCATCTCTACATTAAGCCAGTTCAGTACATTACATGATGTGTTACCAGCACTGACCTGACCAATGTCAGCTCCTTTTTCCATAGTATATACAGAACTAAAGAACCCATTCAGTAGCTCCGCCTTCTCTTGATTGCCCGTGACAACCTCCCCATTATCATTATTAAGGGGTCCTACATGCTCTGTCCTTGTTTTTTTGTATTTATATATCTAAAGAAATATTTAGGATTAGTTTTGCTTTCTTTTCTCTCATTTTGAATTTTTGCTGTTTTTATTACATTTTTACAGATTTTATTAAGCTCCTTGTACTGTTTAAATGTTAAAGCTGACCCATCAGATTTGAATTTTTTTAAGGCAATTTTTTTGTTGTTTATTGCTCTTTTAACCTCATTTGTCAGCCATGTAGGATTTAGTTTTAATCGTTTATATTTGTTCCCATTTGGTATATATTTAGCTGTATAGTTATTTAGAGTTGATTTAAAGATGTCCCATTTACCTTCTGTATCAGTATTTGAGAACACCTCCCCCCAGTCTATGTCCTGTAGTGCAGCTCTCAGACCAGGGAAATTTGCCTTTTTAAAGTTATATGTTTTTGCTTTCCCCGTCTGTCTTTGTTTTCTACATTTTAAGTCAAAAAAAAAAAGTTTTTTACCCAAATATCCATGATAAAATGAGGGTGCGTGTGTGCGCGTGTATACCCCGATATACCCCCAGGAAAGGCAGGGGGAGAGAGGCCGTCGCTGCCCGCTTCTCTCCCCCTGCCTTTCCTGGGGTCTAGAGTGCTGCTGTCGGCCCTTTTCACCCCCTGGTTATCGGCGCCGCTGCCCGTTCTGTCCCCCTGACTATCGGTGCCGGCGCCGACAGCCAGGGGGAGAGAAGGCGCAGCGGCACCCATTGCCGGCGCCGCTGCCCCGTTGCCTTCCCCATCCCCGGTGGCATAATTACCTGAGTCGGGTCCGCGCTGCTCCAGGCCTTCGTCGTGCATCCCCAGCATCGTTGCTATGCACGGCGCGGCGCTCTGACGACATGCGCCGCGCCGTTCAGCGCATAGCAACGACGCCGGGGACGCACGACGGAGGCCTGGAGCAGCGCGGACCCAACTCAGGTAATTATGCCACCGGGGATGGGGGAGGCAACGGGGCAGCGGCGCCGGCAATGGGTGCCGCTGCGCCTTCTCTCCCCCTGGCTGTCGGCGCCGGCACCGATAGTCAGGGGGACAGAACGGGCAGCGGCGCCGATAACCAGGGGGTTAAAAGGGCTGAAAGCAGCGCTCTAGACCCCAGGAAAGGTAGGGGGAGAGAAGCGGGCAGTGACGGTCTCTCTCCCCCTGCCTTTCCTGGGGGTGTTTCGGCGTATAACACGCACACAGACTTTAGGCTAAAAATTTTAGCCTAAAAAGTGCGTGTTATACGCCGATAAATACGGTAACTATATTGTGGTCGCTATTACCAAATATTGTGGTCGCTATTACCAATATCCCGAGGTAATAATATTACCATCTGTAACATCAATTTGTACATCTAAAAATTTTAGGTGCTTTCCTCCAAAGACGCTAGTAAACAACATGTTACTATCATTTTTCTCGTTCATGTACATGATGAAATAATCAAAATCTTGCTGGGGACCATCCCATACTACCAGGACGTCATCGACATAGCGTAAATACAATTTGATGAACTTAATGTAGGGGTTAAGAGAGGAGAAGATTAGGGTGTCTTCCAGCATGGCGAGGAATATATTTGCATAAACGCATGAGGCAGGAGACCGCATCGCCGTGACAAACTTTTGGCGATGCCATTCCCCGCCATGCTGGAAGACACTATTATCCAAAATTAAAAGGAGGGAATAAGCTACAAAATCAATGAAAGTCTCAGTTTTATCTATTTTTTGCAACAGTTGACAGACAGCCTGTATACCCGAATACTTAGGGATTCAAGTATATAGGCTCTCAACGTCAATCGAGGCAAGTTTGTATCCATGTTGCCAATCAAATTGGTTGAGAATAGAGACTAGTTCACCTGTATCTCGGACATAGGAAGGGAAATTTTGTAATAATGGGGACAAAGGCCAATCAATACAACTAGAAATATGTTCTGTTGGGGACCCTATCCCTGCTAGGATTGGTCTACCTGGGGGCTGATTTAAGGTCTTGTGTATTTTCGGCAATATGTACCATTTCGGTACTTTAGAATTTTTTGGTAATAACCGCACAGCAGTTTTAATATTGAGAATACCTTTCTCTACATATGTGCGAAGAAGGGTTTTAACCTTTGTCATAATAGAGGGGAGTGGATCTTTTGCAAGTTTCTCATATGTATCAATGTTACTAAGCTGACGTTTAGCTTCTAAGTCATGATCTTTTTTATCCCACAATACCACAGCCCCCCCTTTATCTGCTTTTGTGATTATCACATCTTCTCTCTTACTGAGTATGAGGAGAGCTTTTTTCTCTGCATCCGAGGTATTAGGGATGGGTTCAGGGTATATAAGGGCTTTCACTTCTTTAAGGACCGCTTGCTGAAATAAATCTATCACTCCACCTGGGGTAAGGGGGGGACAAAAGGTAGAAGGATTATCTCCAATAAAAATATTTGCACTAGGAGGAACATCAGAAAGATTAGGTACTTCAATATCTGCTATATTACATAAATCAAGTAGTCCCTGGATCTCACTATCACAGAACTCAGAGGGTATCATGAAACCCAATGGGCCAATATTGCACACTACTTCCCCTTCTTTTGTGTCATGCACATTTTTATTAGTTGTGTTATGATGAGAAAAATATTTTTTCAAATTGATTTTACGAATTCCCTTAAAAAAAATCTTCTTGAAAACGTCCAAAATTAAATTTTTCATTTAAGCCAAAATTGAGTCCCTTATTCAGGACAGACAGAGTAGCATTGTCCAATTCAATTTCAGTAAGGTTGATAACTAGATTCTCCGGGACTGGACTATCAACTACTAATTCCTCCAAGTGACAGTCTTTTTCCTTGGTTGACGTCTTCTTACATTTCCTAGATTTCCCTCTGCCCCTCCTGACACGCTTCCTAAAGGGATTCCTGGTGTAGGTTTCTTCTTGCTGGACATCTCACCCTCAGAATCATTTGATAGACTGCTTTCCGACTCAGTGGTCATGAAGTCAGAACTTTTTCTTTTCGTTTGATTCTGGGGTGTTTTCCTCGCAAACCGTTTAGTTCTCTTAGTGGGCTTATTCCATGAAAATATCTGTTGCAATTCGAAATCTTGCTTATCCCTGATAAATGTATCTCTTTTAGTATTTTTAATAGTATTCTGTAGCAGATTTAATTTAGTATCCAGACCGGCAATGAAGGTGTTAAACTGAGGCTCGGTCAGTCTGCTCCTTAATTCCAGTTTAGCTCTACATAGTTCTGAAGTAATAAGGCCGTATTCAGACTCATTTTTCTCAAGTACCAGCTTTTGTATTTTCAGGGAATGTTCAATATGTAAATCATCCTACGCCTGGACAAATCCTGAGTCTTCGGTAAATTGTGAAGGAGCCTTATGAATGCGTAAACCCCTTGGTATTCTCTTATTTTCTACATTTATTCCTCACCATGCTGGAAGACACCCTAATCTTCTCCTCTCTTAACCCCTACATTAAGTTCATCAAATTGTATTTACGCTATGTCGATGACGTCCTGGTAGTATGGGATGGTCCCCAGCAAGATTTTGATTATTTCATCATGTACATGAACGAGAAAAATGATAGTAACATGTTGTTTACTAGCGTCTTTGGAGGAAAGCACCTAAAATTTTTAGATGTACAAATTGATGTTACAGATGGTAATATTATTACCTCGGGATATAGAAAATCTATATCTAGGAATGCTCTCCTTCATTACACATCTTCGCACCCACAAAATACTAAAAACAGTATCCCGTTCAGTCAGATGATGAGATTGAAAAGAATAAATAGTGACCCCCTAAAGTTTGAAGAACAGACGAGTGAACTAATTTCCAGGTTTAGAAGTAGAGGCTATCCTATGAAAATACTTCAAGACGCTAAAATAAAAATTGATAAAATTCCCAGACAAAATTTACTAAAACAAAATAAAAAGAAAGAGAAAAAACGCAACACAGATCGTTGCGTCTTTGTTTTTGACAATACACCCCTCAACTCAGTTATTAAGAATGCAATAATGAAAAATTGGTATATTCTTGCTGAAGATGATGATCTTAAAGAGTGTACCAATAATAAACTGGTGATTACTTACAAAATAAATATAACTATTAAGGGGTTTATTGACAAGCAGCAAAGAAAAAAGAAAAAAAGTAATAAATCTGGTTGGTTGACAGAATTCAGACTAGAAGGTAATCATGCTTGTGGCTCTTGTTCTTTCTGCAAATTTAATTCTAAATGCAAAGAGATCACATTAGCAGGACAAATAATTAAAATAAACCAATTTATAACTTGCCGTACCCCTTATACTATATATGCTCTTACTTGTAAATGTAATTGTTTCTACATAGGCAAAACCATTAGACCCTTGTTCCATCGTATTTGCGAGCATGTTCGCTCTTTGAGAACGGGAATAGGGTCTAAGCGGTTTATTCAGAATATGGCCGAAGTACATAATAGTGATCCGGCTTGCTTCCGATTTACCGCATTAGAAAAGGTGGAGTGTATTCACATTGGAGGAGATCGCAATGCGATACTCCTCAAAAAGGAAGCAAGATGGATATTAAGACTAGAGGCCATGGGGCCTGCTGGTCTTAATGACCGGACGGAATTAAGTGTACTATTATGAGTATTTTGTATAATGTCCTTGTGTACTGCTAATTTGTTTTTAAGTGTTTTTAATCACTATATGCACTAATTAAATGTTTACTGTTGCCATAGAGACATCTTCCCTGGCGCTATATACGTGCCGTCTGATGTCATGACGCTAAGCCTGTTGAAGTGCTCCGGCGCGAAATGGTACTATTGCTTGTTTGAGTTCACCTGCTGTTCTCGTCCGTCCTGTCATTGTCTGTTCACGCTGCACATTTTTGGTATGAATAAATCCATGTGATTCATCGGACCCTGGGTGAGTGCCCTCTATTTTCACATCTTTTATGAAGTTTCTTACATGAACTGTTTACTACAAGAGTGAGCACCACACGCTATCAGTGGCTGGAAGGAGCGGTGTAGAGCAAGCTGCGCTGTAGAGTGGGACTAATCACAGGAGGCTACAGCTGTTGCCCGAAGTGCTGTTTCTTTCTGTTACTTGCTTTGTAACAAGGAATAAAGTGAGCCTTAATACCCCACAGGGGTTTTGCGACTTTTGCATATGTAAAAAAAAATTTTTGGTTCACTAAAATGTGTGTTTCCCCCCCAAATTTCTCATTTGTGCAAGGGTTAATAGCAGAATATACCCCCCAAAATTTGTAACCCATCTCTTCTGAGTATGGAAGTACCCCATAAGTGGACACCAAATGCACTACGGGAGCGCTACAATGCTCAGAAGAGAAGGAGTCACATTTGCAAATTCTGCTGAAATGGGGGGGACATGTCGCATTTAGGGGGAAGTATGTAGTGTGTGGTGCTTGGTGTAAAAAGTGTAATAACAGTAATAGAAAAAAAAAAAAAAAAGCTGCGGCCCAAAAAAAGGAGTGGCGCACGCAGTTCCCTGAACCCCTAATAGGACCCGGGGTAAGGGATCAGACCCTAATAGGACTCTGGGGGACCTATTAAGAGGTAAGTTGGTGATTTTTTTTTTTATAAAAAAAAATAAATAAAGCTGCGGGCAAAAAAAAATTTGATGGCGCACGCAGCTCCCTGAACCCCAAATAGGACCCGGGGTCAGGGATAAGACCCTAATAGGTCCCTTGGGGACCTATTAGGGGGACGGGACTTTATTTTAATTTTTTTTTACTTTATTAACTCCTACCTGTCCCTGCAATCCGCTGTCCCTATTCTAAGGCTCCTGAGGGGGCTCCGGAGCTCTGAGGGGGGATCCACGGTCTTCTCACTGCTGCACCCGCTGACTGAACACAGAGAGTGGGTGCAGCAGCGGGAATGGACCGTTAACCCCTCCTCTGCCACACTGCTATTGGCTGGAATATCGCCAGCCAATAGTAGCGTTGCTGGGGAGGTGACAGTATTGTCACCTCTCCCCAGCAACGGCAGGTGATTGGCGGTGTATCGAACACTGCTGATCACCATCTAGTTCCGAGTCATGGGGTCATCACTGACCCGAATGACCGTAATCACCGCAGATCACCCGCGCGATTTCGCGGACGATCTGCGGCGATCGCCGACATGTGGGGGGTCCCGGGACCCCCCTCAGCATTTGCCTCGGACGCCTGCTGAACAATTTCAGCAGGCATCCGGTTTCGCAACCCGCCCAGGGCGTGGCGGGATGTGAAATTCCCACGTGCCTGGTCCTTAAGACTCAGGGCTCATGGATACGTGCTTGGTCCTTAAGGGGTTAAGACTAAATAAACTAAAATTGTACTTCTTGCATTTTCTCCATTGACTACGTAAACCTGACATTTTCATCTTGGTCTATGGTACCACCATAGCTCTTGGGCAGCAATGTTGCTGTCTTGGAGTTTTTCTAGACTCAATCCCTTTCATGTTTTTGTCACCTTCACCTTGAAAATAATTCCCAAAATCCTCTTGTTTCCTACTATTTAACCCCTTAAGGACTCAGCATTTTTCCCTTTTTGCATTTTCATTTTTTCCTCATCACCTGCAAAAAATCATAACGCTTTCAATTTTGCACATAAAATTCCATGTGATGGCTTATTTTTTGCGCCACCAATTCTACTTTGCAGTGACATTAGTCAATTTACCAAAAAATCCACAATGAAATGGAAAAAAATTCATTGTGCGACAAAATTGAAGAAAAATGTCATTTTGAAACTTTTGGGGGCTTCCATTTCTACGAAGTGCATTTTTTGGTGAAAATGACACCTTATCTTTATTCTGTAGGTCCATACAGTTAAAATGATACCCTACTTATATAGGTTTGATTTTTGTCGTACTTCTGAAAAAAATCATATCTACATGCAGGAAAATGTATACGTTTAAAATTGTCATCTTCTGACCCCTATAACTTTTACATTTTTCTGCGTACGGGCCAATATGAGGGCTAATTTTTTGTGCTGTGTTCTGAAGTTTTCACCAGTATGATTTTTGTATTGATCGGACTTTTTGATCGATTTTTATTCCTTTTTTAAGATATAAAAAGTGACCAAAAAGACGCTATTTTTGGACTTTGGAATTTTTTTTGCGTGTACGCCATTGACCGTGCAGTTTAATTAACGATATATTTTTTTATAGTTTGGACATTTACGCACACGGTGATACCACATATGTTTATTTTAATTTACACAGTTTTTTTATGGGAAAAGGGGGGTGATTCAAACTTTTCTTAGGGGAGGGGTTAAATGACCTTTGTTAACTTTTTTTTTTTTAACTATTTTTTTGCAGTGTTATAGCTCCCATAGGGTCTTTTACCCTGAACCCTGCAAAGCCATAGCTTTGCATGGATCAGCGTAATAGGGGCTTGATTGCTCAAGCCTGTAGCTCAGGCTTGGAGCAATCAAACGCCGATCGGACGCGACGGAGCAAGGTAAGGGGGCCTCCGCTCGTGTTCTAGCTGATCGGGACATCGCGATTTTATCGCGATAGTCCCGATCAGCCCGACTGAGCTGCCGGGAAGAGTTTACTTTCATTTTCAGCACGGCGATCAACTTTGATCGCAGCGTCTGAAGGGTTAATAGCAAGCAGCACAACGATCCGTCTTGCGCGCTGTTAGTCCAGGGTCCCGGCTATGAATAGCAGCCGAGACCGACCCTGTTTGATGCGGGGTCACGGCATGACCCCCTTTTAAACACCGGGACCGGGCGCAGGGCGTACATGTACGCCCTGCGTCCTTAAGAGGTTAAACAGCTTTTATTGTTGCTTTGATCAATTTAAGCCTTGACTTTTGTAACTCTTTACTAATAGGCAGGGGTGTTGCGAAATCTCCAAAAGACCCAGGACTAGAGCCCACAGCCCACCTACACCCCTAACCACACCCTCAGTCATGCCCCTAACCACACCCAATCTCCTTCTTTAAGATTCTCCCACTCCTGTACACAACACACTGCACATATGCGACCAACACTTACCTCTAAGAACAATAACATTATCAGCCTGTCACCTGAGCTTAGGAGGACCTCCTATACTGACAGACAGACAAAAACCACCATTATAACCACCACAGACCATATACAGTATATATATATATATATATATATATATATATATATATATACACACACACACACACACACACACAGCCAGCACTAGTATAATAAAAACACAACCAGCTAGCACTAGTATGGTATAATGGGGATGATAGTAGTAGACTAGTACCATCACCCCTATTATACTATACTAGTGCAATATGTATGAATTATACATATAGCACTAGTATATCATGATGGGGGTGATAGTAGTTAGTTACATGGTACTTGGTGTAACTGGTGAGTAGGAGCACGCTGCCAAAGCAGGTGTTAGGTTTATGATGTGCTCCACTATTCAGTGGGCACCACACAGGGGAGGGAGGGACTTGCCAGGACATGACAGAGGATGGCAACAGGGCACGACTGGAAACAAAAATAGGCCAAGGCATTTTAGAAAAAGCATATCATTTTTTGGGTGGGAGTCCGACTGCTGAGACCGCAACCTTAGTTGAAGTTACACTCCAGCTGTTGTACAGCTACAACTCCCATCATGCCTGGAGAGCCTCAGGCATTATGCGAGTTGTAGTTTCTAACAGCTGGAGAACCACGGATTGGGATACATTATCACCCATTATAACTGCAGAACTTACAAGTGACTACAGCAGTGATGGGACAGTCAGGAGAATACACAATGATATCAATGACCTTAGTGACTTCTCTGTTGTTGTTGCTTTTCCAGACATCGTGATTACTTCAAGCTTCATCTTCCTCTGTAGTGTCTGACGCCTGGACATCATAGGTTCCTCACTTTGTCAGCAGATCCTCATCCAATATAAAGACAATGATTATTATAACTCTGCCACACACTGTGCCACCTGACTATAACCCTGTCACACACTGTGCCACTTGAATATAACCCTGCCACACACTGTACCACCTGCATATAACCCCGCCCTACACTGTGCCCCCTGAATATAACCCTGCCAGAAACCTCTGTCCCCCTCCTCCAGATCACTCTGTCCTCCTCCTCCAAAGCCTTTTGTCCTTTTCCTTCTCCAGACCCCTCTGTCCATCTCCTCCTCTAGACACCGCTTTCATACACCTCTCCCAGACCCCTCTGTCCTTTGCCTCCTCCAGTCTCCTCTGTCCACCTCCTCCAGTTTCCTCTGTCCACCTCCTCTAGACCCCTCGGTCTTTCTCCTGGCTCCTCTTTCCGACTTCTTCAGATTCCTCTGTCCTCCTCCTCCGGAATCCTCTGTCCTCCTTCAGACCCCTAAGTCTTCCTCCAGGCTCCTCTGTCACACATCCCCCCGACCCAAACGTCCCCCAGGCTCCTCTGCCCCTCCCCCCTGAACCCATAGTCTTTCTCCAGACTCCTCTCCCCTGCAGACCTCTAAGTCCTGTTTATATGTATATTGTGTGTATTCATGCATGATAGATGTGTATATGATTGGTATATGATAGACGGTCGTACACAAATACATACACAAACACCTATCATACACACATCTATCATGCATACCTATATCATATGCACACACATCGATCATACATACATCTATCCTACATACATACTTGCATGCATCTATCATACATACATGCATAAATTTATCATACATACATGCATACATTTATCATACGTACATCTATCATAAACACATGCACAATCTCTTATACATGCACACATCCATCTATCATACATACATATTTTATGCCTGGTTCACACATTAGAATCTTCATACAGAATTTCTGCCAGATATTCTGCTGCTAGTGCTAGGACCACACAGACTGCATTGCTGTCCCCATACACGGCAATGCATTTGTTAGTGGATCTTTTTGCATATCTGCTCAGAAATGCATTTCCACCTATAGGGATGGCAATGCAGTCTGCGCAGTCCGGAGATTCCGTCTGGAGATTCCGAAGTGTGAACCCAGCCTTATATGTACATCTGTCATACATGCATGCATACATCTATCATACATACACACATCGATCATTCATACATCATCCATGCATCTGTCATATATACATCATTCATGCATACATCTATCATACACAGACACATCTATCATACATACATGCATACATCTATTATACATACACATATCTATCATGCACAACAGCCCCCACCATCTCCTTAAATATTTTCCCTCATATTTGTCTACCATCCTACATGTGCTCTCCACTCTGCTAATGATCTAAAACTAACATCTTCTATAATCCGAACTTCTCATTCCCATCTCCAAGACACATCACTTCATGCAGGCCTACAACATTCTCTAATTGATCTCCCTTGCTATCACTTTTCCCCTTTTTGAGACCTCTGGGTCTTAGAGAGATCAAAAGTGCCGTATTCAGTAGTCTCCCCCTACGCACTGTGTACCTTAGACTTTCACGGTTGAGTAGGAGGCTGGTTCACCCACCTTTATGTAACCTACTCTATTTATAAAACATGGCTGGACCATTGTATCAATAAAGCACTTTCTGCCTTTTGTCTCAACCCCATTCCTCATAGTCTGTAAGCTCTCAGGAGCCCTTACTCGTCCTGTTTCATTATTTATATATATATATATATATATATATATATATATATATATATATATATAATGTCTTTTATCTAATATTGTAATGTCTGATACTTGTCTTTATCTGTACCCATAAAATTATAAAGTGAGAATCTTCAATACTAATGTCTTTTATGTAGCAGAGTACCTCAGACACTAGAGCTTAGATGTAACTGCTACTTCTCTAATACTAACCCTACATATGAGCATCTAATGTGCTACACAGGTTTATCTGAGTGTATATCTATGAATATCACAAATAAGACAGCTAAGTGATTTGCAGGATACAGTATAATTAATACTTTCCATGGTATTAAGAAAAAAAGCACATAAACCCAGTCTAACACATATAGGGTTAAGTATACTTGTTGGCAAGATGCAAATATATTTCAACAGGGAAAGGCTCTAGAAATTAAGAGACAAAATTAAGTTTATGATAATTAGTAAGCTCTTACAGACACAAGTGCATCTCAGCGCCTCAGTATTTACAGTCTCTACAATCCCAGGACATACTTGAAGATGAGATTGCACATCTCAATGTATTTTCCCTGCTAAATGTATATTGAAATAAATACATTCTGATGCTGCCATAAATGCATTAATGCACTTATTTGTCTATGACCTATTAGTTTGCAAAAGCTCTAGTGTGTAGAGAAAAAAACATAATTTTCATATGTGATCACTAGAAGTCAAGTCATTTTTATCACAATTTAACCAGATATTTGGGGCTGAACATACCCACATGTTAATGCAAGCCCTTAAAAAATTTAGGGCTGCTAAAAATATATTCATGACGGCAATAAGACTTGTTTTGGGAACAATTAACTCATTTGTTTGTTTAGTAATAATTTTTAGCAGGCGTTAACATTTCCTGTAGTACTTTATATTCAAGTGAAACAGTAAACACGAAGAATTACAAAACTTAAAAGTAGAACTTGGAGCAGCTTCATTATGCATCTAGGTCCACAGGGTAAAAAATATTTTCAGAGTTGCAGTTACAAGTTTGTGATAGTATCACTTTAATGATAAATAGAATAAGGTTACGTTTTTACAATAAGGTATAGATTTTTGCATAATTGTTGTCAGCATACAGTCCACAATGAATATCTGCTACAAAGTATAGTACAATGCATGTGAACTGAGGTTTTATGTCATAAGTTTTCTCTTGGAGAGACTGGTTAACTAAGATGTAGAAGGTGGTTAAGATTATTTCAAATAAGTGTTATGGCCTTACAGGTCACAAATAAGGTTTGTATTAAAAAGGTTCACAAGTATTGTTGCCACTGCTACTTTAAGGGGTACTCCGCCCCTGGACATCTTATCCCCTATAGGGGGTAAGATGTCTGATCATGGCAGTCTGGCCGCTGGGACCACCTGCGATCTCCATGCGGGCACCCCAGTGTTCTGAACATTATGTCCCAAAAAAGCAAACAGACATATAAGTGAGTTTGGCAAAACATAAAAATGACAGGAAGAATAGATTAGATGCAGTACTACAGACTAGTAGGTATAATTAGACCAAATGTTATTCAGGCAGCAAAATCGCAGTCAATATAAATTAGTTGCAAAAAAGTACTTTAACCCCTTTCCATCATGGCAATTATAGATTTTTGCTTCCATTTTTTACCCTCTCAACTTTAAAAATCCATAAAATTTTTAATTTTCCATTAACAGAGTTATATGAGGACTTATTTTTTTGAGACAGGATGTGCATTTTATTGACACCCTTCAATTTCCTATATTATGCATTACAACCAAGACCTAAAACATTATTTGTGGAGTGAAAAAGAACAAAAAATGCAGTTGTCCAATTTTGTGATGCAATTATTTTTCACTACAAAGTACATCACCTCATTCTGTTAGTCAGATTACGATGATAGCACATTTCTATAGATTTTGTTTTACTTCCATACGTAACGGACACAGCGCACAGCTCCGTACAGTGCGTTTCTTGATCACCGCGTCTCCGGATGCGGTGATAGGAATGGGATGACTGCTGATATCTATCAGCAGCCATCCCGGCATATCACCCAGGGGGGTCCTGAGACCCCCATTGTCGGCAATCGCCGTGATTCCCCGATCAATTCTGACCGACGAATCATGGCTTTTCCGGGCTGATCGGGTCTCTGGTGACCCGATAGCCCAGAAAATAGGGATGATCGGAGCTGTCAGAGACAGCTCCGATCATCCTAAAGTTGAGATCCCGCCCTGCACGCTCTGGACGTCCGGGCAGAGCGCGGCAAAGATGGCGGCGGCGGCGGTTACCGGTGACAGACAGCGGGGGACCGGCGGCAGACAGCGGAAGACAGGGGGGACCAGCGGCTGGGAGGACCGGTGGCAGCAGAATGCAGCAGTGAAAATCTGGTAAGTGATCTTCACTGCTGCATTGTAGTTTCACAACTACAACTCCCAGCATGCACAGATAGCCAAAGGCTGTCTGAGCATGCTGGGAGTTGTAGTTTTGCAACATCTGGAGGGCTATAGTTTGGAGACCACTGTATAGTGGTCTCCAAACTGTGCACTTCCAGATGTTTCAAAACTACAACTCTCAGCATGCCAAGACTGTCCAGGCATGCTGAGCGTTGTAGTTCGGCAACATCTGAAGGGCCAGATGTTGCAAAACTACAACTCCCAGTATTCCCTTTGGCTCTCCAGGCATGCAGGGAGTTGTAGTTTTGCAACAACTGGAGGCACACTGGTTGGGAAACACTGTCTGTTTCCTAACTCAGTGTTTCCCAACCTGTGTGCCCCCAGGTGTTGCAAAACTACAACTCCCAGCATGCATTGGGAGACCATGCATGCTGGGAGTTGCAGTTTTGCAACAGCTGGAGGTATACTGGTGCAGAAACACTGCGGTAGTCTGTTATCTAACTTAGTGTTTCCCAACCAGTGTCAATCCAGCTGTTGCATAACTACAACTCTCAGCATGCACGGTCTGTCAGTGCATGCTGGGAGTTGTAGTTTGGCAACAGCTGGAGGTTTGCCACCACCCCCATGTGAATGTACAGGGTACATTCACACGGACGGGTTCACAGAGAGTTTCCCACTTTAAGTTTGAGCTGCAGAAAATTTTCCGCTACAGCTCAAACTCCCAGCGGAAAACTCGCTGTGAACCCCTGCCTGTGTGAATGTACCCTAAAAACACTACACTACATTACACTACACTTACACAAAACAAAGGGTAAAACACTACATATACTGCCCCCTACACAGCCCGCCCACCCCCCAATAAAAATTTTAAACGCCTCATACAGCATTGTTTCGAAATGGAGCCTCCAACTGTTCCAAAAATAACTCCCAGTATTTCCGGACAGCCATTGACTTTTCAGGCATGCAACAGCTGGAAGCACCCTGTTTGGGGAAAACTGCAATGTCTGTCCCTATGCAAATCCCTAATTTAGGCCTCAAATGCACACGGCGCTCTCTCATTTTGGAGCCTTGTCATATTTCAAGGCAACAGTTTAGGGCCACATATGGGGTATTTCAGTACTCAGGAGAAATTGCCTAACATACCCCATATGAAAAGGTAAAGTTGGGGTCTACTCCAGCATGTTAGTGTAAAAAAATAAGAAATTTTACACTAACATGCTGGTGTTGCCCCATACTTTTCATTTTTACATGAGGTAAAAAAAAAAAAAAGACCCCCAGAATTTGTAATGTAATTTCTCCTGAGTATGGAAATACCCCGTATGTGGGTGTAAAGTGCTCGGCGGGCACATAACATGGCTCAGAAGTGAGAGAACACTATGTACATTTGAGATCTAAATTGGTGATTTGCACAGGGGTGGCTGATAGTTACAGGGGCTCTGACATAAACGGGGGAAAAAAATTACCCACATGTGACCCCATTTTGGAAACTTCACCCCTCATGGAACGTAAAAAAGGATATAGTGAGCCTTAACACCCCACAGGTGTTTGACAATTTGTTGTTAAAGTTGGACGTGAAAATGAAAAATCTGATTTTTTTTCACTAAAATGCTGGTGTTACCCCAATGTTTTTATTTTCACAAGGGCTAATAGGAGAAAAAGCCCCAAAAAATTGTAACACCATTTTTTCTGAGTATGGAAATACCCCATATGTGGATGTAAAGTGCTCTGCAGGCACACTACAGGGCTCAGAAGAAAAGGAGCACCATTGGGCTTTTTGAGGGAGAATTTGGCTGGAATTGTCTGCCATATGTGTTTACAAAGCCCCCATGGTGCCCGAAGGAGCTGAACCCCCCCACATGCAACCCCATTTTGGAAACGACACTCCTCACGGAATGTAATAAGGGGTACAGTGAGCAATTACACCCCACATGTGTCTGACAGATTTTTGGAACAGTGGTCCGTGAAAATGAAAAATTTAATTTTTCATTTGCACATCCCACTGTTCAAAAAATCTGTCAAACGCCAGTGGGGTGTAAATGCTAACTGCACCCCTTATTTAACTCTGTGAGGGGTGTAGTTTCCAAAATGGGATCACATGGAGGTGGTCTACTGTTCTGGTAGCACGGGGGCTTTGTAAACGCACAAGGCCCCGGACTTCTATTCCAACCAAATTCTCTTTCCAAAAGCCCAATGGCGCTCCTGCTCTTCTGAGCATTGTCGTTCGTCCACAGAACACAGCACATCCACATATGGGGTATTTTCATACTCAGAAGAAATTGTGTTACAAATTTTGGGGGGCTTTTTCTCCTATTACCTTTGAGAAAATGAAAAATTTGGGATAACACCAGCATTTTAGTGACATTTTTTTTTTAATTTTTCATTCTCACGTCCAACTTTAGCGAAAATTCGTCAATCACCTGTGGGGTGTTAAGGCTCACTATACCCCTTGTTACATTCCTTGAGGGGTCTAGATTCCAAAATAGTGTGCCATGTGGTTTTTTTCCCCCCTAATGGCACTATGGGGACTTTCTAAATGAGACATGTCCTCCAACAACCATTTCAGCAAAATTCGCTCTCCAAAATCCCATTGTCGCTCCTTCCCTTCTGAGCCTTCTAGTGCCCCCACAGAGCACTTTACATCCACATATGAGGCATTTCCTTACTCAAGAGAAATGGGGTTACAAATTTTGGGGGACATTTTTACCTATTACCCCTTGTGAAAATGAAAAATTTGGGGTTTTCAAGAACATGTTAGTGTAAAAAATAAAGATTTAGAATTTTCTCCTCCACTTTGCTGCTATACCCCTTGTTACATTCCTTGAGGGGTGAAGTTTCCCAAACAGTGTGCCATGTGTTGTTGTTTTTTTTTTTTGTTTTTTGCTGTTCTGGCACCATGTTCAGCAAAATTAGCTCTCTAAAATCCCATTGTCGCTCCTTCCCTTCTGAGCCCTCTACTATGCCCACAGAACACTTTACATCCACATACGAGATATTTCCTTACACGAGAGAAATAGGGTTACAAATTTTGTGGGACATTTTTACCTATTACTCCTTGTAAAATGAAAAAAAAAATGGGTTTACAAGAACATGTTAGTGTAAAAAATAAAGATTTAGAATTTTCTCCTCCACTTTGCTGCTATTCCTGTGAAACACCTAAAGGGTTAACAAACTTTCTGATTGTCATTTTGAATACTTTAAGGGGTGCAGTTTTCATAATGGGATCCATTATTGGGTATTTCTAACATAAAGACACTCAAATTCACTTTGAAACTGAACTGGTCCCAGAAAAATTCAAATTTTGAAATTTTCATAGAAAAACAAAAATTTCCACCATAACTAAAAGCCATAACTCAATTATATTTCCATTCACAGACCTATATGAGGCTTGTTCTGTGCACGGCCAATTGAACTTTGTAATAACATCACTAATTTTACCATAAAATGTACGGCAAAGCCAAAAATATATTATTTGGGTGGGGAAATTGAAAAGAAAAACGCAATTTTGCTAACATTGGAGGGTTTTCTTTTCATGCTTTATGTTAAAAATTACGTTTTCTTTAAAGGGGTACTCCGCTGTTAGACATCTTATCCCCTATCCAAAGGATAGGGGATAAGATGTCTAACAGCGGAGTAGCTCTTGAATCTGTGGGTCAATACAATCAAAAATATACCCATGGTTACATGCTTTTCTATTACCGTATTTATCGGCATATAACACGCATTTTTTAGGCTAAAATTTTTAGACTAAAGTCTATCTGCGTGTTATACGCAGATAAGCCGCTGCAGTTCAATGATTTAAAGCGAGCGCTTTAAATCAATGAACTGCAGCGGCTTTTGCAGGTGCAGAGACCTGCCGTCAATGCCCGCTTCTCTGCCCCTGCCTGTCCTGGGATCTAGAGCCCTGCTGCCGCCGCTTCTCTCCCCCTGGCTATCGGTGGCGCTGGCCCTTCTCTCCCCCTGGCTATCGGTGCCGCTGCTCCATTGCCGGCGCCGATAGCCAGGGGGAGAGAAGCGGCGCCGGCGATGGGGCAGCGGCGCCGATAGCCAGGGGGAGAGAAGGGGCAGAGGCACCCATTGCCGGCGTCGCAGCCCCGTTGCCTCCCCCATCCCCGGTTGTATAATTACCTGTTGCCGGGGTCGGGTCCGCGCTGCTTCTGGCCTCCGGTGTGGCATCCCATGCGTCGTTGCTATGCGCTGCGAGACGCAATGGTGAGTGACGTCACTCGTCATTGCGCAGTGCAGCACATAGCAACAATGCAGGGGACGCCACACCGGAGGCCAGAAGCAGCACGGACCCGACCCCAGCAACAGGTAATTATACAACCGGGGATGGGGGAGGCAACGGGGCAGCGGTGCCAGCAATGGGTGCCGCTGCCCCTTTTCTCCCCCTGGCTATCGGCGCCGCTGCCCCATTGCCGCTTCTCTCCCCCTGGTTATCAGCGCCGGCAATGGGGCAGCGGCACCGATAGCCGGTGGGAGAAAAGGGGCAGCGGCGCCGATAGCCAGGGGGAGAGAAGCGGCAGCAGCAGGGCTCTAGACCCCAGGAAAGGCAGGGGCGAGAGAAGCGGGCAGTGACGTCAGAAACAGTGTATCGGGGTATACACATGCACACACAAGCACCCTCATTTTTACCCAAATATCCTTGGTAAAATGAGGGTGCGTGTTATAGGCCGGTGCGTGGTATACCCCGATAAATACAGTATTTTACTGCTTTTAAAGAAAACACAAACTCATTTTTACAAAATGAGTATGTTTAAAATTATTCTATTTTGACCACCTATATCTTTCTCATTATTCCGTATATGAGGCTATATGAAGGCTCATATGCAGAAACCGAATATGTTTAGTAATAATTTTTTTTATTGAGGAGTAGGGATGGGAGGTTTAAATTTTTATTGGGGGAGGGAATTTTTGGTCCCCATACCATCCAGAACATAATCCTGTGGGACATAGAGAAGGTGGGACTAGCAGTCCTCTGTGCTCACATCAGACTGCAGCATTAAAAAAAAAAAAGACAGGAGGGGGTTACAGAGCAGTCTGCAGTGATTTGATGAAGATACCCAGCATAGAACAGCAGACTAAGAGAAAAAAATAAATGCATGGTAAGTGAGGGTGGGCTCAGTGCTTGCCTGGGAAATGCCCCTTCCTAAGCAGTAGATGTCACAATGAGTGTGTATCAGAACTGAGGTATTTGTGAGCCAAATACAGAAGATATTTCAAGAATCTGCATGACCAAGTGAGTATCATATATAAACATAATTTTTTACTGTGATATAGCAGGCATGTTTTGAAAGTAGGTGCACAATGAAACAATGAAGCAGGAAATTCTAGCAGAATGGTTTGGTGTATAGGGGGAGGTATTAGCAGTAGAATGTGGGAAATGCCCATGCCGCTGTACAGAGCACTGTTGAGACCTCACTTGGAGTATTGTGTGCCGTATTGGAGACCGTATCTCCAGAAGGATATAATTACTTTTGTGGTGTCCCGGCACTGTATTTCGTACTGTGCCTTGGTTATTAGTCCCCAAAGTTAGAGTCCCTAGGACTGTCGGGGTTCGCTTCCCTGATTAACCCCTAGTCACCCCTTAGTAACTTGATATTTATAAATATTATCTATATAAATATATGTATATGGTGTTACTCACTTGTTTTAGTGTCGCAGGACCTGCGGGTCATGTGACCCGGTTCACAGAACTCTATGGTTTGCTGAAGGACCTTTGGTGGTTCTAGTCAGGTGATTACCCACAATCCATTGTAACGGTGAGTGACAGCTGATATGGACCAATCCAAAACGGCTCAACCCCTGCCCATATAAGGGAGCTGCAGCCATAAATCTCTCTCTTGTTCCTGCGCTGCCAAGCAAACAGCATCATTGCTCTTGGGTTGCTGACTCTGGCTGAGGTAGGACCTCCTCAGCTTTCAAGACAATTACTAGGCCAAAGCCTTGCGGCCTAGGCCTGCGCTAGAGACGGATAGTTCTTACAATTCCCCGCTATCTCCGCAAGATCTCTGGACCTAATCCAACCCCTAAATCCAGCGGATCTATGCAAATTCAATCCTCCTAATCTTAAGAGAACTTTCCAGTCCTAAGCCACTTTCAGTCACTGCTGTGCTGTCTATATAGACTCTGTTATCTGGACTGTTACCAATACTGCATGTACAGAAAATTTTCAGTAAAGTTCCTGCAAGTTTTAAGTTCAGCACTGCTGTGGACAATCCATTTATTATACACTCGCCTATCACTTGCGATAGGCCCAGCATCACTACAGAGTTTTAGCCCTCACCCTGGCGTCACGAGTGACAATGGTTAAATTAACCCCTCATATACTACAGCAACACCCCAACTACCCTACACCCCCCACCAGGCTACCACAAAGCCTTTTTGGCGTCTGACGAACAGGATTCAGGTGTGTGCCTGCTGCTGTTGCCACTAGTGAAATTGTACTCCCCCCAATATAACGGACTTTATTCATGGACTGTGGATTACATTCTAGTGTACGGGTCTGTGCGCACGGTGCTGTGTGGACAAAGTGCGCATGTAAAGTAAGGGGGGAGGCGAAGAGTACAGTGGAGCTACAGTCCGCAGGGGAAAGAGTTAAAGCTAGCGCAGGGCATTCCCGCGCACGGGATTCAGAAGCCCCGCTCACCGAAGCCCTCAGGGCCACGGCAGCCATTTTGCCAGAGTCTAGAGCCGGAGATCCGAAAAAGGACATAGTTCAGCGCACGAAAATGCGCAGAGTGCGACAGCGGGTTGAAAGTGGTAAAGAGCCAGAGCAATACAGGACTCTAAGACGCCAGATTGCCAAATTGAAGTCCTGTATAGATTCCCTTCAGCTGCCGATCAACGCACTCAAATTTCAACTCAACGCGATCAAGTTTCAAGTCACCGCTCTCAAATTTGAAATCAACGCACTCCAGTTCCAGATTAGAGAACAACTGCGTACCACCTTGGGACCCAGGAATCCAAGATTGATTTAAAGGACTAGCACGGGCAATACAAAGATTTCAGAACCTACAGCGCCATTGTCACCACCTGAGCAACAGGAGGGTGATGCCCCATTTACCCCACCAATGGGGTCTCCACCAACGCTGCCTACCCCACAAAGATGGGGTCCGCCCGTGACTCCAGCAGAGCCTTTGCCACGGGCAGAACAGGATCCATCTACCGTATATACTCGAGTATAAGCCGACCCGAGTATAAGCCGAAACCCCTAATTTCAACCCAAAATCCCAGGAAAAGTTATTGACTCGAGTATAAGCCTAGGGTGGGAAATACCTCATCCCCCCCTGTCATCATCCAGACCCGTCATTAACATCCTCATCATCATCCCCTTGTCATCATCCCACACATCCCCCCTTCATCATCCTCTTATCATCCCACACATCCCCCCTTCATCATCCCCTTATCATCCCACACATCCCCCTTCATCATCCTCTTATCATCCCACACATCCCCCCTTCATCATCCCCTTATCATCCCACACATCCCCCCTTCATCATCCCCTTGTCATCATCCCACACATCCCCCTTCATCATCCCCTTATCATCCCGCACATCCCCCCTTCATCATCCCCTTGTCATCATCCCACACATCCCCCCTTCATCATCCCCTTGTCATCATCCCACACATCCCCCCTTCATCATCCCCTTATCATCCCACACCCCCCCTTCATCATCCCCACACCCCCCCTTCATCATCCTCTTCTCATCATTCGCCCTCAGTGGTCTTCAACCTGCGGACCTCCAGAGGTTTCAAAACTACAACTCCCAGCAAGCCTGGGCAGCCATCGGCTGTCCGGGCTTGCTGGGAGTTGTAGTTTTGAAACCTCCGGAGGTCCGCAGGTTGAAGACCACTGCGGCCTTCAACATCATCCAGCCCCCTCTCACCCCCTTTAGTTCTGAGTACTCACCTCCGCTCGGCGCTGGTCCGGTCCTGCAGGGCTGTCCGGTGAGGAGGTGGTCCGGTGAGGAGGTGGTCCGGGCTGCTATCTTCACCGGGGGCGCCTCTTCTCCGCGCTTCCGGCCCGGAATAGAGGCGTTGCCTTGACAATGACGCAGAATTACGTTGGCAATGAACGCACCTCTGCGTCGTTGTCACGGCAACGTGACTATTCTGAGGCCGGGCCCGAAGCGCTTAGAAGAGGCCTCCCCGGTGAAGATAGCAGCCCGGAACACTATCCCACCGGACCACCTCCTCACCGGACAGTCCTGCAGGACCGGACCAGAGCCGAGCGGAGGTGAGTACTCAGAACTAAAGGGGGTGAGAGGGGGCTGGATGATGTTGAAGGCCGCAGTGGTCTTCAACCTGCGGACCTCCGGAGGTTTCAAAACTACAACTCCCAGCAAGCCCGGACAGCCGATGGCTGCCCGGGCTTGCTGGGAGTTGTAGTTTTGAAACCTCTGGAGGTCCGCAGGTTGAAGACCACTGCGGGTGGGGGAGTTCACTCGAGTATAAGCCGAGGGGGGTGTTTTCAGCACGAAAAATCGTGCTGAAAAACTCGGCCTATACTCGAGTATATACGGTAGTCCACCTCCAGTTTCTCCCTACATGCTGGGAGCTCCTGTTGCTGCACTTCTTGGGAAATCCTGTGCTCCCCACCTATAACGGTGACCCTTTCACATTAAGAGACTTTAAAGAAAAGATCTACATCCTCTTCTGCCAAGAGAAGAGCTACCTTGGCAGAAAGACGAGACAGAGGGGATATGATAGAAACTTTTAATTACATAAAGGTAATAAACACGGTGTATATTTAAAGAAGGAAAAGAAGAAAAACTGCAACAAGAGGATATAGTTTTAAATGAAAGGAGCATATGTTTAAAATGTAATATCAGGCAATATTATTTAGTAGGAGATGCATGTCTTGGCCTTCATGAAAAAGTGGTAGCTGCAAATACAGTGAAGGAATTTAAACATGTATGGGATAGACATAGGGTATGGGATAGGCAGAGGAGGACTGACAACACTCAGGGCCATTTAAAGGAATGGCCCTGAGTTTAAAGGAGTATCACATGCTTGAAACAATCTTATTTTTCGACAATTTTGAAATGGTACCAATAATTTTGTCCAGCCCATTTTTGGAGTTTGGTGTGACATTATGTCCAATTTGCTTTTTTTCCTTCCTTTTTTTTGTTTAGTTCTAATACACACAAAGAGAATAAACATGTGCATAGCAAAACATGTGTTCCTGCAATCCTTTTCTATGAGAAATACTTCATTTTTTTAGAGTATACTCGAGTATATATGGTAGTCCACCTCCAGTTTCTCCCTACATGCTGGGAGCTCCTGTTGCTGCACTTCTTGGGAAATCCTGTGCTCCCCACCTATAACGGTGACCCTTTCACATTAAGAGACTTTAAAGAAAAGATCTACATCCTCTTCTGCCAAGAGAAGAGCTACCTTGGCAGAAAGACGAGACAGAGGGGATATGATAGAAACTTTTAATTACATAAAGGTAATAAACACGGTGTATATTTAAAGAAGGAAAAGAAGAAAAACTGCAACAAGAGGATATAGTTTTAAATTAAAGGAGCATATGTTTAAAATGTAATATCAGGCAATATTATTTAGTAGGAGATGCATGTCTTGGCCTTCATGAAAAAGTGGTAGCTGCAAATACAGTGAAGGAATTTAAACATGTATGGGATAGACATAGGGTATGGGATAGGCAGAGGAGGACTGACAACACTCAGGGCCATTTAAAGGAAGGCGCCCTGTGGAACTCTGCCCTTGGCCACACCTCTGTCATGCCCCTGTCCCACCCAAATCCCTCCTCATGAGTGAATGAATGATACCGCCAAACTGTACTGAATAAAACCACTATACACAGACCAGTATTCCCCAATACAGTGCCCATATAGTGTCAGATATCAGCTGTACACAGGATCTGTATACCATATAAGTGATTATATACAGGACCATATGGTGGTAGATACCAGCTGTACACAGGATGTATACACCATATAAGTGATTACAGTTACATCTAGCGAACTCACAGGAGACATCTTTTGTTCAGAGGCATCCTCTTTCCTTTTCTGCTCTGTCCGGATCGGACCGCCATGACGTCTTCTTCCATCCAAAATTCATCTCTGAACATCTTCAGGACAAATATGTTAGACTCCGCAATTTTCTAGTGCCACCCCTCCTCTACACAATCTCCCCATCTATAGGCCCTGAACTGTTATAATTCCCTCCTTGGTGTCCTGCACAGAAAAGGGGGCAGGTAGGTAACTAGCCAGGTAGGTAAGTAGCCAGGCATGTAGGTAGGTATGTAATTAGGTATTTACGTATCCAGGTAGCTAGCTGTTAACTAACCAGGTAGCTGGGTATCCAGGTATGTAAGTAGGTCATTAGGTAGCCAGGTATGTAGGTCAGTAGTTAGGCACCCAGGTATGTAGGTAGGTATCCAGGTATATACAGTCATGGCTGTAAATGTTGGCACCCCTGAAATTTTTCTAGAAAATGAAGTATTTCTCATAGAAAAGGATTGCAGTAACACGTTTTGCTATACACATGTTTATTCCCTTTGTGTGTATTAGCACTAAACCAAAAAAGGAAGTAAAAAAAACAAAATTGGACATAATGTCACACCAAACTCCAAAAATGGGCTGGACAAAATTATTGGCACCCTTAACTTAATGTTTGGTTGCACACCCTTTGGAAAAAATTACTTAAATCAGTCTCTTCCTATAACCATCAATAAGCTTCTTACACCTCTCAGCCGGAATGTTGGACCACTCTTTCTTTGCAAACTACTCCAGGTCTCTCTTATTCGAAGGGCGCCTTTTCCCAACAGCAATTTTAAGATCTCTCCACAGGTGTTCAATAGGATTTAAATCTGGACTCATTGCTGGCCCCGTCAGAACTCTCCAGTGCTTTGTTGCCATCCATTTCTGGGTTCTTTTTGACGTGTGTTTGGAGTCATTGTCCTGCTGGAAGACCCAAGATCTCGGACGCAAACCCAGGTTTCTGACACTGGGCTGTACAGTGCGACCCAAAAACCATTGGTAATCCTCAGATGTCATGATGCCTTGCACACATTCAAGGCACCCAGTGCCAGAGACAGCAAAACAACCCCAAAGCATCATTGAACCTCCACCATATTTCACTGTAGGTACTGTGTTCTTTTCTTTGTAGGCCTTATTCTGTTTTCGGTAAACAAGTAGAATGATGTGCTTTACCAAAAAACTCTATCTTGGTCTCATCTGTCCAAAAGACATTTTCCCAGAAGGATTTTGGCTTACTCAAGTTCATTTTGGCAAAATGTAGTCTTACTTTTTTATGTCTCTGTGTCAGCAGTGGGGTCCTCCTGGGTTTCATTTAATTTAAATGTCGACGGATAGTTCGCACTGACACTGATGCTCCCTGAACCTAGATAACAGCTTAAATATCTTTGGAACTTGTTTGGGGCTGCTTAAGAACCATCCGGACTATCCTGCATTGACACCTTTCATCAATTTTTCTCTTCTGTCCACGCCCAGGGAGATTAGCTACAATGCCATGGGTTGCAAACTTCTTGATAATGTTGTGCACTGTGGACAAAGGCAAATCTAGATCTCTGAAGATGGACTTGTAACCTTGAGATTGTTGATATTTTTCCACAATTTTGGTTCTCAAGTCCTCAGACCGTTCTCTTCTCCTCTTTCGGTTGTCCTGTTACTTGCCCCATGTGAGTTTAAAGGAGTATCACATGCTTGAAACAATCTTATTTTTCGACAATTTTGAAATGGTACCAATAATTTTGTCCAGCCCATTTTTGGAGTTTGGTGTGACATTATGTCCAATTTGCTTTTTTCCCTTCCTTTTTTTTGTTTAGTTCTAATACACACAAAGAGAATAAACATGTGCATAGCAAAACATGTGTTCCTGCAATCCTTTTCTATGAGAAATACTTCATTTTTTTAGAAGAATTTCAGGGGTGCCAACATTTACGGCGATGACTGTAGTTAAGTAGCCAAGTATGTAGATGGTTAGGTAGTTACTTAGCTAGAAATGTAGGTAGGTAGTTATGTAGCCAGGTAGTTAGGTAGCCAGGTATGTAGATAGGTAGTTAAGCAGCCAGGTATGTGGGCCAGGTTAGCCATCCAGGTATGAGGGGGGCCAGGTAAGGTAGCCATGTAGGTGAGGAGGGGTGAGCTTAGGCAGCCAGGTATGTGGGGATATACTCACCTGTCCCATGTAGTGATCTCCTCAGCTCTACTGCCGGCCATGTTCTTCAGCCTCCACATGCGCGTGGGGGGGGGGTGGCGGAGGTCACGTCTTATCTCAGTGTAGGATGCAGATGTGGCTCACACTGAGAGGAGGTTTTTAGCTGTGTACCTGTGAGCCGCACATACAGCTGAAAGCAGCGTTAACCTACCTGGGGATCCAGTAAGTGTCCTGGATTGCCAGTAGCAGTGGCGATGGCAGGCCCTTTACCTGGCCAGGCCCTCGAACCACGTCAAAAGGCGTAAGGTTATCCTTTATATAAGACAGGGCTTTTACAGACAGGGACTATTGATCGTATTTAGGATATTGTGCAGACCAGATGGACCGAATGGTTCTTATGTCCCAACACATTCTGTTTTTATGCTTTATTCCCATAGAGGGTTTGCCCAGGCAAGAGCATCTCCAGAGTTTGTTTAGATGGAAAGTTTTGCTATGTTGCTCAAAATAGAACAACCACAGGTTCAGAAATTCTCTGCAGAACCTTAGGTCACAAGTGTATCGTTGAGGCAGCTGGATAGCATATTGTAACTGTGAACATGGTGCTAGAGGAATCACAGGAGTAGCTGTGATTCGGCTGGTGCAGGTGGTTATGATGCATCCAGACAAGTAGAAATCATGTTCATGTACTGTAATAGGACATCCTGGAAATCACTCAGGTTTTGTACTTCTTGGTAGAAAACCTGCACAACAGTCTTAGATTAGCCAGAGGAGCCTGTGGCCTGAGTAAATTGTAATCCCCTACCGGGTGTGGTACAGCTGTGTCAACTACAGGTTTTACTTTACGTCAAGTACATTAAGAATTTTCCTGGTTTTCATCCTCTACTCCATTCCAGGATGCAGAAGCTGGACTTCTGCTGCAGGGTAGCCATGAGATAGCTACTGCAAGAGTGGTCCAGGTTAGGTGGCAACTGGCCTGGCGTGCCACAACACCCTGGTGCCAGGCACCCGGGATAGAGGCAGGAGGCCGTAGATGTTAGTGTAACGGAGCTGGCTGTGGATCCTCTAACCTGTATGGCTGATGACACAGAGCGTATCGGGGAGCGGAGTCTAAGGTGCCGCTGGTCTTCACCAGAGCCCGCCCCAAGGCAGGATGGTCTTGCTGCGGCAAGCAACACCCACGCTGGTCTTCACCAGAGCCCGCCACAAGGCAGGATGGTCTTGCTGCGGCAGGCAACACCCAGGTCACTACTCCAACACTGCTCGACCACACAGGTAGCTGGGCAAGGCGAGGTACCAGAGCATAAGGCAGTAGCGCAGTCAAACGTAGCAGAAGGTCTAAGAAGGCAGTAAAGGTGCACAATCAAATTACGTAGCGAGAAGGTCTGGATACACAGGTAAGGCAACAGGCAACATGGAATGCTTAATCTCAGGCTAGGGGCACTGAAGATCCGGCAGGGAAGTGTGGGAGGTGCAGGGACTTATACTGTGGTGTCAGGTGCAAACACTAAATATGGGTGCACTGGCCCTTTAAATTTCAGAGCTCTGCTGCGCGCCCTAGCAGATGGGGATGCGCATGCCGGAGCTGAGACACAGAGGCAGCAGAGCGAGGTGAGTGACGGGCTGGGATTCGCATGCGGGCGCATCCCGCGATGTGAATCCCAGCCCCGCCGGCAGAAGAGGACCCTGGCCGGAGCGCAGAGCGTGACAGTTAGTAGCACAGCAGATTTGAGTTAGTTGTGGAGCAGAGAAGAGTAGGTGCAGGTACAGCCAAGTGGTGGCAAACATGAACTAGTTTCCGTGTAGTAGAGCTAAGTGAACTCGGATGTAACGAGGGGACGTAGGTTTGATGAATACACTGGGATAGTTGACAGTCTGGGTCATACACTGGAAAATCAGAAAGGTGCAAGGTATCAGATGTAGGCAGGGTCAGGAAACAGGCTCACAGGACAGGAATAGCAGACAGACACCTTCACTATGTAGATTCTACAATATTGCTTAGGCACCAAAGGAACGGAGGAGCACTCTTAAATAGGTGGTGCCTTTCAGGGATTGAGGGAGAGCTGGAATCAGGGATGCACACAGACCCTTAAAGAGATGGCCCGTGCGCATGCATGACGGGCCATCTACAGGGTGCGCCAGCTGTAGTACAGAGGAGGATTCCAAACCTACAACAGGAAGAGAGACGGGCAGGTGGCCTTTTCCATATCAATGAATGGTCCATATCCCCATCTAAGAAATTTTTCACTGGTTACCTGTTTAAGTGTGAAAAAGCACTTTTGTGTTACCTTAAAGGCAATTGACACCTTTCAGAGCTTCTTTTTTATTCTTGATTTGTATTTGCTATAGTGTAAAAAAAAAACATTTTATGTCTTTATTCAAGTTTTTGCTTAGTTTATTTTTTACTGCCTCCCTCTTTTCGCAAGCAGTACTGTCTGCTGTCTTATTCACAGTAAAGTTTAGAGGAGCAGCCTGATGGGTCTGTTTCCGGTCCAAATCGTTCCTCTCCTTAACAATATTCTTATCTGATTTATGAAAACAACAAAAGGTCAACTTTATCTTAATTATAAATCAGCTTAGAGAAGAAATAAGGTCTTGGAACAGATCCGTCAGGATGTTCCTCTGATGGAACTTCACTGTGAATGAGACAGCAGCCAGCACTATATGTGAAATCAAGGAGGCAGCAGAAAAGAAAGTAAGCAATTTTTTATAAAAATCTTAGAAAATATATATTTTTCATCATAATAAGTACTAAGCAAGAATAAAGTGTGTGCATAGTTTTTTATTGTCCCAGTTCAAATGTGTCCATAGCATTTGAATGGGCACTGCAAGAATCAAAAACTGTTTATTTGTTGTACATCTTGATAAAACATTAACTTTTCTAATATAGTTAATAAAAAAAGTCTCCTTTTTGTTATAGAAAACATGGCTTATAAAAAAAAAGACCACTAGGGGTCCCCATGCCACCCAAAACATGATCCTGTCCTGCTGCAGCATCATCTTTGTCTTAGCAGAAGCACAGGCTGGGACAAAGTCCAGGAAGTGAGGGTGGGACTAACACTCTGTGCTCACTCCTGTCCTGTCTATCAGACTCTTGCCGAAAAACAGAAAGGAAGCAGTTACAGAGCAGCCTGCGGTGATTGGATGAAAAGACCCACCACAGCACAGTAGACTCAGATAGAAAGTAAATGCATGGTGAGTGAGGACAAGATCAGTGCTTGTCTCAGACATGCCTCTTGCTGAGTGGATTTCAAAATTAGTGAGCAGCAAAACAGAGGGGTTTGTGAGCAAAGAGCAGAAGCTAGACACATAAAAAAGACAGGTTGCTTTAATCTTTTACTACTGCCAACTGAAAAAAAAAACAACTATAAACTACTACAATGTTACCAGATGTAACATAAATTGAGTATCTCCCCCTACTCTGTATCAAGATGTTTTGCTGCACTGATTGGAATCTACATTTTCGAACTTCCATGAGCCTTTGCATTTGACAATTCTCCACAAGATAAATGAGTGACCTGGCACTTTCTCCCAATTTGTATATTTCTTTTATTCCTGTTTTAAAGGGGTACTCCGGCCCTAAGACATCTTATCCCCTATCCTTTGGATAGGGGATAAGATGTCTGACCGCGGGGGGTCCTGCCGCTGGGGACACCTGCAATCTTGCATTCAGCACCCTCCTCGGGGAGCCACCCCCCGCTATGCAAGTCTATGGGAGGGGGCATGACGGCTGAGCTGGCAGCGCGGTGTGCAGGTCCCCGAGGTGGGTGCTGAATGCTAGGTTGCGGGGTCAGTGGTCAGACATCTTATCCCCTATCCTTTGGATAGGGGATAAGATGTCTTAGGGCCAGAGTACCCCTTTAATTTCCTTATCTGTTTAGTGTTTCTCATGTATCCCTTAAATTCTCACCCTTCGTAATCTAGTCTATATGTAAACTATCTGGCATTATTTATTGTTTGCTTATCTTGTTATACAACTACCTCATGTTCTTAACCCCATGTTATTAACTCTAGAAACTATTGTGTGACAATATTTTTCTCCATGGAATTTCAGTAAGGTTATGTCTCCACTTACATAGTTATTTTCTATCAGGTTTTTGTTGCTTTAAAAGAGTTAGAATCATTAGAGATCGTTGTGCTCTTCTATAGAGTATAAAAAGGGAGCTTGACTGACTGGTTATAAATCAATGGGGGAAAAGAAATGAATCATAATGGATACATTTAAAGAGATTACAAATGCTCCTGTAAGAATAGAATCAATTACATCACTGATGACCAATTTGTATGTAAAAGTACACTGAGGAACTAACAATTTTGCAATACATTTATGGTACATGTAATAATATAAATCAAATGTGAATATGGTCAATATGATACATATTATTAATATTTACTGTTGTAAATTGGGGATATCTTTGTCTTCCTGAGATTTTTCACTTATTTCAATGCAAGAGATCAAAAGAAACATAACAATAATATAGTACCTATAGTCTTCATTTGCTTGCTTTTTATTTGATGTCTTGTGCACTGTGTGATACCAGTTGAATTTCTGGCCTTGTTCTGCATGATTTAATGATCTAATTGATGTACTGCCTCTCTACCTTTGTTTTCAAAGGTTTTATATCTGGCATATTACACCAGAGGTCAAAATAAACTGTGATCCATTTATTTTTCTAGACTTAACCCCTTGTATGCTAAAATATATCCCATATACTGAGCTATTTCTCCTTAATAAAACCAATGTATTGAATAAGTTAGGTGTCATATCAAAACAATACAGTTGTAAAAAATGTTTTTTGTCATTTTCATTCCAAATACACATCTGTCAAAAACTGTAGCCTTGATATAAGTATGCAGCTTTTGTATTGAAATACTGTATGTAAAAAAAAAAAAATTCCTAGCTTTGCAAGTTTGTGCAGAAAACATTATTTGACAAACTCTCATGCACATTATTGTAAAATCATGGTTTTGCTTATTGCTTTTCTCCCCTCAAAAAAGTTTACATGTTTTGTTCAAATTTTCCAACTATCTTTAGTTGGTTGTGACTGAGCTATTTTTTATGATACAAAATCCTTTAACAAAAGTCACCCCATCGTCTTAAACTCACTAGCTCCAGCTTTAACAACCCTCTTACCTTAGCATAGCCACCCACAATTGTTCCTCAGCCAAAAGCGATGATAAAGAAAAACCTGAAATCTAGCCAGGCTCTGGTCATACTTTCCAAGCTCTTCTCCAATTTACATGCTTCATGGTTTCAATGTTTCTCTGTTATGGCGCCTCATTTACTAGAGTCCCAACATTTGGAAAACAGCAGCTCAGTTTGCAGCAGAAAAGCAAAAGACAATGCAAAAAAAAGATCTTTCTACATCAACACTACAACACTACTACAGAATATTTAGACTTTATTTTGCTTTAAATTATAAATGGCAGCCATTGACATTACTATACAGATTCATGAGATTAGGATTAGGAGAGAGGCTAACGAAACAAAGATAAATGATTAGAGAATCATAGGAAAGATGAACATTTTGATTAAAATTTGTTCTGAATTAATAAATAAATAAATAAAAAATTAGATTTCCCAATTTGTTTTAAAACTAATCTCAGATGAATCCAGTAGAGAAACCAGAAGCCGGTACAGGAGTCCCTACTCCTGTACACTAAATGGCTAGTTAGGCATACGCTATCTGCAACCAGCACTTAAAATGTTAACTGAGCAACATAACAAACAGTGTATGCCTTGCTTCTCAGTGACAGTACAGAAGCAAAGACTCCTGTTTCTGTACATGCTTTTTTTTGGCACTCTCTAATATTGGTGTAAAGCAGTCACTTGGCTGGGCACACTGCACTACTGCTGAGCAAGCATTTTTTTTAAATTCACTTTGCGGCAGGCAGATACTACCCGAACGTGCAATGCAAAAAGCCTCAAAACACATGTATAACACTACATAAGAGCTATAAAGCCTGTATAATACTGCTAGGGTCACCTAGGGATTTATTCAAGAAGTTTTAAAGTGTTTTAAGGCTATGTTAATGTCCCAGTTAGAGTGACATGCCCATGGTAACTAACAGCCTTCTAACAACCATTATCTACCTTTTTCTTGCCGCTGCCAGTACTGGTCTTTCTGATAAATGCATATGCTACCAATTTTCAGCCAATGTCTTTTTCATTGTGTCATTGTCTGTATATGTTACGCCGAGCGCTCCGGGTCCCCGCTCCTCCCCGGAGCGCTCGCTTCACTCTCCCCGCGGCAGCGCTCCGGTCACGTCCTCTGACCCGGGGCGCTGCGATTCCGCTGCCAGCCGGGATGCGATCCGCGATGCGGGTAGCGCCCGCTCGCGATGCGCACCCCGGCTCCCCTACCTGACTCGCTCTCCGTCTGTTCTGTCCCGGCGCGCGCGGCCCCGCTCCCTAGGGCGCGCGCGCGCCGGGTCTCTGCGATTTAAAGGGCCACTGCGCCGCTGATTGGCGCAGTGGTTCCAATTAGTATATTCACCTGTGCACTTCCCTATATCACCTCACTTCCCCTGCACTCCCTTGCCGGATCTTGTTGCCTTAGTGCCAGTGAAAGCGTTCCTTGTGTGTTCCTTGCCTGTGTTTCCAGACCTTCTGCCGTTGCCCCTGACTACGATCCTTGCTGCCTGCCCCGACCTTCTGCTACGTCCGACCTTGCTTTTGCCTACTCCCTTGTACCGCGCCTATCTTCAGCAGCCAGAGAGGTGAGCCGTTGCTAGTGGATACGACCTGGTCACTACCGCCGCAGCAAGACCATCCCGCTTTGCGGCGGGCTCTGGTGAAAACCAGTAGTGGCTTAGAACCGGTCCACTAGCACGGTCCACGCCAATCCCTCTCTGGCACAGAGGATCCACTACCTGCCAGCCGGCATCGTGACAGTAGATCCGGCCATGGATCCCGCTGAAGTTCCTCTGCCAGTTGTCGCTGACCTCACCACGGTGGTCGCCCAGCAGTCACAACAGATAGCGCAACAAGGCCAACAGCTGTCTCAACTGACCGTTATGCTACAACAGTTACTACCACAGCTTCAGCAGTCATCTCCTCCGCCAGCTCCTGCACCTCCTCCGCAGCGAGTGGCCGCTCCTGGGATACGCTTATCCTTGCCGGATAAATTTGATGGGGACTCTAAGTTTTGCCGTGGCTTTCTTTCCCAATGTTCCCTGCATCTGGAGATGATGTCGGACCTGTTTCCCACTGAAAGGTCTAAGGTGGCTTTCGTAGTCAGCCTTCTGTCCGGAAAAGCCCTGTCATGGGCCACACCGCTCTGGGACCGCAATGACCCCGTCACTGCCTCTGTACACTCCTTCTTCTCGGAAATCCGAGGTGTCTTTGAGGAACCTGCCCGAGCCTCTTCTGCTGAGACTGCCCTGTTGAACCTGGTCCAGGGTAATTCTTCCGTTGGCGAGTATGCCGTACAATTCCGTACTCTTGCTTCAGAATTGTCCTGGAATAATGAGGCCCTCTGCGCGACCTTCAAAAAAGGCCTATCCAGCAACATTAAAGATGTTCTGGCCGCACGAGAAATTCCTGCTAATCTACATGAACTTATTCACCTAGCCACTCGCATTGACATGCGTTTTTCCGAAAGGCGTCAGGAACTCCGCCAAGATATGGACTCTGTTCGCACGAGGCGTTTCTCCTCCTCGGCTCCTCTCTCCTCTGGTCCCCTGCAATCTGTTCCTGTGCCTCCCGCCGTGGAGGCTATGCAGGTCAACCGGTCTCGCCTGACACCTCAAGAGAGGACACGACGCCGTATGGAGAACCTCTGCCTGTACTGTGCTAGTACCGAACACTTCCTGAGAGATTGTCCTATCCGTCCTCCCCACCTGGAAAGACGTACGCTGACTCCGCACAAAAGTGAGACAGTCCTTGATGTCTACCCTGCTTCTCCACGTCTTACTGTGCCTGTGCGGATGTCTGCCTCTGCCTTCTCCTTCTCTACAGTGGCCTTCTTGGACTCTGGATCTGCAGGAAATTTTATTTTGGCCTCTCTCGTCAACAGGTTCAACATCCCGGTGACCAGTCTCGCCAGACCCCTCTACATCAATTGTGTAAATAATGAAAGATTGGACTGTACCATACGTTTCCGCACGGAGCCCCTTCTTATGAGCATCGGATCTCATCATGAGAGGATTGAACTTTTGGTCCTCCCCAATTGCACCTCGGAAATTCTCCTTGGACTTCCCTGGCTTCAACTTCATTCCCCTACCCTGGATTGGTCCACTGGGGAGATCAAGAGTTGGGGGTCCTCTTGTTCCAAGAACTGTCTAAAACCGGTTCCCAGTAACCCTTGCCGTAACTCTGTGGTTCCTCCAGTAACCGGTCTCCCTAAGGCCTATATGGACTTCGCGGATGTTTTCTGCAAAAAACAAGCTGAGACTCTACCTCCTCACAGGCCTTATGATTGCCCTATCGACCTCCTCCCGGGCACTACTCCACCCCGGGGCAGAATTTATCCTCTCTCTGCCCCAGAGACTCTTGCCATGTCCGAATACGTCCAGGAGAATCTAAAAAAGGGCTTTATCCGTAAATCCTCCTCTCCTGCCGGAGCCGGATTTTTCTTTGTGTCCAAAAAAGATGGCTCCTTACGTCCTTGCATTGACTACCGCGGTCTTAATAAAATCACGGTTAAGAACCGCTACCCCTTACCCCTCATCTCTGAACTCTTTGATCGCCTCCAAGGTGCCCACATCTTCACTAAATTGGACTTAAGAGGCGCCTATAACCTCATTCGCATCAGAGAGGGGGACGAGTGGAAAACGGCATTTAACACCAGAGATGGACACTTTGAGTATCTGGTCATGCCCTTTGGACTGTGCAACGCCCCTGCCGTCTTCCAAGACTTTGTCAATGAAATTTTTCGTGATCTGTTATACTCCTGTGTTGTTGTATATCTGGACGATATCCTAATTTTTTCTGCCAATCTAGAAGAACACCGCCAGCATGTCCGTATGGTTCTTCAGAGACTTCGTGACAACCAACTCTATGCCAAAATTGAGAAATGTCTGTTTGAATGCCAATCTCTTCCTTTTCTAGGATATTTGGTCTCTGGCCAGGGACTACAGATGGATCCAGACAAACTCTCTGCCGTCTTAGATTGGCCACGCCCCTCCGGACTCCGTGCTATCCAACGCTTTTTGGGGTTCGCCAATTATTACAGGCAATTTATTCCACATTTTTCTACCATTGTGGCTCCTATCGTGGCTTTAACCAAAAAAAATGCTGATCCCAAGTCCTGGCCTCCTCAAGCAGAAGACGCCTTTAAACGACTCAAGTCTGCCTTTTCTTCGGCTCCCGTCCTCTCCAGACCTGACCCTTCCAAACCCTTCCTATTGGAGGTTGATGCCTCCTCAGTGGGAGCTGGAGCTGTTCTTCTACAAAAAAATTCTTCCGGGCATGCTGTCACTTGTGGTTTTTTCTCTAGGACCTTCTCTCCAGCGGAGAGGAACTACTCCATCGGGGATCGAGAGCTCCTAGCCATTAAATTAGCACTTGAGGAATGGAGGCATCTGCTGGAGGGATCAAGTTCTCCTGTTATTATCTACACCGACCACAAGAACCTCTCCTACCTCCAGTCTGCCCAACGGCTGAATCCTCGCCAGGCCCGGTGGTCTCTGTTCTTTGCCCGATTTAATTTTGAGATTCACTTTCGTCCTGCCGATAAGAACATTAGGGCCGATGCTCTCTCTCGTTCCTCGGATGCCTCAGAAGTTGAACTCTCTCCGCAACACATCATTCCACCTGACTGCCTGATCTCCACTTCTCCTGCCTCCATCAGGCAGACTCCTCCAGGAAAGACCTTTGTTTCTCCTCGCCAACGCCTCGGAATCCTCAAATGGGGTCACTCCTCCCATCTCGCAGGTCATGCGGGTATCAAGAAATCTGTGCAACTCATCTCCCGCTTCTATTGGTGGCCGACTCTGGAGACGGATGTTGTGGACTTTGTGCGAGCCTGCACTATCTGTGCCCGGGATAAGACTCCTCGCCAGAAGCCCGCTGGTTTTCTTCATCCTCTGCCTGTCCCCGAACAGCCTTGGTCTCTGATTGGTATGGATTTTATTACTGATTTACCCCCTTCCCGTGGCAACACTGTTATTTGGGTGGTCGTTGATCGATTCTCCAAAATGGCACATTTCATCCCTCTTCCTGGTCTTCCTTCTGCGCCTCAGTTGGCTAAACAATTTTTTGTACACATTTTTCGTCTTCACGGGTTGCCTACGCAGATTGTCTCGGATAGAGGCGTCCAATTCGTGTCTAAATTCTGGAGGGCTCTCTGTAAACAACTCAAGATTAAATTAAATTTTTCTTCTGCATATCATCCCCAGTCCAATGGACAAGTAGAAAGGATTAACCAGATCTTGGGTGATTATTTGCGACATTTTGTTTCCTCCCGCCAGGATGACTGGGCAGATCTCCTCCCATGGGCCGAATTCTCGTATAACTTCAGGGTCTCTGAGTCTTCCTCCAAATCCCCATTTTTCGTGGTGTACGGCCGTCACCCTCTTCCCCCCCTCCCTACTCCCTTGCCCTCTGGTCTGCCCGCTGTGGATGAAATTTCTCGTGACCTTTCCATCATATGGAGAGAGACCCAAAATTCTCTCTTACAGGCTTCATCACGCATGAAGAAGTTCGCGGATAAGAAAAGAAGAGCTCCCCCCGTTTTTTCCCCTGGAGACAAGGTATGGCTCTCCGCTAAATATGTCCGCTTCCGTGTCCCTAGCTACAAGTTGGGACCACGCTATCTTGGTCCTTTCAAAATTTTGTGTCAAATTAATCCTGTCTCTTATAAACTTCTTCTTCCCCCCTCTCTTCGTATCCCTAATGCCTTTCACGTCTCTCTTCTCAAACCACTCATCCTCAACCGTTTTTCTCCCAAATCTGTTCCTCCCACTCCTGTTTCCGGCTCCTCGGACATTTTCTCGGTCAAAGAAATTTTAGCTGCCAAAAAGGTCAGAGGGAAAAATTTTTTTTTAGTGGACTGGGAGGGTTGTGGTCCTGAAGAGAGATCCTGGGAACCTGAGGACAACATCCTAGACAAAAGTCTGCTCCTCAGGTTCTCAGGCTCTAAGAAGAGGGGGAGACCCAAGGGGGGGGGTACTGTTACGCCGAGCGCTCCGGGTCCCCGCTCCTCCCCGGAGCGCTCGCTTCACTCTCCCCGCGGCAGCGCTCCGGTCACGTCCTCTGACCCGGGGCGCTGCGATTCCGCTGCCAGCCGGGATGCGATCCGCGATGCGGGTAGCGCCCGCTCGCGATGCGCACCCCGGCTCCCCTACCTGACTCGCTCTCCGTCTGTTCTGTCCCGGCGCGCGCGGCCCCGCTCCCTAGGGCGCGCGCGCGCCGGGTCTCTGCGATTTAAAGGGCCACTGCGCCGCTGATTGGCGCAGTGGTTCCAATTAGTATATTCACCTGTGCACTTCCCTATATCACCTCACTTCCCCTGCACTCCCTTGCCGGATCTTGTTGCCTTAGTGCCAGTGAAAGCGTTCCTTGTGTGTTCCTTGCCTGTGTTTCCAGACCTTCTGCCGTTGCCCCTGACTACGATCCTTGCTGCCTGCCCCGACCTTCTGCTACGTCCGACCTTGCTTTTGCCTACTCCCTTGTACCGCGCCTATCTTCAGCAGCCAGAGAGGTGAGCCGTTGCTAGTGGATACGACCTGGTCACTACCGCCGCAGCAAGACCATCCCGCTTTGCGGCGGGCTCTGGTGAAAACCAGTAGTGGCTTAGAACCGGTCCACTAGCACGGTCCACGCCAATCCCTCTCTGGCACAGAGGATCCACTACCTGCCAGCCGGCATCGTGACAGTATATAGAGGAGAGTGGAGAACACTGTCTGTTATTAGGTTGCTCTATTTTCTGTGTGGACATCTATAGCAGTTTCACTGATATGTTTTAACAGAAGAAAATGAAAACGACCTCAGTTAAGGAGCAAGAGGAAGACTAGTGAGTCTACTGATGCATGTGTCACTGGTAACAAGAATCATCCCAGAAGATTGGAAATTAGCAAACGTTCCCATTCACAAGAAACATAGTAGGGAGGAATTATGCAACTATAGGTCAGTAAGACTGGGTTCACATACTGTATGTCAGGCGTCTGGCACAGTTTTCTCTGGCATGTACCAGAGGGAAACTGATGCTATAACTCATTCCATTCATTTGAATAGGACAGTTCACATTCATTCAGCATCTCAATTTTGACGCCAGATAGTTGGACACGCCGGAGGGCACCGGACAGGGGAACGCAGTTGCTGCGTTCACCTGTCCGCTTTGCAGAAACAATGGACGCCGGATGCAATAGAACTGATGATAACTTGTCATCAGTTGTGGCATCAGTTGCGTCTAGATTTAGGCTAAATTCACCTATGCCAGATGCTGGACATATGTGAACCCAGCCTAAGCCTGACATCAATATTGGGGAAATTAATGGAAACCATATTGCAGGATAGGACTGTGGAACATCTTGAGGGTCAGTTCACACATGCATATTTTCTGCTGCAGATTTGCTTCAGCAGATTTTGCTGCCTATTGAAGGATTGCAAAATGAAAAACAACATGGGTTTACATCAGGGAGATCATGTCAAACAAATTTTATAGATTTTTTGATTAGGTGACTAAAATAATAGAAAGTGCAGTAGACATAGCTTATCTAGATTTTAGTAAGGCTTTTGACTCTGCCCCACAAAGACTTATCAATAAACTACAGTCATTGAGCTTGGACTCTCATATTGTTGAATAGATTAGGCAGTGCCTGAGGGACAGACAACAGAGGGTTGTAGTCAATGGTGTATATTTAAAGCAAGGTCTTGTTACCATTGGGGTTCCTCAGGCATCTGGGACTCATATTGTTTAATATCTTCATTAGTGATATTGCAGAAGGTCTTGATGGTAAGGTATGTCTTTTTGCTGGTGACACAAAGACTTGTAACAGGGTTGATGTTCCTGGAGGGATACCCCAAATGGAAAAAGGATTTAGTTAACTAGAGGAATGGTCAGAATTCTGGCAACTGAAATTTAATGTGGATTAGTGCAAGATAATGCACCTTGGGCATAAAAACCCTCGGGCAGAATATAGAATATTTGACACAGTCCTGACCTCTGTATGAGGTGTCATTATTTCAGAAGACTTAAAAGTAGGCAGAGAATGTAATGGAGCAGCAGAAAATGCTAGCAAAATACTTGGGTGTATAGTGAGAGGTATTTGCAGTAGAAAGAGGAAAGTGTTCATGCCACTGTACAGAGAACTGGTGAGACCTCCCTTGGAGTAATGCGAATACTTCTGTATCTCCAAAAGGTTATGGATACTTTGGAGAGAGTTCAGAGAACAGCTACAAATTAGTACTTAGACTGCAGGATAAAATTTGTGGTGTCCAGGTACAGAATATGGTTCTGTACAGTCCTAAAGTCCCCTCAGAAAGAGTCCCTCAGATCCACAGGGCTCTCCTGCAGGGTCCTCCCTAAGTCATTATATGGTATTGTATTGTATATTGAGTATGTACATCTATTGTATGTATTGTACAGTGAATGTAAGTAATACCGTATATGAAGGTTTTTAGGATGTTTACACTGTATAGGACCTTCCTAAGGTCAGATGATATGGCATGTGATATGTGATCACATGGTACCCAGAGTTCCAGAGACACAGGTAACCATAGGCAACCAGCTACCAATGGGCTTTAGTCTAGCCCCCTGATATATAAGAGCTGTAGTCTCCACATTCTCTTATCTCTTGGTTTCTGCTTCTACCACCTGGACAAGAAAGCAAGCACAAGTCCTGTACAAGTCAAGTCCAGCATATCTAGGCCAAAGCCTATAAACCTGCAGCCACATCAAATCTGTGAGTACAAGTCAAGTCTCTACTGTCCCTACCAAGTCTTAACAGTAGTACCGTGGCCTGCATCATTGCAACTACAAGTCCAAGCAAGCCTGAGAGGTTCCCTGTGTCCCGGTCACCTCTGTGGAAGTTGGTTATTTGTAAAGACTGTTATACCGCCTTCTTCAGTAAAGTTCCAGTTGCATCAAAACCCTGCTTTGGACTCTCATTTACTATATGCCGTTTTGGGTTGGTTGTTGGTGGTACCCTACACCATACAACAACATCCTGGCATCACGAATACTAGGGGTTAACAACATCTTGCCCCAGGGGTTAATACCATCTGGCTCCGTTACCTACACCGCTAAACCCCATAGTCCCGCCATAACACCAGTGGCTCACCACAAACTTACCAGGAAAGGTTAAAGGATCTTAACATGTATAGTTTGGGTGAAAGAGGAGACAGAGGGGATATAATAGATATTTTTAAATACATAAAGGGAATCAACATGGTAAAGGAGGAGAGTATATTTAACTGGTTAACGACCATGGACGTGTATACTCGTCCATGTGCCGTTAACCAATGTATGACGTGCGCTCTCGACTCGAGCCCGCGTCATACCAGCCGGCCCCCAGCTGATTCTTGTAGCTGGGGGTCAGCGTTAATAGCTGATATGCGGCCGGCTATTTACCCTTTAGATCGCTGCTGTCAAAGTTGACAGCGGAGTCTAAAGGAAGCTGTGAACACTCCCTGGTGGTCCAGTGGGGTGGATCACCCCCCAGCAGCACGATCGCAGGGGGGGGCGATCCACTGTGGAGGTAGCCAGAGGGCTTACCTCTGCTGCTGTGGCTCTCCCGTTGATAAAGCCCGGCTGGACCAGGCTTTATCAATGGAGCGCAGATCACACAAATCAATGTGGTTCAATGAACCACATCGATCTGTATGAGGAATCTAATGATTCCTCCTAAAAGTCCCCTAAGGGGACTAATAAAGTAATATGTTTCTATGTTATATGAGTGCTTACTGCACTTTAGTGGCCCTGCGTCACAAATCCCCTTTACTTGGATTATTCTTTGCTGATAAATGTCTTTGATTGGCCTGCGCACCATATGCACAAAATGCTCCTTGTTTGTTTGTACCTTTTACAAAAATATTTTAATAAAATCCTTTACAAAAGAAAAATAACAGCTTGTCTTAAAACACACTGCACTACAGATTTTGTTTGCTTTTTAACACTCAAATAAAGGTGCATTAACTATTCTTTTTTGTTTGCAGATGCTTGCTGTTGTCAAAATGCACAGTTCTCGGAAGAATCAATGGCTTTTTCCAAGCATTCAAAAAATTCTTCCTGTTTGGGAGTAGCAAGATGTTTCAATGTTTTTTGAGAATATCTTTTTTATGAAAAGCCAAAAAAAGGGGGGTTATGGGTTGTGTATGTGTAGGCCTGGATTGTAGTTGCAGCAGCAAGGGTGATGTGGACTAGTGGTAGTTGTAGTAGTCAACAGACAGCAGGCAGTGGTGGACTGATTGTAGTAGTCAGCAGACAGTACAGCAGACAATGGTGGACTAGTGATAGCGGTAGTAGCCAGCGGACAGGACAGCAGGCAGTGGTGGTCTGGTGGAAGTTGTAGTAGCCAGCGGACAGCATGCAGCACTAGTAGACTGGGGAGTGTTGTTGTAGCCAACGGACAAGACAGCAGGCAGTGATGGATAGTGAGAGTTGTAGTAGCCAGTGGAGAGCAGGTAGTGTTGGACTGGTGGGAGCTATAGTAGCCAGCAGACATCAGGCAGAGGTAGACTGGTGGGAGTTGTAATAGCAAGCATGCAGCAGGCAGAGGTAGACTGGTGGTAGTTGAAGTAGCCAGCGGACTACTAAATGTAATGTAATATTCAGCTACATAGTTACATAGTTAGTACGGTCGAAAAAAGACATATGTCCATCAAGTTCAACCAGGGAAATAAGGGGTAGGGGTGTGGCGCGATATTGGGGAAGGGATGAGATTTTATATTTCTTCATAAGCATTAATCTTATTTTGTTCCAGGAATGTATCTAATCCTGTTTTAAAGCTGTTAATTGTTCCTGCTGTGACCAGTTCCTGAGGTAGACCGTTCCATAAATTCACAGTCCTCATGGTAAAGAAGGCGTGTCGCCCCTTGAGACTAAACTTTTTCTTCTCCAGACGGAGGGAGTGCCCCCTCGTCCTTTGGGGGGGTTTAACCTGGAACAGTTTTTGTCCATATTTTTTGTATGGGCCATTTATATACTTATATACGTTTATCATATCCCCCCTTAAACGTCTCTTCTCAAGACTAAACAATTGTAACTCCTTTAATCGCTCCTCATAGCTAAGATGTTCCATGCCCCATATTAGTTTAGTCGCGCGTCTCTGCACCCTTTCCAACTCCGCAGTGTCCCTTTTATGGACAGGTGACCAAAACTGAACAGCATATTCCAGGTGAGGCCGTACCAATGCTTTATAAAGGGGGAGTATTATGTCCCTGTCCCTTGAGTCCATGCCTCTTTTGATACATGACAATATCCTGCCGGCTTTGGAAGCAGCAGCCTGACATTGCATGCTATTCTGTAGTCTGTGATCTACAAGTACACCCAGATCCTTCTCTACCAGTGACTCTGCCAGTTTAATCCCCCCTAAGACATACGATGCATGCAGGTTATTAGTACCCAGATGCATAACTTTACATTTATCCACATTGAACCTCATTTGCCAAGTGGATGCCCAGACACTTAGTCTATCCAAGTCATCTTGTAACTTATGCACATCCTCTATAGACTGTACCGTGCTACAAAGCTTGGTGTCATCTGCAAAGATAGAAACAGAGCTGTTAATACCATCCTCTATATCATTGATAAATAAATTAAACAACAGCGGGCCCAGTACTGAACCTTGGGGTACACCACTAATAACCGGGGACCAATCAGAGTACGAATCATTGACCACCACTCTCTGGGTACGATCCATGAGCCAGTGTTCAATCCAGTTACAAACTAAAATTTCCAAACCCAAAGACCTTAACTTACCTGTCAGACGTCTATGAGGGACAGTATCAAACGCTTTAGCAAAATCCAGAAACACTATATCCACAGCCATTCCTCTGTCAAGGCTTCTACTCACCTCTTCATAAAAGCAAATTAGATTGGTTTGACAACTTCTATCCTTAGTAAACCCATGCTGGCTATCACTTATAATACTATTATCCCCTATGTATTCCTGTATGTAATCCCTTATAAGTCCTTCAAACAATTTACCCACTATGCACGTTAAACTTACCGGTCTATAGTTTCCTGGGGAAGACCTAGAGCCCTTTTTGAAGATTGGCACCACATTCGCCTTGCGCCAGTCCCTTGGCACAATACCAGACACCAGAGAATCTCTAAATATCATGAACAGGGGTACAGATATTACTGAACTTACCTCTCTAAGAACTCTTGGGTGTAGTCCATCCGGTCCTGGGGATTTGCTTACATTTATATCACTTAACTTACCTTGTACCATCTCTACATTAAGCCAGTTCAGTACATTACATGATGTGTTACCAGCACTGACCTGGCCAATGTCAGCTCCTTTTTCCATAGTGTATACAGAACTAAAGAACCCATTCAGTAGCTCCGCCTTCTCTTGATCGCCTGTGACAACCTCCCCATTATCATTATTAAGGGGTCCTACATGCTCTGTCCTTGGTTTTTTTGCATTTATATGTCTAAAAAAATATTTAGGATTAGTTTTGCTTTCTTTGGCCACCTGTCTCTCATTTTTAATTTTTGCTGTTTTTATTACATTTTTACAGATTTTATTAAGCTCCTTGTACTGTTTAAATGTTATAGCTGACCCATCAGATTTGTATTTTTTGAAGGCTATTTTTTTGTTGTTTATTGCTCTTTTAACATCATGTGTCAGCCATGTAGGATTTAGTTTTAATCGTTTATATTTGTTCCCCTTTGGTATATATTTAGCTGTATAGTTATTTAGAGTTGATTTAAAGATGTCCCATTTACCTTCTGTATCAGTATTTGACAACACCTCCCCCCAGTCTATGTCCTGTAGTTCAGCCCTCAGCCCAGGGAAATTTGCCTTTTTAAAGTTATATGTTTTTGCCTTCCCCGCCTGTCTTTGTTTTCTACATTTTAAGTCAAAAGTAACTATATTGTGGTCGCTATTACCAAGGTTTTCCCGCAAAGTTACATTACCAACCAGCTCTGCGTTGTTGGAAATGATCAGATCCAACAAGGCATCACTTCTTGTTGGGTCCTCCACAAACTGGCCCATAAAATTATCCTGCACTAAATTTAGGAATTGTCGCCCCTTTGTAGTTTTAGCCAACCCCGGACCCCAATCTATATCTGGATAGTTAAAATCTCCCATTATTACCACTGTACCTGCCCGGGCGGCCCTCTCTATTTGTTTATGAAGCTGAACTTCTATCTCTTCAGTGATATTAGGGGGTCTGTAGATTACACCAAATACTATTTTTTCAGTATTTCCCTCCTTTTGTAATTCTACCCACAGTGATTCCACATCCTCAGAATCATCACACACTATGGCATCGTTCACACTGACTTTCATACCACTTCTTACATACAGACAGACTCCACCACCTTTTCTGTTCATTCTATCCTTGCGAAACAATGTAAACCCCTGCAGATTGACAGCCCAGTCATGCGAGGAGTCCAGCCATGTCTCAGTGACCCCAACTATATCAATATGTTCCTCCAGTATCAAGGCCTCAAGCTCCCCCATTTTATTTGCTAGGCTTCTGGCATTTGTGAACATACACTTTACATTTCCATCCTTTATGTTATTGGGGTTAATGGGATTCAAGGGTGTAAGTTTTATTTTCCTATGAAGCCTAATCCTATTAACTATTCTAACCCCTCCCTCCGCTCCACCCCCAGGTACATTTATAATTCCCACCTCTCTATCTACACTATCTTCCCCCTCTTTGCTGTAGGTTCCCTCCCCCCAAGTCCCTAGTTTAAACACTCCTCCACCCTTCTAGCCATCTTCTCCCCAAGCAAAGCTGCCCCCTCCCCATTGAGGTGCAGCCCGTCCCTACGGTAGAGCCGGTAACCGACAGCGAAGTCAGCCCAGTTCTCCATGAACCCAAACCCTTCCTTCCTACACCAGCTTCTGAGCCACTTGTTTACCTCCCTGATCTCCCGCTGCCTCTCTGGTGCGGCTCGTGGTACTGGTAGTATTTCAGAAAAGACTACCTTGGAGGTCCTTGCCTTAAGCTTGCGGCCTAAGTCCCTGAAATCATTTTTAAGGACACTCCACCTACCTCTTACTTTGTCATTGGTGCCAATATGTACCATGACTGCTGGGTCCTCTCCAGCCCCGCCCAACAACCTGTCAACCCGATCCGCGATGTGCCGAACTCCTGCGCCAGGCAGACAACACACTGTTCGGCAATCCCCGTCTTTGTGACAGATTGCCCTGTCTGTCCCCCTAATAATTGAGTCCCCCACCACTAGTACCTGTCTGGCCTGCCCTGTACTCCTCCCTCCCTCCTTACTGGAGCAGACACCCCCCTGGCGGTCAGAGGCGGTATCCTGCTGCAGTTCTGCTAGCTCTGTATATGTGTGATTAAACCCAGCAAATACATGTAACAGCCTAAAAAAAGCCTATTCCACATTCACTCTCAAAGCTTTTAATGCAGATTCATGTAATATCTAGCTACAAATGTTATATGTGTGATTAAACTCAGAAAATAAATGTAACTTGGTGTAAAATGCCTATTCCACATTTATTCTCAATGCTTTTTAATGCAAATTAATTGTAAACTTGGCTACAAATGCTATATGTTTGATTAAACTTGGCCTAAAATGATTTATGTTATACTTAGCTGCAAATGCTATGTTTTATTAAACTCAGAAAATACAGGTAACTTAGCCTAAAATGCCTATTCCACATTCACTCTCAATGCTTTTTAAGCAGATGTGGATGTTACACCCAGCTACATATGTTATATGTTTGATTTAACCCATAAAATACAGGTAACTAAAATTTTTATTCCACGTTCACTCTCAATGCTTTAAATGCAGATTTTTTTTGTTAAAAGAAAGGTCAGCCCACTGCACAATTATTTTGTCCAACTTTCTTTGATTTATAGTGTGATAGTAACACAGTAACATAGTTCATAAGGTTGAAAAAGACCAGAGTCCATCAAGTCCAACCTATATCCCTAATGAGTCCCTACTGAGTTGATCCAGAGGAAGGCAAAAAAATTCCTTCCCAACTCCAAATATGGCAGTCAGAATAAATCCCTGGATAAGCGTTCTGTCCCTATAAATCTAGTATACATAACCAGCAATGTTATTACTCTCCAAAAAATGCATCCAGACCCCTTTTGAATTCTTTAGCAGAGTTCCCCATGACCACCTCCTCTGGCAGAGAGTTCCATAGTCTCACTGCTCTTACATTAAAGAACCCTCGCCTGTGCTAGTGTAGACACCTTCTTTCCTCTAGACGTAGAGGATGCCCCCTTGTTATAGATACAGTCCTGTGAGTAAATAGATCATGGGAGAGATTTCTGTATGGCCCCCTGATATATTTATACATAGTTGTTAGGTTGCCTCTAAGTCTTCTTTTTTCTAAACTAAATAACCCTAAATCTGATAATCTTTCTGGGTACTGTAGTCTCACACAAGTCTCTCCAGTTCAACAGATTCACTCCGCACAGCAGATATCTCCTGTTTTACAACTCTCTTTCAACTGCCTCTCTTCCAAAGCAACACTCAGACAGAGGCTTGTTCTGCAGTCACACTGTTGGGATTTGTAGTGCAGCAACTGGACAAAGTAATGCAGGTGACAGGTCATTGTCTGAGGTCAGCCCACAGCATAGTGTTTTGCTTAAAGGGGTACTCCGGCGCTTATCCTTTGGATAGGGGATAAGATGCCTGATCGCGGGAGTCCTGCCGCTGGGGACCCTCGTGATCTTGCACGTCTCACCCCATTAAAATCAGTCCCCAGAGCGTGTTCGCTCCGGGTCTGATTACTGTCGATCACGGGGCCGGAGCGTTGTGACGTCAAGGCTCCGCCCCGTGTGCAAGCCTATGGGAGGGGGCGTGACTGATTATAAAGGGGTGCGGTGTGCAAGATCACGGGGGTCCCCGGCGGCGGGACCCCTGCAATCAGGCATCTTATCCCCCATCCTTTGGATAGGGGATAAGATGTCTAAGCGCCGAGTACCCCTTTAACTTTCCTTGATTTATAGTGCGATAGCTTTTATGGGCTTGTTCTGCAGTTACACTGCTGAGATTTTTTAGTACAGCAACTGGACACATTAATGCAGGTGAGAGGTCACTGTCTGCACAGTGCTATGGTCAACTTGCTTTAGGGGCTCATTCTGCCTTTAGGGGCTCATTCTGCAGTCACACTTCTGGGATTTGTAGTACAGCAAGTGGACACAGTGATGCAGGGGACAGGTCACTGAGGTCAGCCCACTGCACAGTGCTATGCTCAGCTTGCTTTGCATTGTATTTATGAAGGCTGGCTAAGATCAGTAGTTCTTCTGTGCATTGTCCCTAGCTCGCACAAGCCAGGCCTGGCAAAGTTTGAATGTTTGGCGAGCCGCTTTGACCCGGGTTAGCCAGGCTCATCTCTACTCTGCCCCAACCCCATCAAATGCATGACAGAATCCAAATTATCTGTCAAATTGTCAAATATGTATCGAATCAACAGCCAGTTCACAGTGAATTCGCTCATCTTTACTTTTCTGCCCTGATACTTCATCTTTATACATAGGGCCTGGAAAAAAAAACTTTGAATACTTATATATGCCTCAAGACATTTTTTTAAACTGCATTATGTAGAAGTTTGTGACCAATTCTACTTCCAGTCAAGGACAGCTCACCTTTACAAGGTAAGATTAGTAGCTCATTCAGGCTCGTCATGGCTGTTCAAAGTGCAAACCTCTGCTATAAATCAGACTTAACCTTTTATGCTGCAGTTTCAGTTACATAACAGACCAGATGTGGTGAAAAATATAGAAGGCGACAGGAGGATCTTGAAACATGAGTAAATTACAACATACAAAATTTCATTGCAGATCCCATTCCCTTTCTGTCCACAACAAACTTGGTCCTGAGCCTCTCATACCTTAATGTATACCAGTCTATCAGTGTAATGAGAGTGTAATTTTTTTTATTTCTCAGAAGTTAGCGGTTATAATTTTCTAGTTTAAAGGAGTACTCCCGTGGAAAACTTTTTTTTTTTTTTAACCAACAGGTGCTAGAAAGTTAAACAGATTTGTAAATTAAAAAAGAAAAAACTATGTGGGTGTGTGCAGCTCACAACTATTACGCACCGAGGTCAAACTGGGCAAGCAACTATACCTTAATTGCTAGAAAGGGAAAAACCAAAAAATACAATGTAGCCCGGACCTTCTAGGTGAGTAAATAAAAATGGATATACGTGGATCGTGCTTCAATAATAATAATTATTTATTATAAAATATAGATAAGATTTCGACACTTCTCACAGGGCCCTTGTGAGAAGAACATACATATTAAAAGGCAACCTAACAATGTATTTAGGCAATAGTAATTAAAACTATAAACTTGGCATAGGATAATAAAATAAAATAGCAGAGTAAGATCTGTACCATACAAAAATATATTAAAGAGTTGCTCTTCTAGATATTTAGGGTAGATATGTCTCTTTTAGATACAGTAGCAAACAGTCTGTAATATTAGAAATTGTTACTGGTCTGTAAATGGTAACTCAGGCGATGGGTATTGCTCCCGCAATGGCTGAGTGTCCGTGGTGTGCACAGTTCTCTGTGCGGTGCTTCCAATTGTGAGCCTGGTCCAGTAGGATCTGAGCGCGGTGGCAGTCGCTGTCGGCTGAGGCGCTGGCAGGCGCCGAAGATCGCAGTGGTGTCCGGGGACTGCTGGCGCTGGCGTGCGCTGGAGTTGGTATTCCTCACCGCTTTGCTAGTTGGTAGACAGGACCATGTACTGGAGGGCTGGAAGTTCACCTCGTGGTGTCGGCGTCTGCGCCAAGGATTAAGATTTTTTAATAGAAGTAACTTACAAATCTGTTTAACTTTCTGGCACCAGTTGATTTAAAAAAAAAAAAGTTTTTCACAGGAGTAACCCCTTTAACTTTCTGGCACCAGTTGATTAAAAAAGAAAAGGTTTTCCACCGGAGTACCCCTTTAAGTCTCTGCCCTCCCGAGAGTCAATACAGGCTTGCCTGACTGAATATTTTGCTACCAATGAGGGCTTGGTTTCCTCTCAGGCTGTCCTCTGGGAATATCACAAATCAGTTGTCCGTGACATTGTATTGCCCTTAGTTCTGGGGGATGCCCTGGCTCGCTCTCGGGAGCTTCGAGTGCGAATTGCTAACTTCGAGGTTCTTTTATAGTCCTCTTCTTCTCTCTCGATACTGCGGCGATTGGTGGCTGCTTGGGCCCAATTGGGTGAGCTTGCTCTTCATAAAATGAAGCGGCAGTTATATGCTAAGCAGAGATTTTACAAGAAGGCCCATACCATGTTGGCCAGGCGCCTTAGGGACCGTGCAGCCGCTCAATCTCCCTAAGCCTTGAAGGATACTTGGGGTGTTCTTCACTATCATCCTGCTGAAATTCCCCGTCTTTTTGTTCGTTATTACTCTGACCTTTACTCCCTCCCTTCTCAGCTTCGGTCTGACTCGGTGGAGCGTGCTGCAGAACGTGACTCCTATCTCTCTCGATGCGGCTTGCCGACTTTGTCGGAGGTTGATCATGCAGTCTTGAATGCCCCTATCACCCCTGAGGAGCTTCAGGAAGTTCTCAAGTCTCATCCTGCAGGCCGCTCCCCTGGCCCAGACGGTTTTACTTACTTGTACTATAAGACTTACTCTTCTGTCCTTTTACCTAGGCATGTTTCTCTTTTCACCTCTTTTGTGGGGGGTGAGGAGATCCCGCAGTCCTTTTTACATTCTTTGATCACCTTGATACCTAAACCTGGCAAAGACCCTCATGATTGCTCCAGGTACAGACCATTGTCATTTATTTTCTAAGGTTCTGGCTGTACGCCTTTGCTTTTTTCTCCCTTCCCTCATCCATAAGGATCAGGTCGGCTTTCTACCATGTAGCCAAGTGGGTGATAATACTAGAGGGGTAGTGGATCTTATTGACTTGATCAATCAGAGATCTGAACAGGCCTTGATTCTTAGTCTTCATTTAGAAAAGGCCTTTGATAGGCTGGGGTGGCTGTTTCTTTTTGCTACTTTGAAGAAGTTTTTTATTACTGGTCACTTCCTTACTGCAACGCGGGGGCTCTACACTTCTCCTAATGCCTCTCTTAAACTCCTGTATGCTCCTTCTCCGACTTTCCCTTTGTTTAATGGTATACGCCAGTGATGTCCGCTGTCCCCATTGATTTTTGTATTATGTATTGAACCCCTTGCTGCTATGATTCAGGGGGACGCGGATATCACTGGCATCACCCTTCCCGATAGGAAATGTAAGATCTGTTTATTCATGGAAGAATTCCTGCTTACCCTTTTTCGTCCTTTGCTGTCTCTTCCTATAAGGTCAACCTATCTAAAACTTAAGCACTCCCTTTCAACATTCCCTTTCCCCTTTCTACTCTCCTGCATGCTGACTATTCTTTTAAATGGTCCACTACTGCTATTAAGTACCTGGATGTCTATCTTACTCCTAGCTATTCCTCCCTTTATTCTACTAACTTCCTCCCTCTTTTTCGTGAGCTTAGGGCCCTCATGGAGAAATGGCGGTAGCAGTATATTTTGCTTTTTAGCCGTATAGCTAAATCTCTTATGGAATCTCTTATGGCTTCCTTGAACAACTCTCCGCCTTTGTTTCTCTCTGTTTGGGAACCTTGGGACCGCTTTTCTGATCGCCAACCCCCGTAAACTTCTTTGCTCTTTCTCTTGTCTCTTTTCCCTCTTTTCTTTTCCTCTCTTTCCCGTTCCTCCCTCTTGGGTTTCGTGAATTGTCTTTTGTAGTGGTTAGAGATGAGAGGAAATATTTGGTTCGATCCAAATTTATTTGCGGCAAATCGATATAAAAAATGGCTATTTCTGGCATACAGAGAGCCTCAATAGGGGTGTAGAACATTTTGCTGTAACACGCATAGGGTGTGTTCTAGGTTAGTGAAATAATACTGTTATTCAGTATGACATGCAAATAAGAGGCATCGCTAATAGAATCCCTGTCGCAGAGCGGCACAATGACAGAGCCTGGAGGTTGCATCAGTATGAGGGGACCATATAGTGGCTGAATGACATAGCTTGGAGTTGCCAGCAGCATATAGTGGCTAAATGACACAGCCTGGAGTTTGCGGCAGCATGATGAGAACATATAGTGGCTGAATGACACAGCGTGGAGGTGGCGGTAGCATGAGGAGAACATATAGTGGCTGAATGACACAGCGTGGAGGTGGCGGCAGCATGAGGAGACCACATAGTGGCTGAATGACACAGCCTGGAGTTGGCAGCAGCATATAGTGGCTGAATGACACAGCCTGGAGTTTGCGACAGCAGGAGGAGAACATATAGTGGCTGAATGACACAGAGTGGAGGTGGCGGCAGCATAAGGAGAACATATAGTGGCTGAATGACACAGCATGGAGGTGGCGGCAGCATGAGTAGAACATATAGTGGCTGAATGACACAGCATGGAGGTGGCAGCAGCATGAGGAGAACATATAGTGGCTGAATGACACAGCGTGGAGGTGGCGGCAGCATGAGGAGAACATATAGTGGCTGAATGACACAGCATGGAGGTGGTGGCAGCATGTGGAGACCATATAGTGGCTGAATGACACAGCCTGGAGGTGGAGGAAGTATGAGGAGACCATATAGTGACTGATTGACACAGCGTGGAGGTGGCGGCAGCATGAGGAGACCACATAGTGGCTGAATGACACAGCCTAGATTTGGTGGCAGAATATAGTGACTTAATTGACACAATGCCTGGAGTTTGCGGCAGCATGAGGAAAACATATA